>NW_004443998.1:3287713-3328496 GCF_000243295.1 Trichechus manatus latirostris
GCTAGCCCCGGGGTACTGTGGCGTTTGTTTCGTAGATGTTGTTAGCTGCCATTGAGTCAGCCCCAACTCACTGCAACCCCATGCACGACAGAACTAAACCCTGCCCGGTCCTGCGCCATCCCCGTGATCAGCTGTGGATCAGACCATGGTGAGCCATGGGGTTTTCTTTGGCTGATTTTCAGAAGTAGATCACTAGTGCTTTCTTCCTGGTCTGTCTTAGTCTGGAAGCTCCGCTGAAACCTGTCGAGCATCACGGCACACACAAGCCACCACTGACAGACAGGTGGTGGCTGCACATGAAGTGCACTGGCCAGGGATCGAACAGGGTCTCCTGCGCGGAAGACAAGACTTCTGCCATTGAACCACCAGGGCCCCGGGGCTTGCCTACATCTGTGTGAATGGTCCCTTTATTAATCCCCTCAATGACCCAGCTGGAGTATTCCTTCTCTTTCCTGCTGGGACCTTGCGTGATACAAAAGCTACTCCCATTTGGGGTCCGTGAGGCTTCACGCCTGTGCTGAGTGGATCCTCCCCAGCTCTAGGCCCCTCCTCGGTCCTTAAGGAAAGCAAGGTCCTTTCTAATGGAGCTTCAGAAACACTTTCAAATAAAGTCCAATATGACCTCCTCATGACCAGTTTGATAACCTATCTCTTCCCTGAATCTTACACCTCGGGAATATTGAGCTGGTTCATCTCCTCAGCCCTCAGCCTATGACTCTATGCCAAAGCCACCGCTTTGCACATTTGCTTCTGAGTTAACTGACTGAGGTCTTTTCGTATGTTTTCCCTCGCACACCCCTCTTGTTACCTCAGTCCTTTCCCCCACTCTGCTTAGGGTTGTCTCCTCCCTTCTTCTCTGGGGCCCAGCTCTCATGTTATTGTCTCCCGGCTGCAAGTAGGGTTTCCCTCCTTTGAATCTGTAGCACTTGGCTTGTACTTCTCCAGCGGCACTTACCAATCTCACTGAGCTATAGTTGTACCTCCCCTACAAAATGATAAATCCAAGCTTCCTGTGAGCGTGGCTTTGTAACCTCCTCATATGCAAACATATGCCTTACAGCTTACCTGTGCTCCAATATACGTGTGGGATGGATGGATGGTTGACACACGGATGGATGGGTGGATAGTTGACAAATGGATGGATGGTTGACAGATGGAGGGATGAATATTCTTTCCTGGTTTGCTCTTCCTGTTGTGAGCCTTCTCTCTTTAAGTTACCTGTCCTCTTATTATTTCACTCTATTCATCCACTTCACGTTGAGTAAGATTAAAAAAAAAAAAAGTACATTGCATTGAGTTGATTCTAACTCATAGTGACCCTATAAGACAGTAAAACTGCCCCATAGGGTTTCCAAAGAGCGGCTGGTGGATTTGAACTGCCAATCTTTCAGTTAGCAGCTGAGCTCTTAACCACTGTGCCACCAGGACTCCTGAGTAAGATTAACACCTTCAACACTCATTTTCCATCAACATAAATACTTGTTAACTCTTGGGGCACAAAAAGAATACAATCGATGCATAAACACTCCTATTAGCATTCTGGAAAACTTTGAAGTGGATAAACATGACAGTTTGGGTTCCAAGGGCACTAGAAAATTCAGTTCCTATGCCATAGCTTTGTTAGCCAGTTGGTATTTAAAGAAAGGAACAGAGCCCAGTTGGTAGAGAATGTCCTAGCCAAACTGTGGTTCTTTGAATGAAGGAATGTGTCGTTAACTGGCAAGTGAGAAAATACTTCTGTGTTACATGCGAACAAGATTTCTTTAGACGCGTGACCATGCCCTCATGGTTACCTCCACAAGTTGTTTTTCCAATGAAATATGACAATCCTTAGGAAAAAATTAGTTTCCTTTTTTGACCTTGAAGAGATTGTGATATTGTATGAGAATTACTTGCTTACAAGGGTGTGCAGTGGGCAATAGACACATGCCTAGTATTCATAAGCTAGACATAACTGTAGAAAAAGTGGGATAGCAGCTGGGACAAACATTTTAAATCTTCCTTTTATTTGGCCTTTTCAGACGATTTTTTAATTAATCCTGCAGCTAAAGATAGCCTGGCTTATAGTGAATTCTCTGAAACTGACTCTAATGCCTAAATCTGGGCCCTAACATTTAGCCACTACAAAGTTCTGCTAAAATTTCCTTCCCAAAACCCTTTAAATGGGCTTTTCTCTCAGGGTTCATTTTCACCGGGCCACAACAAAAATTCCTTGCACAGCTTCATTTCTCCGAAGTCCTTCACCCTTGTGTTGGCTGGTAGGACCTCTACGAGTTTATCCCCAGTCTCTCGTCGTGGTTATTATGGGCATGTGGGTGGGCCATCCCATCCACACCGCATCTCCAATGTTTCCCTCGGTTATTTTGCCAAGCCCTCCCTGCAAACTTTGTCATATATACCCTTCCAATTAAACATTTGGGTCTGCCCTGAAGAGACATACCTGCAACTAATTGCCTAGGTCAGGTCCGAAAGGGTCCATGTACTTCAGTGTCGCCTGAATCAACCATGATTTCAAATTATCTCAGCTACCCTAACTTCTGTTTCAAATGCTCTTGAGTAAATGTGGACATGTGAGACCGGCAGAATGTAAGATTATTAAATGGCATTATTACACTAACTCATCTTACCATTTACACCATGGCAAGAACCAGCGAGATACAAGCTGTCAGATAAAGTCTCTAACGAAAGTCTGCTTTGCTACTTACCTAGTCTCCTCTTGTAAATCTCTCTATTTCACTTTTGAGCTCTCAACATCCCCATTAAGAAAGTGGGAGTTACTATATTTTCTTCCTCTTTACTGGTTGGAAAACTGTACTTGAAAGGACTTAAATCCAAATCTTTTGAATATTCGTATGCAAAGCTTTGAACCGTAAAATTAGAATAGCAATGTTTTCCTCCTGATTACAAAGCATGGAAAATGCATGTTTTAGAAAATGTTTAAATCCAGTTTTTGACGTGGGTTTTTTGTTGCTGTTTGCTTGTTTATGTGCCTTTTTCCTCCCCTTGGATCTTTTCACAGAGCTTCCTTTCCTCCCCCTGGATAGGCTGTTGTGCCTTTCATGATGCACCAAACCAAAAAAAAAAAAACCAAACCCTTCGCAGTAGAGGCAATTTGGGCTCCTAGTGACCCTACAGGACACAGTAGAACTGCCCATGGGGTTTCCAAGGAGAGACTGGTGGATTCGAACTGCTGATCTTTTGGTTAGCAGCAGAACCCTTAACCACTGCGCCACAGGACGTTCCTGAGCCCTCCCTCACACACACCCGGCGTGCTAAGGCTCTTCCTGCTTCCAAGAATGTGTAACAGTGGGGAGACCTACCTTCGAAAGGGCTTTAACTGAGGCAACTGCAGGGTGTGGAGGCCACACAAAGGAGGGAGCCACTACATTTATGGAAAATTGTAACTTGGAAAGAGCATGACTAGGTTTAAGAATGTGCTGAATCAGATATTCCTAGTAAGATGATGCAGAACACGGAAACGGTCTCCTTGATATCGATTGTCAATTAAGTATCTTTAGTTCCTGCTTTCCCTACCCTCTGCTATGCGCTGCGCCAGCCACTGTCGGGCCTTTCAGAAGACTGAGACGCTTCTCACTACTGACGTCCCAGATCAAATGTCACCTCGAATGTCAGAGCTCTTCCCCACCACTTAAATGCATATGTACCAACCTCTAAAGTTGCCCATTCATTCTCTACCTTATTTTCATCATATTCCACATCACGGAAGCCCTGGTGGCACAGTGGTTAAGCATTCAGCTGCTAACCAAAAAAGGTCAGCAGTTCAGATCCACCAACTGCTCCTCAGAAACCCTATCGGGCAGTTCTACTCTGCCCTATAGGGTTGCTCTGAGCTGGAATCAACTGGACAACAATGGGTTTGGTTTTTGGTTTGGACTTATCACTATCTAACAATAAAATTGATGTTTACTTTATTTTCACTTATTAGCCTTAATTTGGGGTTGATGATGATGTCTATTTTACTCTAGATACACATATAGTTACTTGTGGTAGCTACATATTCTTATATAAACTGTATGAAAAGTGCAGCTACACTTCTTATTTGAATAATACAAGTAATGTAACATTAACAAAATGCATCCATCAAAACACCCACAAAGTCTATTACAAGATAGCAAATCTGCATTTCAGATTTCTGGGTCATACCAGAGGTCACAGCTGATGGCTCAATGGCCAGATCTGGGCTTCAGCTGTGTTCTGTTTGGCTTGCACAGAATCCAAGACAAAAAGGGCATATGACAATCAGATTTCATATAAAATTTTCTATGCCTGACCCGACTTCTCTTGAAAACAATCAAAATCCATGTCAACAGTAATTTCTGCCACTGCCCAGCAGCTATGGGGCATTTGACATGCAGCCGAGAAAGGGCCAGCCCCCTTAAGCAGGCCTGTGTCCCCAGTCTGCCGCCGTCCCACCACCCAGCGCTGTCTCCCTTGCAAAGGCCGACAATGAGCCGCCATTCGTCCATGAATCTGTGCTGTTGTGTTTCTTAGAGTAGAGAACTATTTCTCAGTGAGTCTGTATCGGAAGAAAGACCTGGCAATCTACTTCCAAAAATCAGCCAAAGAAAACCCTATGGAGCAAAACAGTCCCATTCAGAACCCATCATGGATGGTGCAGGACTGGGCAGTGTCTCACTCCGTTGTGCATGGGGTCACCATGAGTCGGGGGCCGACTCGGTGGCAGCTAACAACAAGTCTATCAAAAGTAAGAAATGAAAGATGAAGGAGGCACGTGTTTCAAAAAAAAGGGAACGAATTAATTGCTTCGTGTAAGAGAAGACTATTTCTACAAACTTAACATGCAAAGTGTGTTCATATCTGTTTTTTTATGTGTGATCTGCTTAACCCTTTTATTGTATGGCCCCCATAGGCACTTATATCCACCCCGGGTAGACGGTCCCTGACCTCAGAGAGCATCCAATCGAATAGCCATCAGATAATTAATAAATAAATACACAAACAAGCCAGACTAGCCTCAACAGAACTCTGTTTATGAAAACTTTACATTACCTTGTTCTTACATGGAAGTCCTCTGTTAAAATGGACATATCCTGCTGTCTTAGGCAGTTCTTTGACCCACCCTGAGACAGACAAATAGTAGTTAGGAAGATTAGGTTGTGTTTATATGGTCAAACAGGTACTGTCCAGATTTTAAAGTGATGGAATGGGCTTCTTTCTTTCAGGGTGCTACGAAAATTGAACATAAATGTACGTTAGTGTGTTTTGCCATCGTACAAATTGAGCTTTCCACTGCCCCTCCCCCTGGAAATCAAATGCTTTCGTCTGAATCTGAGAGAAGAGCGAATCTTATGTAGTTGCTAAAAGGAGTGAAATTCCTCAGCCAAATTTCTCACATCGGATGTTTTAACTCTATAATTACATGTAATCATACACACGCTACTTCAGTGTAAAATTAATCTGTTCATTCAATGAATATTTATAGACTCTCTACTATTTGCCAGGCACTGTGCTAAATAGAGCCCTGGGAGCACAGTGGTTAAAAGTTTGGCTGCTAATCAAAAGGTCGGCAGTTTGAATCCACCAGCAGCTCCTTGGAAACCCTATGGGGCAGTTCTACTCTGTCCTATAGGGTCGCTATGAGTTGAAATCAACTAAACGGCAATGAGTTTTTATGGGTGCTAGACATCTACTTCAAGAACCCTGGTGGCGCAGTGGTTAAAGCGATCAACTGCTAACTGAAAGGTTGGCAATTTGAAACCACCAGCAGCTCCGAGGGAAAAAGATGTGGCAGTCTGCTTCCGGAGAAATTTACAGCCTTGGAAACCCTATTGGGTCACTATGAGTTGGAATCGACTTGACAGCAGTGGGTTTGGGTTTTTTGGTTTAGATGCCTCGTAATAGACCAGTGAGCAACACAAAGACTTGGCCCTCATGGCGTTTCCAACTGCATGGGAAGAAAGGACATTAATCAGAGAAGCACCAATCACTGTCTACAAGGGGTGGTGCCTGCTTGAAAAGGAATGTATGGTGTGTGGTGGCAGCTTACAGCAGGCGAAGCCACTGTGGTCTGGGGCTGGGAGAAGGGGTCCTGAAAGAAGCAAAATCTGAGTTGAGATATGAATGATGGTTAGTTGTTGAGTGGGTGAAGATGGAAACGTGGAGGGTAGAGAGAATGCATGTTACAGAGAGTGGAAATAGCGCGTACCGAGGAGTTGGTAAGTTTGCCTTTGCAGCTAAGTGTTACGGCTTTAGGGAAACATGCTCTCGAGAGTGCTGCATTGACCTTTGCTGCCCAATAGCTCAGTGTTCTTGGTCTGTGATTACTGTTGAAACTAGATTTCTAAGCAGTTCCAGGTCATAAAGCATTCAAGTTTCATTTTTTATTTACCTCGTTACTGGCAACATCAACAGTGGAAAATGAAAACTAATGGTATACTAGATATTTTGTGCCAAAAATTTCAAATTCTGTTCTAAATCGATCTGATCATTCCAATCTAAGCCGCAGAAGATCATAAAACAAAGGTGCTAAGGAGCACAGAAAGCTGGGCATCTAGATGAACTTTAATAACTACTAACCAGATGCTCATTTTGTGAACTATATTCCTTCTGAAAATCTCGACGAGAACTTGCAACACTTTCCCATTGAACTGTGGATTGTACATGCGCTTAGGCGCCAAAGGGAAAAGGTTAACCAAAGTTATAATTTATTAGCCCTCTTCCCAAATATGCTTCCTCGATTCTGGTTCACTGTACAAATCTGACTTTTGATCACTTGCCAAATAAATAGTGGAAAATAAATGACTTGGTCGTGCTGTGTTACCTTCAACAGTTGTAAATCAAGATGGCCAGCCGCTCATAGAAGGAAAACTTAAAGAGAAACAAGTCAGATGGAAGTTCATCAAAAGGTGGAAAACTCGCTATTTTACCCTGGCTGGAAATCAACTTCTGTTTCAAAAAGGAAAATCCGTAAGTTCTCTGTCATTTTTTTACTCTTGCATTTTTAAGATTCTAATCTCCACCAACCAGCTAGGTGTTTTGTCTTGAGTTTAAACTCCAATAATTTCTCCCCCTCTCCATTTTACAATCTGACGGTGGTGTTTTATTACATAGTCCCTTCAACTGTCTATTCTGTCTACTCCTGTGTTAGCTGATTCGCTGGTCCTCTTCTGTTTATTATGGAAGCTTTTTTTTCCCTTGACTTAAATTTTAAAAGATAAACTGCAGAAGACTTAAACCCAGTGGTCTTGACTCGAGCACCATGCCTTTTGTTTCCTTATGACTCACCTATATACATTTGTGGCTTGTGATAGTGACCCTGACTTCTTATGGAGCTGTGGGTTATATTTGGAGGTGGTGGAGCTGAGGAAGGCGGATGCTAGGCAGGGAAGAAGGAAGGAAGGCTGACATATTTTAAATGCCCTTCGTAGTCAACAAAGTCCAATTCTGATTAGAGAAATATTATTACTATATTCATAAATGTTAGAAAATATTCATTTGTTGTGACATAATTTTCATTCCAAACTAGGATGCTCAGTAAATATCTATATCCTGAATTTTCGACGGGAAACCTCTGAAACAGCCTTCTATTCTGACAACAGTACAAAGCTATCCCCTTCCCTTCTTTTGAAATCAATTTTATTTATCACTCAACTCTACTCATTTAGGATCAGAAAGAATGAAATCTTGACTTCCTGTTTATTTTTAAACATAATAATAATACACATTGCCATCAAGTCGATTCTGACTCATGGTGACCCGATGTGTTCCAGAGTAGAACTGTGCTCCACAGGGCTTTCTTGGCTGTGATCTTTACAGAAGCAGATCACCAGGCCTGTCCTCTGTGGGTGGCTTTGAGCTGCCAACCTTTAGGTTATTAGTTGAGCACAAACCGTTTGTACCGCCCAGAGCTCTTATAACAAGATAATATATACAATATAATACTAATAACGGCTAGCACATACTCAGTGCTTACCACGTGCCATGCTGGATTGCCTCAATCCTCAGGACAATCCAGTGATGTTAGCGCTGTTATTGCTACCGTTTTATAAATCAGGAAACAGGTTCTAAGAGACTGACTGACTTATCCAAGGTCAGAGCCGGCAAGGAAAAGAAGGTGAAGTTAGAGTCCGGCTCGGGCAGCCTGGCACCGAAGCCATGTCGGTGAATAGTACTCAGTTCTACTTTCCATGTTCACTTAAAGTCCAGAGCTGGTGGTAAACTAAACCGTGTCTGAATTAATTAACGAAAGGTGTTAAACTGCTTAAATTTACAGTTCACTCTGAGCATGTACACTACATAGTAAGAGTCCTCATTTTGAAACGTATTTGAACTTTTTACTCGGCAGGAATCAAGTTTGATGTATCTGAATTCTGACGAATTCTGACTGCAGTCTCTTAATTAATAAGACTTTGTGTTAACTTTTCAATTTAAAAATATACATGTATATGTTTATGACACTTACTCTGAATTCATGCTTTCTTCATCTGTGCATATTATAAAATACACGGATGGACTTTTCTGTGGCTGGAGATCTTTTTGAAAGGGAAGAATAATGGCAGGCTCAATTTAGCCAGCTATTGGAGGTTTAAAACAACCTGTTTGTTTTTGAACATTTTATTGTGGTTTAGGTGAAAGTTTACAGAGCAGATTAGTCTCCCGTTCAACACTTTATACACATTTTGTTTCATGACATTAGTTACCATCCCCTCAATGGGACAGCACTCTAGCCGCTTCCTCCCTGGGTTCCCCGTTTCCGTTCGCCCACCTTTCCTGCCCCTCCTCCCTTCTGAACTTTCCTTTTGGGCAAACGCTGCCCTTTGGGACTCGGGTGGTTGATTGTTCTGAGGAGCACGTTCCTTACAGGTGTTATTGTCCGCTTTATAGGCCTGTCTACTGTTTGGCTGAGAGATGGTCTCCAGGAGTGGGTTCTGTTCCAGGTTTGAAGGGTGTCTAACGGCCTTAGTCTCAGGGATTCTACCCGTCTCTATCAGACCAGTAAATCTGGTCTTTTTTATGAAATTGAATTTTGTTCTACTTTTTTCTCCCACTCTGTCCAGGACCTTCGATTGTGATCCTGGTCAGAGCTGTCAGTAGTGGTAGCCAGGCACCATCTAGTTCTTCTGGTCTCAGTCTGGTGGAGCTGTGCTTCCTGTGGTCCAGTAGGCCTTGGGACTAATTGTTTCCTGGAGTCTTTGGTTTTCTTTATTCTTCTTTGATCTGGACAAGAACAGAACAATAGTTGTACCTTAGATGGCCACTAGCAAGCTTTTAAGACCCCAGTCGCTGCTCTCCAAAAACTTTATTTTTTTAGCATAAGTTCTTATTGAAGCATTTTTAAAGTGTTTTAAATGACCATCCAAATTTCCTGTTTTTATTTAAGAGATCAGAAATAGAAGTGAAAATGTAGTGAGTTCTCAGTTCCCTTGAGGCAAAGCAGAGTTAGTCCATAGGAATGTTCTTTCTGAACTCAAGTAATAAACTTTATACTTCCTGACTCAAAGCTTTTTAATGAAGTCTGAAAAATAAGCTACTGTTTAACTGGCTAACTTGTTTGACATCTTTATCGTGGAATAATGGTTTGACATTCCAGAAATCTGACAGAACATGGGGCTCAAATATTGAGAAGTCATAGAATACACCACAAGGACCAGAGCAAAACACCTCTGACTTCCAGGGCATGGTGCTCTAGCAGAGGCAGCATTCTGGTGACACCTCAGCCCCCTCGTAAAAGGGCCGTTCTTATAAATGAGAGAAACGTCCGTTTTTAAATGAGAAAAAAAAAGTAGCTGTGGAGACGACTCCAACTTATGACGACCCCGTGTGTGTCGGTGCAGAACTACTGTGCTCCACGGAGTTTTCAGTGACTAGTTTTTCAGAAGTAGACTGCCAGGCCTTTCTTCCAGGTTGCCTCTGTGTGGACTGGAGCCACCAACCTTTCAGTTAGCAGCCAAGCATGTTAACCATTTGCACCACCCAGGAACTCCCTTTAAATGAGAACTGAGGCTGAAAAATTATAGTGTTTTTTGTTTTGCTTTCTTAAGGTCTTGATCTCCACCAACCAACCTAGGCAATGAGGCCCTTTGACTATCTATTCTGCTCGTTCTTATCTTGCTTGATTTCATTGCCCCTCGTCAGATTACTGTGATCACTTTTTCTCTTGATCACTTCCTCAAAGTATCAATTTCTCTATTGTAGACTAATTCAAACAAATGCATTTTTATTACTCAGTTACTTACTATAACCCAAATTAGACTAACAAAGCATTGTTTAGTACAGATGTCTTTGAGCTTTTATCCTACATAGCCCCTAAAAAAATTCTGAAAAACACTGTGTAATACCTTGCATTATCTTAAGTTCCATCGACATTTTTAATCATAAATTTAAATGATTACACAACTGTAATTTCTGTTGAATGGTAAATATTGACATTTTAAAATAAAAAGATTACTTCTCTCCTTTTAAATGTAACCATTGGACTAAAATAACCATAGCAATTTGATACCCAACAGCACTCATTTTAAAAAATACATGAAATAACTCTTCTTTAACACAAATTGTTACATGACTTCTTTTTTTCTTTGAAATTCTATTTCCATTCCATTTCTTCCACTGCATTTTATCTTGATCATGCTATCATTTTTCACTGTGACAAAAATATGTATATAAATTGAAATTATTTTAATTTCTTGTGACCATAAGTCTCTAAGTATTAAGAAGTTTTTCTCAAGTTATCTTTTATATATATGTATAAATAATTTATGAAACTCCATAAGTATAATACAAAATACAATAGTTACTAAACATTGAAAAGTGAGCTTTTATTGGAAATGCATGTCTTGGTGATATAGATGGGGAGTGACTGGGTTGCCTTGGTTGAAGGATGCTCCCCTGACACCAGTTTTTTAAGGGCCTCATGGTTCTGTGCTCCTGAGATTTTTCCATGTTGGACAATATTCCATTGGAAGTTTGGGATGGGTAAGAAGGGTACCTCTCTATTGTGAAAGAAGGTGATTCTAAAAGGGGAGCTGGAAAAGGAGCATTGGCAAGATTCTCAACCACAGGTCCGTTCTCCAGTGGACACAATGTATTTAGGAAAGTTAAAGATCTAGAGTTGCCTTATCTGATCCCGCAAAACTATCCATGCTTACCCAGCGTGATGGCCCTGCTGCTGCAGAGATCCGTAAGCCGCTGCTTTGTTGAAGAGAGAGTGTAAGATCGTTAAATACTCCTTTACTTTTCGCTTGTGGGCAGATCATGCTTCCAAAGCACCAGAAATTTTAGAAACAGTTTGATCTACTTAAACATTGGAACCTTGTTTATTCTATTATGGGTTCAGCAAACCCTTTCTCAGAGGTTACACAAAGAAAAATTCAATCTCATACCTCCCAAATTATCTCAAATTCTGAACAACTAGTACTCCAAGTTGTACTGCTGGATTTTGCTCTATTAGTATAGTATTTGTATCAATAGATAATGACATAAAATCAAAAAAGTATGATTTAAGCATTTTTCCCAACCCCACAGCATAATACTTTCCTATAAATTGGCTATCTTGTGCCAATTTATGATGTCCCAATCGGTCACCGCTTCAGTTGTTCTACTGACTCTTTGAAGCCTTAGCAACCAAACTAACGAAGGTCTTGAGCCATACAAAGTAAAGGATTGTGGTTCTCTTAGAACATTCTTAGTGGCCAGAGATCTTTGCTACATTGGGAGCCAGCTCATGTTCTTGCCTTCCCGTGCATTTCAGAAAGACGATCCTGACGACTGCCCGATAGAACTCAGCAAAGTACAGAGCGTGAAGGTTGTGGCCAAGAAGCGCAGGGACCGCTCTCTCCCTCGGGCCTTCGAAATCTTCACAGACAATAAAAGCTATGTTTTCAAGGCCAAGGATGAGAAGAATGCGGAAGAGTGGCTCCAGTGCATCAATGTGGCAGTTGCCCAAGCCAAAGAAAGGGAAAGTAGAGAAGTAACCACATATCTGTAGAGTTTACAAGTCTGGCTAACACCGATTATACACAATGGGCATTGCATTATCATTGCAAATGTCAGTGAACTCATCAAACCATTTTTCCCCCGAAATACAACTGGAACAGTTGTCCTTGAGAAGCAGGACTTAAAGTGCAGGACTCTTAGTAAACCTCAGACTTTAACAGACTTGCACTAACTCCAGAGCATCTGTCTTTCGGGCACATGTAAGAAAGCGGGGCTGCAGAGCACACCCTGTTCTGCTGTGGGACAAGGAAGGGAAAAGTCATTGATATGGGAACTTCTGCATGTATGTCATTATAAAATTATAGGAAAACAACTTTAAAAGATACCTGGGCCACCAATCCTAGGGAAAGATTGTTGTTGTTGTTGTTAGGGGCTATCAAATCGATTCCCTCTCATAGCGACCCTGTGCACAACAGAACCAAACTCTGCCCAGTCCTGAGCCATCCTCACAATCCTTGTTGTGTTTAAGACCATTGTTACAGCCACTGTGTCAGTCCCTCTCCTTGAGGGTCTTCCTCTTTTTCACTAACCCTCCACTTTACCAAGCATCATGTCCTTCTCCAGGGACTGGTCCCTCCTGACAGCATGTCCAAAGTACATGAGACAAAGTCTCACCATCCTCACTTCTAAGGAGCATTCTGGCTGTACTTCTTCCAAGACAGATTTGTTCATTCTTCTGGCAGTCCATGGTATATTCAATATTCTTCGCCAACACCAAAATTCAGAAGCATCAATTCTTCCTTATTCGTTGTCAAGCTTTTCCATGCATACGAGACAATTGAAAATACCATGGTTTGGGTTAGGCACACCGTAGTCCTCAAGGTGACATCTTTGCTTTTCAACACTTTAAAGAGGTATTTTGCAGCAGATTTGCCCAGTGCGATATGTCATTTTATTTCCTGGTTGCTGCTTCCATGGCATTGATTGTGAATCCAAGTAAAAAGAAATCCTTAACAACTTTAATATTTTCTCCATTTATTGTTATGTTACTTATTGGTCCAGTTGTGATGATTTTTGTTTTCTTTATATTGAATTGTAATCTATACTGAAGGCTGTAGTCTTTGGTCTTCATCAGTAAGAGCTTCAAGTCCTCTTCACTTTCAGCAAGCAAGGTTGTGTCATCTGCATATCGAAGTTGTTAATGGGTCCTCCTCCAATCCTGATGCCGCATTCTTCTTCATATAGTCCAGCTTCTCGGATTATTTGCTCAGCATACAGATTGAATAAGTATGGTGAAAGGATACAACCCTGACATACACATTTCCTGATTTTAAACCACACAATATCACCTTGTTCTGTTCAAACGACTGCCTCTTGGTCTATGTTCAGGTTCCACATCTTCTGGAATTCCCATTCTTTGCAGCGTTATCCATAATTTGTTATGATCCACACAGTCGAATGCTTTTGCATTGTCAATAAAACACAGTAAACATCTTTCTGGTATTCTCTGCTTTCAGCCAAGATCCATCTGACATTAGCAATGATACCCCTCATTCCATGTCCTCTTCTGAATCTGAAACCGGCTTGAATCTCTGGCAATTCCCTGTTGATGTACTGCTACAGCCATTTTTGAATGATCTTCAGCAAAATTTTACTTGTGAGTGATATTAATAATATTTTTCGATAATTTCCACATTCTATTGGATCACATTTCTTTGGAATGGGCACAAATAATGATCTCTTCCAGTCAGTTGGCCAGGTAGCTGTATTCCAAATATCTTGGCATAGATGAGTGAGCACTTCCAGCCCTGCATCAATTTGTTGAAACATCTCAATTGGTATTTCATCAATTCCTGGAACCTTGTTCTTCGCTAATGCTTTCAGTGCAGCTTGGACTTCTTCCTTCAGTACCATTGGTTCTTGATCATATGGTACCTCCTGAAATGGTTGAAAGTTGACATTCTTTTTGGTGCGGTGACTCTGTATTCCTTCCATATTCTTTTGATGCTTCCTGCATTGTTTAATATTTTCCCCCATAGAATCCTTCAATATTGCAACTGGAGCCTTGAATTTTTTCTTCAGTTGTTTCAGCTTGAGAAATGCCAAGTGTGTTCTTCTTTTTTGGTTTCCTAGCTCCAGGTCTTTGCACATGTCATTATAATACCTTACTTTGTCTTCTCGAGCTGCCCTTTGAAATCTTCCATTCAACTCTTTACGTGATCATTTCTTCTGTTAGCTTTAGCTACTCTACATTTAATAGCAAGTTTCAGAGTTTCTTCTGACATCCATTTTGGTCTTTTCTTTCTTTCTTGTCTTTTTAATGACCTTGTACTTTCTTCATATATAATGTTCTTGATGTCATCCCACAACTCATCTGGTCTTCGGTCATTAGTATTCAACGCATCCAATCTATTCCTGAGGTGGTCTCTCAATTCAGGTGGGATATACTCAAGGTTGTTGACTCTTGTGGACTTGTTCTAATTTTCTTCAGCTTCAACTAGAACTTGCATATGAGCAATTGATAATCTGCTTAGAAGTCGGCCCTGGCCTTGTTCTGACTGATAACATTGAGCTTTTCCATCATCTCTTTCCACAGATGTAGTCGATTTGATTCCTGCATATTCCATCTGGTGAGGTCCACGTTTATAGTCACTGCTTATGTTGTTGAAAGACGGTATTTACAATGAAGAAGGGGTTGGTCTTGTAAAAATCTAGCACACAATTTCCAGCATCATTTCTATCACCAAGGCCGTATTTTCCAACTACTAATCCTTCTTCTTTGTTTCCAACTTTCGCATTCCAATCACCAGTAATTATCAATGCATCTTGATTGCATGTTTGATCAATTTCAGACTGCAGAAGTCTAACTGTTGGAGGTATTTTTTTTTTAAAAAAAAAAAACCTTATTAGGAAAAGTTGGATTAATGGTCACTGGGGAAAACCATGTAGACATATAATCTTATTTACCTATAGACCTATAATCTTATTTATTCTCTCCTGTACAAATCAGATTAACACACGCTAAAGTGGCTTTCAAGTTAAGCCAGTTACGTGATTAACTGTCTTTCAGAAGTACTTCGATTATTCGTTTTAGAGTTATATAATGTGATCTAAAGGTTACATACTTGAGTATATTTCCTGCCCAAGGCAGTAGGTGTAAGATAAGCATAAACATAAAAAATCATTTTCTCCACCTTCAAAATATGTGCCATTTCCATTAAACTTAGATTTTAAATTGAAGTTATATACTTTTATTCTTTGTATTCAACCTCTTAAAACCCCTGAATTACAAAGATTCCTTGGTTTATGCTCTAACTTTTTGATTTTACTAAGCTGTGGTAAACAGAATTCTGAGCTCCGATGACTCATGCTCCGGTATCATCCTCTCCCACTGAGGACCTGTAACTTACTTCTAAGCAACAGAGTATGACAAAGGCGGCAAGATAGCCTCTCCCATGATTATGTTACATTATATGGCAAAGGTAAAGGTATTTTGCAGATGTAATTAAGGTCCCTAATCAGTTGACCTTGGGTTAATCAAAAGGATATTATCCTGAGTGAGCCTGACCTGAGAAAGTGAGCCCTTTAAAAGAGGGAGAAGAAGCCAGAGACTCTCTCTCCTGCTGGCCTTAAATAAACAAGCTGCCACTAGTTCTGTAGCTGCAAGGACATGAATTCTTCCAACAACCACATGAGCTTGGAAGAGGACCCAAAGCCTCAGACGAAACCCCAGCCCCAGCCAACACCTTGACTGCGTCCTGTGAGAGCCTGAGCAGAGGACCCAGCTAAGCTGTTGCATGGACTTCTGACGCATGGAAACTGTGAGATAAGTGTATGCTGTTTTAAGCTAAGTTTGTGTTAATTTGTTACACCACAGTAGAAAACTAATACAAAAGCCAACTTGGAATACATAGAGAGGATAATTTTTTCCTTGAAATTTGTTAACTGTGTAGTGTAGGATAGAAGCCTGGAGAAAGGACAAGGTTATACGTAGTCAATATCTGAGTTCTATTCCTGAATCTACAGCTGACTCACTAGAATAGAAAACATAAAGGAGGGACCTAATTTTAAAAAGGAAACAAATTCAACTTTAGTATGTAAAATGTGAGAACACTGTGAATTGCTGAAGTTATTACAAGTTGGAAATAGAGTTCTGGAGGTCAAAGCTGAGGTTCACTGGGTGTACAGTGTAGTCACTGAAGATGTGGAATTAGATGAAATTACCCAGGGAGAATAAGAAGACAAAAGAAGTAATAAGGGCTTCATGGGACACCAGTATTTAAACAAAGGTACACCAGAATAGCTGGGGAGTGTTCCGAAGATGTGGGCCAGTGGAAATGATATCACAGGAGCCAAGTGCTGAGAGAGGTCAGCACTGAAATCCTGAAGAGTAGTCACTTAAGATGAACACGGGGTTTTGCAATTAGGAAGCAACTGGTGTCATTAATAAGAATAATTTTATTGCAGTGATGGGGTAAAAGTCAAATTTCAATTCGTTGAAGAATCAACAGGAAGTTAGGAGTTTAAAGCAGTAATTGGAGGGGCTAAGATGGAGGAAGGGTTTGCTGTTTGTTTTAAGATGAATTAGATTCAAGGGAAATGAGAAGGATTTTAAAAATACAGAAAGAAAGAGGAAGAATCACTTTACCTGAGCAGTTTCCAGAGATGATGGAAAAGAATTGATATTGTTGTTGTCCCGTGTACAACAGAATGAAAGATTTCTCGGTCCTGTGCCATCTTCACAATTGTTGCTGTGCTCAAGACCATTGTTGCAGCCTCGGTGTATTTTGAGTGCCTGCCAACCTATGGGGCTCATCTTTCAGCACTATATCAGACAATATTCTGTTGTGGCCCATAGGGTTTTTATTGGCTAATTTTTGGAAGTAGATCACCAGGCCTTTTTTACTAATCTATCTTAGTCTGGAAGCTCCATGGAAACCTGTCCACCATGGGCAACCCTGCTGGTATTTGAAATACTGCTTACATAGCTTCTAGCATCATAGCAACACACAAGCCACCCGAGTGCAACAAGCTGACAGATGGGTGGTGAGTGAAAGAATTAAATACCCTTTATTCAGCAGCAATTTATGGAGCACCTGCTAAGCAACAGGGACCATGCTTGGCCTGGAGACACAAAAAGAGAAGACGCAGTTCCTCTCCTCAAGGAATGGGCAGTGTAGTGGGGGAGACAGCCATGTTAAACAAGGATTAAAATGCTGTGTGGCAAGTGCCTTGATGGAGGCATGCACAGGGCCCTGGGAACGCAGGAGAAAGCACCCATGATCGCCTTTGAGCTCAAAGTGGGCTCCCTCACGGTTCCCAGAGGTGTGAGAGAAGTAGCGAGTTGTAAAGAACTAGTAGGAGTGTCATGGGCAGACAAGGAGTTAATAGGTAGCAGAGGCAACCACCTCACAAAGGCAAAGGAGGGAGAGAGAACATGGTCCATTTGAAAACAGCAAATCATTTGCTGGGGTTGGAGCATAAGGGGTCTATGGGCAATGATGCACAGTAATGCTGAAAAGGTTCACGGGGCTATAGAGTCCAGGGCTTGGTTCCATGCTAAGGATCTTGAACTTTTTCCTTAAAATGGTAAAGCACCATCAAAAAGTTTTAAGTAGGTTTGCATTTAGAAAAATCACCTTCATAGTGATATGGAGAATGGATTGGAGCAATATCCAGTATGGTAGCAGGGAGCCCACTTGGGAGGCTCGTGAAAGGTGGTGAGGACCTGGACTGATGGAGTAGCGGAGGAGGTAGAGGAAAATGGACAGGCAGGAAACATACTGAATTAGTAAAACTGATGGGACACTGGTGGATTGGATGGATCTGGGATAGAGGGGTGGAAAGGAAAGAGTGGTGATTCTAGGCACTTGCTTGGGTAACTCGGTAAATGATGTGATGGAAATTTACACCACATTCACTGTGATGGAAAATTCAGGAGAAGCAACAGTTTGGGAGGTGTAGCAGACGGTAACTTTAATTTTGATGTACACATTCAGAGCATAAATTGGAAGATTCACTTCGGAATCGCGGGACATCTCCTCCTCTGAAGTTGAGCGGGAAAGGGGTGAGCATGAGTGTAGCTGTAGATGAATCTCTAAATATTGTTCTAAAACCTACCAGCTCATTCTTAAGAGTCAGTGAGAAACCCCAGCTGGTTTAATCAATGAGGAAAAACCGATAACAGACAAAGAAGACTATTCTTTCTCAGAACAAGTAAGGAAAGGTTGATTCCATGCTAAGGACACCAGAATTAAGTGGTATGAAGTGTAAGTGAGTTATGAAGTGACATTGCATTAGTTATTAATAATTTAAATGCCAACAATGAGCTCAAACCTTTCATAGCAAAGATTGCAGTAAACACTGGTTATATACTGATTCTTTCTTCACTTAATGCTTGCCCTAAGAAAGAAGAAAATAGTCTTACCAGCTCCACTTCGGGGAAAAGAATTATTTTTTCTACTTGTTACAAAGTCCTTGTGATTTGATTAACTGGATGCCTCTAGTTTAGAACACAACTGTCAATGCCTTTGAACAAGATCTAATAAAAACAAAGTCTATTAAGTGTAAATAATAATCATTCCGGTTTCATTCCATGATGCAGCAATTCCAAATGCAAGCAAATTCTCCCAGGTTTAGAATCACTCCAAGAATCTTAGGGTCCTCGACTTCCCACTGATGTTTCTGGCACGTTCACCTCGGTTGCCGGCTGGTCTACCACAGGACTGGCCTTTGCCAAGACAGCTGCCATTCCTGCTCCCCATCTGAGACGAAACCACTTTTCCAAACATGCTTCAACCTTAAAAAATGTTGGTATGAAGAAAATTATAATCATGGACAGAAATTCAAGTGGTCTTCATTTTTATTTCCTCGTGGTTCTTTTCACCCCCCAGACAGCCTTGGGAACATGAATGTTTATACGTGAGGATCTCATCTGCTTGTTTCTTGAGAACCTGGAGTTTGGTTGAAAAAAAAACAAAGTTCTAACATTGCCTTTTTCTGGAAAATTCTTGGCTCGTGATATGGAGGGACGTTTACTGGGCCATCTTGAATTCACCTTCTTTCTGTAGGACCATGCACTTATAGGCCTGTTTGTGGGGCTGACTTATTCTGGAACATAAATAAAGATCACATGTTTAAGGCAACATTACCCACTTCAGGAAAAAATCAAGAGGTGGTGTAAGAAGAGAATATGTGAGCTGAATTCAAGGTGCATTGTAGAAAGTAAACACCGTGGTTTAAATGTAACCAAAAAAAACAGATCCATTGCCGTCATGTCGATTCCGGCTCATAGCGACCCTATAGGACAGAGTAGAACTGCCCCGTAGGGTTTCCAAGGAGTGGCTGGTGGATTCGAACTGCCGACCTTTTGCTTAGCAGCCAAACGCTTAACCACTGCGCCACCAGGGCTCCTTAAATGCAACATCATAGTTTAAATGTCAGGATTTTCTAGTAAGGGTTTCCAGTCCCCAAAATCTAATTTAAGTTTTTAGATGAAAGACACCCCTGCCCCCACCCCCGCAAAAATAAGATGTCACCTTGTTCCAGAATAGCACCAGTATGTAGGCCCCTTGGGGCCATTCCTCCCTAGAGATCCTCCCCAAAAACAAAGGGGTTGGGAAGTCAGGGAGAGATCTACCAAGGCAGGACAGTCCAGGGAAAGTGGCAGAGGCTTAGCGTGGGGACATGTTGATTGAGGCCCCAGCTCTAGCAATACCAGATCACCAACCTGAGCAGACTGAACGTCCCTCATCTCTGTACTGAGACAGTGTCTGTGGGGCAGCCTTGGTGTGAGGCTGAAGTGCCATGGAAACGCAGCCAGCACAGAACCTGAACTCAATAGGTGCTTGACTGCACCCCATTTTTCACATACCGCTTGCCATGGAGTCAGTCCCGACACTTGGCGCCCGGGTGTGTCAGAGTAGGACTGTGCTCCATAGGGTTTTCGGTGGCTGGTTTCTCAGAAGTGGGTTGCCGGGCCTTCCTTCCAGGTGCCTCTGAGCGGGCTCAGACTTCCAGCCTTTAGGTTCGCAGCTGAGCGCATTGACCATTCGCACCGTCCAGGCGCCCTGTGTACCACTGTTATCGTTGTTGTTAGTCCCATCGTGTTGGCCTCCGACTCACGGTGACCCCATGCCCAACGGAATGGAGCCCTGCCCGGTCCTGTGCCATCCCATAACTGGTGGTGAATGGGACCAGTGTGATCCATGGGGTTTTCAGTAGAGGATTTTTCAGTAGATGGACAGGCCTTACTTCCTAGTCCGTCTTAGTCTGAAAGCTCATTTCTCACTCAGTTATCGTTCTTCGGGGGTAGGGGTGCAACACAGAGGCCTCCACTGAGACAGGTGGTGGGTGTGCATGGGGTGCTCCAGCCAGGAATGGAAGCTGGGTGTCTGCAAGGAAGACGGGAATTCTACCACTGAACCGCCACTCCCCCAAATTAAGTACCACCAACAAAGGGAAAAATCCTACAATGAACGCCTTAATGATAGTTCTATGAGTAATGGTGTTAGCTCAAGATGTCTTTTATCTATTCTGAGGGATTTTGTCTTTTCTCTTGACTTTAGGTACATTGCTTGGTGTGGGCTAGATAATCCTCTTGTATCTATTTCCACAGTGAAATGTAACATGGCTTTGTCTTGGTGTTCGAGTCTTCCTTTCTCAGGTCTCATAAAGCACTTGTGTTTGCTTTGCCAGACTACACAGAATTGTGGCTCTTCACCAGGGATGGCTGTCGGGCTCACTGCTAGAGCATTTCATCCCACTGTACTTCTGGGCTTTTCTATGTATGTGATAACTTTTTGTTTCAAAGCCAAACCATACTGTGATCTTTCTAAGGCATGTTAAACAGCAATGAACACATGTAGTGCCAACCATGTAGGCGCCCTGGTGGCACAGTGGCTAAGCGCCGGGCTGCTAACTGAAAGGTTGGCCGTTTGAACCCACCAGCGGCTCCGCGGGAGAAAGATTTGGCCGTCTGCTTCCATAAAGATTACAGCCTTGGAAACTGGACGGATAGAAACAGGGAAACGGCAGTGGAGAAGGGGGGAGTGTTGACCCATGGCGAGGTTGGTAACCAATGTCACAGAACAATTTGTGTATTAATTGTTTAATGAGAAACTAATTTGCTCTCATTTAGGTGAAAGTTTAGGTAAACTTTCACCTAAAGCACAATTTTAGAAAAAGATTACAGCCTTGGAAACCCTATGGGGCAGTGCCAACAATGCCTATAACTCAAAAGACAATACAAAGACTTAGGACCAAGTTCGCGTCTCAATAGGCAATGCCACCCAGTCACAGCCTTTCCTGGTGGACAGAGATCATAGAACACCATTGACTGTAGACACATCCCAGTTTCAGAGATGATAAAACAAGAGAGGCAGATGTGAGTCTGAGAATCAACGAGCAAACCAAAACCAAAGCCGTTGCCGAGCTGATTCCGACTCACAGCGTCCCCGTAGGACAGAGTAGAACCGCCTCCATATGGTTTCCAAGGAGCAGCTGGTGGATTCCCAACTGCCAGCTTTTTTGGTTAGCAGCCAAGCTCTTAACCACTACACTACCAGGGTTTCCCAATTAAGTATGAACAGTTCACACAAGTTTGTTTCATGGTAATTAAAAGTGTTTATAAAATGTTTTTGTGAACAATAAAGCATTTTCCAAATCTAAGAAATTTTAAAAGATGATGGTTAAGATGTCCACATGGAGTCCCCGGGTGGTGCAAACGCTTAACATGCTTGGCTGCTAACTGAAAGGTTGGTGGCTTGAGTTCACCCAGAAGTGCCTCGAAAGAAAGACCTGGCAATCTACTTCTGAAGAATTAGTCACTGAAAACCCTATGGAGCACACCTGGGGTCACAGTGAGTCCAAACCAACTTGAAGGCAACTGGTAATGTCCACATCCAAGCCATGTTTCTGGTGTATCCAAGTCCCCTTCCTGGTAGGGAAGCTAGGTAGGGAAGGGGCCAAGGTGGCAGGGTTGGGTAGGGGTGCACGAGGTGTGTCGTTTACCCACCGTCACAGACTGGGGGGGACTGAGGGTGAAATTAGGAAGGCGACTGAGGAGGAATTCCAGATTAAGTAGGATAAGCGTTTCCAGAAGAGGCCTTTGAGCACCGCCGTGCCAGAGGCAAAGGTCAGGAGACAAGGCCTGGCTCCAGACAGGAAGCTGGCAAACCAGGGAGGGGCAGAGGGAGGCACAGAGCAGGTGGGTAGAACGGCGGTGGGCTGCGTAAAATGTAGAGGCAGGGTGCTTCCTGTGGCTGGGTCTTCACAGGGTGTTTGCCTGGGGAGGAGGATTTGGCTTTGACAAGACGGGTCTCCACCTCCTCCTGGGTACCCTTCCAGCCCCAGGTCTCCCAGGCCCAGTAGCCACGTGCAGGCGTGGTGCAGCAGGCAACCAGCTCTGCTGGAAGCTTAGCTCCAGAGTCCTGCCCCAAGAACCCTTGCCTTGACACGGTGCTTTCCATATTGACATTCTTCTCAGCTGTTCCTCCGTCCTTTGCTCTCAGTATATACTGAATGTATCAACTTCAGCGAGAGACGTTGGCGGGGGGGCCGGAAATCCTGGAACTTCCTCGTGCATTTTTCTATAAAACGATGATCAGACACGTGTTTACATAGCTCGTTTATGCTTCTGTGGACAAACTCTTTTAAAGTTTACATCAAATGGAAGGAAAACACATTTGCCCTGTCTTTCAATCAGTAAAGGATTCAGGTTCGCTTTGGTACTGAGAACCTAGAGGAGTCAAAATCGAAAGTACTGAAATGATGGGAAAAGGTGAGGTGCTCACACCAACGACAGGCTCGTTGGTTCCCAGGAATTCAGGACTCCATGAGACGCCGTTGAAACTAAGGCGGGAGGTGTCTTCATGTAAATCTAGCTCTTCCTGAGGAATTATTTTAGAGTTCTGTTTTGCCTTGTTTTATTTTTTTAACTACCAGTCCACTCATATTAGCATAATATCCACCCAGTCCAGCCCAGGTGCTGCTGAGTCGACTTCAACTCGTGGCGGCCCCAGGACTGTAGAACTGTGCTCCATAGAAGTAAATCACCAGGCATTTCTTCCAAGATACCTCTGGATGGACTTGAACCCCCAGCCTTTCGGTTAGCAGCCGAGCGTGGTAACCATTTGCACCATATTCACATATACCTATGCATATACTTTTTTACAGGTGCTATGAACACAGAACTATTATAGTCACGTGTGCTTTGTAGAAATCAATCTTATTGCCTCATTGTTTTATGTTAGATTTATATCTCTTGTTTCTGCTCTGTCTACCTCTTGTCTCTCTTCCTCTCTCTCTCCCCATCCCGGTCTCTAGCTAGGCTGGCTTTTATGAAATCAGAAGCAACTTTGCGTGTTCCGCCGTTTTTAACAGAGATTCGTGTCCGCACGCCAGATTTCCTTTGGAACAGTTCTCTTCCTTCTTAACTCAGAGCTATTATAATATGGTGGAAATGGTCTAAATGTCTTTTAAGAGAGAAAAACAATATTCTATTTGCCAAACTAGCTCGTAAACACAAAACTCAGAATAGGGCCCATGTTTTTAATTTAACCAAAACCACAGTTTGGAAATGTCTAGCTTGGAAAATTAACTATTAGATGTAATACTGAGGGGTAACTGCCTGAACTGCTGATTCAGAGAACACCTAACCAGGACGCACGCAAACATCCCAAGGAGGGCCCTCTTACGCTTTTCCTATTCGTGTTCTTTGCATCGCTATTAATACTGTCTTCTCCTAAAATCCCCCTGGTGCATCAGCCCCAGGCGAATACAGATCAAATTCCTCCGCGGCCAATGCCGTCCCGCGAGGTTCCAATGTGAAGAAGCCACAGGCAGAGTGCGAGACAGCCAAGCAAACCAGGCCAAGCTGTTCTGAGAAAGGGGACTTGCATTTACCGTTCAGTTATCAGTATCCCAGGTCTTAGAGCTGAAAGAATCTTAGAGTGTGTCGGGTCCTGCCTCCTTCCAATGGAGAGGGATCTCCCCGGTCATCACAGGCAGATGCCATCCCACAGCTGCTCCAACGCCTCCAGGGAGGGAGCCTGCTACTTTACACCACATCTTCTTTTAAAAACATTTTTTTCTGATTACGAAAATATTACATACTCATTATAGAAAGTTCAGAAAGCCATTAAAATTTAGTAAAAATTATCCATAACCCCAATGTATCCAAAAAACATTCAGTAGAAGCGTTCTGATGTGGTTCCTACTAGGTTATTCATTAGCTGTCATTGTTTTTTGGAAAATCTGCCTGTCCATCGTTTCCGGCCTTCTGTCCTGTTTCTCTCTCCTGCAGCCACACAGAATGTCTGCTCCCTCTTCCCCAAGACAGCACTTCAGATAGCTGGCTTCAACCATTCATTTAGCACTTACTGAGCACCCAACATATGCCAGGTACTGTGGCAGGACGTGGGGTCTCAGAGAGGACTGATAAATCGTGCGTGCCTCTAGGAAACTCAGCAAAGAAGCGCACATTCGGTCAGTCAGGAAATAAATATATAGGCCCCCTATTGCGTTAGGAATTCTGAAATGATGGAGTCGTTCCCTCTGCCGTGGAATTTATGTTCTAGTAGAAGAGAATGATGTTAAAGCCTTTTCTTAACTATTGCATTGCCGCCGTGACCGGTACTACAAAAAAGAAACACAACTGCTATGAGATTGTGAAATGAGAGGTCTGAGCTAGTCTAGGAAGTTAAGGAGGGCTTCCTGGAGGAAGAGATACCTGACCTGCGGTGACGGTGAGGTCAGGAGACAAACAGGAGTTACTTGTCTAAGGGGGAGGTAGAAGAAAAGCAGTCCAGAAAGAGAGAACAAAATTTGAGAAGATCCTGGGGAGAAAAGTCAGACAGCACACTAGAGGAACCAAAACAAGCCAGTGTGACCTGGTGGTGCAGTGGTTAAGCGCTTGGCTGCTAACCGAAAGGTTGGTGATTCAAACCCACCAGTGGCTCTGCAGAAGAAAGATGTGGCAGTCTGCTTCCATAAAGATTTACAGACTTGGAAACCCTATGGGCAGTTCACCTCTGTCCTACAGGGTCACTATGACTTGGAATCGACTCCGTGGTGGTGGGTTTTATGATCAGAAAACAAACAGCAGAGAAGAGAGGAAAACCAATTATCTTTTAAATACTGTTTGTGGAGTTGAGCAGGTCCCTGGGCGGTACAGTTTGCTCTCAACTACTAAAGGTTGGCAGTTCAAATCCACCCAGTGGCACCATGGAAGAAAGGCCTGACAATCTACTTCTGTAAGGTTTAAAAACCCAAAAACCAAACCCATGACTCATAGTGACCCTATACGACAGAGTAGAGCTGCCCTATAGGGTTTCCAAGGTTGTAATCTTTACGGAAGCAGACTGCCACATCTTTCTACTGCAGAGCAGGTGATAGGTTCGAACTGCTGACCTTTTGGTTAGCAGCCGAGTGCTTAACCACTGTGCCACCAGGCCTCCTTCCATAAGGTTACAGCTATTGAAAACCTTATGGAGCGCAGTTCTACTCTAACACACGGGGTTGCTATGAGTCAGAATTCACTCAAAGGCAACAGGTTTGGGTTTTGTTTTTTTTGTGGAGTTAAGCAGTCACACAGATGAAATTAAGGAGCCCTGGTGGTGCAGTGGTTAAAGCGCTCAGCTGCAAACCAAAAGGTCAGCGGTTCAAACCCACCAGCCACTCCATGGGAGAAAGATGTGGCAGTCTGCTCCCATAAAGACTACATTCTAGAAAACCCTATGGGGCAGTTCTACTCTGTCATACAGGGTCGCTATGAGTTAAAAACCAACTCAACGGCACCTAACAATAACAATATAGGTCAAATATTACTACTGATACTTCAGCATGAAGACAAAGTCAGGAAGTATCTTCATGGTAACAGTATACCAAACCAAACTCATTGCCGTCTAGTCGATTCCCACTCATAGCGACCCTATAGGACAGAGCAGAACTGCCCCACAGGGTTTCCAAGGAGTGCCTGGTGGATTCAAACTGCTGATGTTTTGGTGAGCAGCCGAGCTCTTAACCACCGCACCACCAGGGCTCCAGTAACAGTATAATTCCCCTTAACAACACTCAAAAAAAAAAAAAATTTCAGCTATATGGGTGTGCTTGTTTAACTTAGGGACTACTCAAACTCGTTACTGAGATAGTTTAAGATTACCCCTGAGTCATCCATTCCCATCTACAGAAGGCATCTCTCAACGTCTACCCTCAGTTATGTCTTATAAGCATAATGCTCCCTGGTTTCCACAGAGTTCCAGCCCTCAATGAGTCTCTTTATGTCTTCAACATTATCAGCAGAGAGGTCTGTGTGCATCTGCTATTTTAATCCCATCTTCGGGGGTCTTCTTGCCCACCTGAACTTTGCAACTGAAGTGGGCGTTCTTTGCTCTATTACTCACTGTACCCTCAGCAGCCTCTAAACTTTCACTCATTTCCCCTGAAGGGTTCTTTCCAGTGGTTTGAAATTTAAAACCAACTGGCAGTGCTTCAGCCCAGTTAGGGGTAGCAGAGACCAAAATAAACATAATTTTCATAATGATGTTTTCATTTTGGAGAACAACATGGTGTTTTTCTCGGAGGCTTTTATTTGAAACCAACAACAAAGACAAGACCTGTACAACTACCTTTTTGAGCCAGGTACCCTAAATATGGAAATATCATATAAATAAAATAATGAAAACTACTGAGTCCACTTGGATGGTCTTCATGAAAGGTGGTTTGAAAGTTGTCTACTCTGTCCATTCCTCCACTTGGCAGTGTATTCTTGACTTAATTGTGTCTTACCACGCGCTCTCTGCCTGGGGCACACAGTTCTGGGCCCCCACCCAAATTCCTTTTGTTTGTTCTATATCCTAGCATTGTTTTTCACTGAGGGATGTTCTATACATGTATGTATAAACTGTTACAATCAATCCATCAGTGTTTTTTTTTTATTTTTAGTAGTCATCGTATCCCTTTCTCACATTTCAGGCCATATTTTCCTGCTTTGATTATTTAAAATAAAATCTCTCGCATTCACTACTTCCATCTTCCCGACTTCTCATGGGCTATCATCACAACGCTTCTGGTTTCTGGTAGCTCTCACGCTCGGTAGCTTATTTCGTCACGTGTTTGTAATTTCGGCTTGTGCGTTCATGTTGGTGGGGCTTATCTTGGTTGTATATTCCCTCAGGAAAGGGTTTTTGTTGTGTATGTCTTTGTTTTTTGTGTTTGTGGGTGTGTGGGTGTATTTTTGTTGTGGTTTTCAGTGTTCTCTTTCCACCAGGTGGCAGAGGTGCTATCAAATTAGAGTCACTTCATGTTAATATCTTGACTTGTTTCTGACCACTCAGGTTATATAAATTCGAACTTCAAACTCATGTCTGGGTAGATCTGAATTCTTTTTTTCTACCCAGAGCCCAGACAAAGCACACAACTTCTCTTACCATCTTCCTTTGCCTGAGCTGCTTTTTTCTGGTGGCCTAGCCTTTTGAGGGTCCTAGCGTTACGCAGAACTTCTGTTACATCTCCTCAACTGCAGGGCCCAAGGCCTTGCTTCTTGTCCTTACGTATCAGGTACCCAAACCTCTTGACTACTAAGACCACCAGAAGTCCCCAAAGCAGGGTTAGTATCAGCATCACCTCACCACTTCTGGCGTCTAGGAGTTTCTCCTGTTTTCTTGAGAGGTCAGTATTTTAAAGAATATATAGTATATTTGATCCATCATTTCTAGCTGTTTTGTAGTGAGAAGTTTTTCAGGGTAGCTAGTCTGTCAGAAACAGAGTCCACAAGCTGTTACTTTCATTCCACCAAAGTCATCAGTGAGGGATGGTCATCATCCTGCCTTTCTCCAAGTCAGAATCAGATGCTTTGTGGTTAGGAAAGGGATGTTGTCGTTGTTAGGTGCCGTTGAATCAGTTCCAACTCATAGTGACACTGTGGACAAAAGAACGAAACACCGCCTGGTCCTGCGCCATCCTCACAATCTTTGTTATGCTTGAGCCCGTTGTTGTAGCCACTGTGTCAGTCCATCTCATTGAGGGTCTTCCTCTTTTTCACTGACCCTCTACTTTACCAAGCATGATGTCCTTCTCCAGGGACTGGCCCCTCCTAATAACATATCCAAAGTACATGAGATGAAGTCTTGCCGTCCTGGCTTCTAAGGAGCACTCTGGCTGTACCTCTTCCAAGACAGATTTGTTCGTTCTTCTGGCAGTCCATGTATATTCAATATTCTTCGCCAACACCGTAATTCAAATACATTAATTCTTTTTTGGTCTTCTTTATTCATTGTCCGGCTTTCACATGCATATGAGGTGATTGAAAATATCACGGCTTGGGTCAGGCACACCTTAGTCCTCAAAGTGACATCTTTGCTTTTTAACACTTTAAAAGGGGATAAACCAAAAAACCAAACCCATTGTCGTAGAGTCAATTCCAACACCAACTAAAAGACAGACAGACTCTACCGAGAAATTGTCCACGTATCTGAGAAGTTTCTACCTAGTCCCTTTACTTTATCAGGCTCTAAGAGTTCCTGGATCATTTGAAAAGTTTATGAATATGGAGGACTCCCTGTGGGAACATTCCAGGAAGTTTAGTTGGAAACAGCGAAACATGGAGCCATTTGAAATGACCCAGGTTGGCCTCTGGTGGGTTTTGTGTTCTTTCAGTGTTGGAACACACTCCCTTGAAGCTTCTACTCCAAGTTTGCTTTGTTTTGTTTTCAATCAAAGGAACAGCAGTCAAAAAATTAAAACCTAGGGAAAAAAAAGACCAGAGTTACTGGTCTGACAGACTGGAGACGCCTCAAGAGTACATGCTCCAGACACCCTTTTAGTTCAGTACTAAAGTCATTCCTGAGGTTCACCCTTCAGCCAAAGATTAGACAGGCCCACAAAACAAAACAAGACTAAAGGGGCACACCAGCCCAGGGGCAAGGATGAGAAGGCAGGAGGTAGATCAGATAGCTGGTAACAGGGAACCCAAGGGTGAGGAGGGGAGAGTATTGACAGGTCATGGGGTTGGCAACCAATGTAACAAAACAATATGTGTACTAACTGTTTAATGAGAAGCTAGTTTGTTCTGTAAACCTTCATCTAAAGTACAATTAAAAAAAAAAATTAAAACCTAGGCTTGTCTGAAAAGACAAAATTTTCCTAGCAAAACTCTGTTCTAGGCAGGATTTGAGAAAGAGAATATTGTTCATTTGGCGAATTTGCAACCAGTTGAACTTGTTAGTTTTTCCACTGTACTGTTGGACTAGAAAGAAGACTTCTCTAATTCTCAGCTCCCACATGAAAATCAAAACATCTGTGTTAAAGCTTTTTCCTAAATGGTGAATGAGTGAATGAGTATAAACGAGTAGTCAGAAAAGAATGATTTTTAAAAGCCCCAGCCATTTACGCAGTCCTGGGAAATAAGAGCAAGCTACTCAAGGCGCAAGAAAACAATGACAGTGGCTACCCTCGCGACGAAGGAAGGAAGATCTCTATGACGGATAAAAAGTGAGACCTGAAGACTCTTTAGGAATAGGAGATGAAATGGGAGAGAAGAGGGTGACGTCACTACGTGACAGAGAGTCACTCTCTACGGGAATCCATACAGCTGTAATCCACAAGGATGCATTGACAAGCCCGTTTAAACTTGCTGGGCATGGCTGGGAAAAAGTAGGATGCTTTTGTTCTTGACAATCCACCCTGTGCTCGTGTGGCCTTTCTTGCAGTAAGTCCTCCTGACACCCATCCTCACCCCATACCCTGTGTCCCATACTCTTGATCTGTCAGATCTCCTGTAAGGCAGAGAGTCTGGGTTTTGCTGGGCAGGGATCTAGGAGATCCAGCAGCTGCAACAGAAGACAGATGGAGAACTTTATCCTTAGACTGCAGCAATTAGTATCAAAGGTTTGAAAGTTAGCAGCCTGCAGTCAATAGGACAGGCCAGGCCAGTGGGGTGGATTTTGAGAGTTTGGCCCCTGGGAAGACTGGTGGTGATAAACCAGGCCAGACTCCAGTCCCAGACACAGTAGGGACTAAGCAAGGGCAAAGAAAAGGATCTGGGAGGACAAGAGAGCAGCTAGTTGAAACGGATCACAAGAGCAGGGGAGCGATCACTGAGATGGAGACAAGGGTCTATGAGTCTGATCATGGACTCAGTGTTGCTGATAGATTGAGACACCAACAAAGGCTCCTTCTGGGCCGCCTTGCCCCAGGGCAACTTTGTGCCCATGTCTCTTCTTGATCCAGCAAGAACAAAAATCAAAATCTTGGCCACGAGTCCCTAACTAGCCTTTTAAAATTCATAACAGAAATGATACTCTTAAAAGCTAAAATATTTTGATGTGCAAGAATTAGGTTTTTGAGAGACAAAAGATTGTTTTAGTTCCAAAACTTGGGTTTGGGTATTAGGATCCAAGGTCTGAACAAAAAGTTTATACTATTGTCAAAATTTGTACTATAAACAATGGAGTTGGAAAGGTTGCAGGGTGATGTGTAAGCTATTTCCCTCCTCCTACTGCAGCTACAGGGTCCCTGGGTGGTACAAATGGTTAACGCACTCGGCTGCTAACCAAAAGGTTGGAGGTTCGAGTCCACCCAGAGGTGCCTCAAAATTAAGGCCTGATGACCTATTTCTGAAAAATCAGTCACTAAAAACCCTGTGGAGCACATTTCTATTCTGACACACATGAAGTTGCTAGAGTAAGAGTTGACTCAACGTTGTTTGGTTTGGTTTTTTGGATTACAGCCACTGCCTCTTCCCTCGAGACCAGAGGGAAGTCTCACAGGCTAGAGGAGAGAAGACAACGAGAGAGGGAATTCCTGAGAAAGGGGCCTCCGCATCCTGCACGTCCAGGGTTGAAATCCATAGTGCAGGAATGAGGCCCTCTAAGAGAAATCCCTGATGGTTTTAGGGAGACCTGAGAGCACAGGAAGCATGTGCTTCACCTCCCAGGGTGTAGCCTAGAGATGCCGAAGGCCTCTCGGAGAACCCCACATCTAACATGAGGCTGGAGCTGAAAAGTGGCAAATGCTGAGAAATGCCCAGGTGGATAGTCATGAGAGCAGCTTCACAGAGACCTAGAACCCCGGGTGATGCAGGGAAAGCAGTCAAGAGTACCCAAACCAAAGACCAGACTTACTGGCCTGACAGAGACTGGAGAAACCCCAAGAGTATGCCCCCCAGACACCCTTTTAGCTCAGTAATGAAGTCACTCCTGAGGTTCATCCTTCAGCCAAAGATTAGACAGGCCCATAAAATAAAATGAGACTAAATGGGCACACCAGCCCAGGGACAAGGACAAGAAGACAGGAGGGGACAGGAAAGCTGGTAATAGGGAACCCAAGGCCGAGAAGGGAGAGTGTTGACATGTCGTGGGGTTGGCAACCAATGTTATAAAACAGTATGTGTACTAACTTTTAATAAGAAGCTAGTTTGTTCTGTAAACCTTCATCTAAAGTACAATAACAAAAAATATACACACATATATATAAAGAATACCCAAGCCTCCCCTATCAAGGGCTCAGGTGAACTCAGAGAGGTCCTGGGATGGGGTGAGCTCAGAGAGGTCCTGGGATGGGGAAGGAGAACACAAAATGCAGACTTAGCAAATGAAGGCCCATGGCAGGGACATAAGCAAGTACCAGTGGGTGATGATAGAGACTAGACAAATTGAGGTACATTTTGTGGATGGCAGCAGAAGGCAGAAGATGGCTATCAAACTGATTCATCCCCTCCACCAAAGCCTGGATGATAAAGAAGCTGTCTTCATCCACAACCTCCAGAGTTTTGATCAACCATGGCGGAAGAAGACAGCTTGAATCGGCTGGATTAAGTGTTCTGCCACAGAATGGACATGGGGCTCACAGGCTAAACTAGGCTGAACTGTAGAGAACTAAAGTTACGTTCTTGAACATCTAAATTTTGTGACCATGAAATGTATACCTGTAAATAGATCTGAATCCAGAATAAGACTGATTTAATGCTCATCTCCTAAACTAGTGGTTTAAAACCCATTGCTATAGAGTTGATTCTGACCCATAGAGACCCTAGAGGACAGAGTAGAACTGCCCCCTAGAGTTTCCAAGGAGTGGCTGGTAAATTTGAACTGCCAACCTTTTGGTTAGCAGCCAAGCCCTTAATCACAACTAGTGGTTTGGGGCACCATACATGTTCTCTAGTTAAGTTGTACAGAGTTCAGAAGCTACCAAACTATACACCAGAATTTAGTATAAAGGCCACATTTCAAACCAGTGAGGGAAAGATTCATTATTTAATACAGAGAGTTGTATAATCAGTAACCATTTGGACAAAAAATTAAGACAGATTCCCATCTCACCCCTTTTGCCAAAGTAAATTTCATACAGATCAAAGATTTAAAACTCTGAAAAAGGACTATAATATGCTTAAGGATTATTTACAAATAATCTTAGAATGGAGAAGGCTTTTCTAAGAATGACACAAAACTTAGAAGCATAAAGAGGATTGATAAATTTGACTCCATAAAAATTTTAAATTTCTGTACAATAAAAAATAATGAAGAAAATCAAGAGACACTTGTTAAATTTGGAATATTATATACAAGTCATATTGTAGACCAAGGGTTAATTTCCTAACTTTCCAAGGAACGAGTATAATCAATATAGAAAAGATGGCCCGCCCACTCGAACACTGAACAAAGGACATGAACAAGGAAGACGCAGAGAAAGAAAGACAGATGGTGCTATGTCGGCTAGGGCAGCCATAACAAACTATCACAAAGGAGGTGGCTTTAAAAAACAGGAATTTATCGTCTCACAGTTCTGGAGGCTAGAAGTCCACATCAGGGTCTTGTCTGTGTCAATTCCTTCTGAGCCACTTCTAGTGGCTGACAGCGATCCTTGGCATTCTTTTGCTTATAGACGGATCCTCACAGGCTGCCCTCCCCGTCGTTGTGTGATTCTCTTTGTAAGGCACTACTCAGAGAAAATTAGGACCCACCCTACTTCAGGTTGACATCGTTAACTTAAATGACAACATCTGCAAAGAAAACCCCTATTTCCCCAAGCAAAGTCACATTCATAGGTACAGGGGTAAGTACTTCAATATATCTTTTGGGGGGACACGAATCAATCCATAGTACATGGCCAATACACATATGAAAAGATGCTCAACCTCATTAATAATTAAAGTGATGTAAACCAAAATAACATCTTTATCTATAAAATTTAGGTTTGATGTAGCTCACTTTTGATGAGAGGATGGGAACTAGACATCTTCATAAGCTTTTGGTATAAGGATAATTACTACAATATGGCAACACCTCTCAAATCTTATAATCCACATTTCTCTCTATCCAGCAATTTCAGTGCTAGAAATTTATACTACATGTATACTTGCAAAAATAGTCTATGAAATATGTTCCTTGCGGTATTGTTTTTAGCATAAAAATATTGCCATATGATGCTGAATAGGTTTCAGCAGAGCTTCCAACTAAGATGGACTAGGAAGAAAGTCAAAAATCAGCCAATGGAAACCCTCTGGATCACAACGATCCAATGCACAACAAATCATGGGGATGGTGCAGGCGGGTAGTGTTTAGATGCATTGTGCATGGCGTCACAGCCAACTCAACAGCAGCTAATAACAACACAACAGGGAGGGATTGGTTTCAGAGTCCAAGGCAGACCACATTAATGGCAGGGACCTGGGGGAGGGGAGGGAGGGTAGATCTTGGACAATAGAGTCAACTCACGTTGAAGGTATACTCAGCTGTATTTCCCAGGTAACAAAATAATCCCCCATCATTTATTTGCACCAAGAGTTTTTTGTTTGGTTAACTTTTCCCTCAAGCACTTTATTAGTCCAATATTTCTTATTTTTAATAGACTTGTCTTTTAGAGAAGTTTTAGGGTTTCAGAAAAATTGTGCAGAAAGGACAAAGTTTGAATCTACCCCCTCTCCCCGGCACATCATTTCTCTATTAACATCTTGCCTTCCTGTGTACATCTGTCCCAGTTGATGAACCAATATCAATACATTATTATTAACTGAAATCCCTGGTTTCCATTAAGGTTCACTCTTTGTGTTGCACACATACCCACATATCCAGTATCATACACAATAGTTTCAGTGCCCTAAAAATGCCCTTTGTACCGTGAGATTTCTGTGCTTTCTTTTTGACTTAATTCAGCCTCCAAAAAATATTCAGTGAAGTCCTACTATGTTCTAAATGTATTACATTATATCTTTCTAATGGTATCAGGGAAGAAGAGGGAAAGGCTTCATGAAGAGGGAACACTAGATCTGGACCTTGAGGGATGGGTGTAAGTTGACCAAGCAGAAAAATCGGAAAGCGCATCATTATAGACAAACAAAATGGGGCCATAGAAGTTTATGGTGGGCTTGATAAGCAGAATATAGCACACCTGAGTCACAGTGCGGGGAAGGGAAGAGCAGTGTAGCAAGAAAATAAGACTGCAGCCAGACTATGCCACAACAGCCACTGATTTTTCAACCAAAGACCATTATTATTAAATTTTCTTTTTAGAAAAACAACTTTGGCAGTCACGTGCAGGATGGCGTGAAGAGAGGGCAGGAGGTAAGGAGACCAGTTAACTGGTTGACACAATAGGTGATGAGGTCAGAACAGGGGCAGTAGCAGGTAAAATGGAGTCAGAGAAGAGGAACTAGAGACATTTTAGAGATGAGATACACAGTATAAGGAGTCCTGGTAGCGCAGTGGTTGAGTGCCCAGCTGTTAACATAAAGGTCGGCAGTTTGAACCCATCAGCCAAAAGCTGCGGAAGTCTGCTTCTCTAAAGATTACAGCCTTGGGGGCCACATAGACCAGAGACTTCATCAGCCTGAGACCAAAAGAACTGGATGGTGCCTGGCTACCACCAACGACCGCCCTGACAGGGAACACAACAGAGAGTCCCTGATGGAGCAGTGGAAGGGTGGGATGCAGAATTCAAATTCTGGTAAAAAGACTAGACTTAATGGTTTGACTGAGACTGGATGAACCCCAGAAAGCATGGCCCCTGGACTTTCTGTCAACCCAGAACTAAAACAATTCCTGAAGCCAACTCTTCAGACAAAGATTGGAATGGACTGTGGGACATAAAATGATACTCGTGAAAAGTGTGCTCCTTAGCTCAAGTAGGTACATGAGACTAAATGGGCAGCTTCTGTCCAGAGGGGAGATGAGAAGGCAGAGAGGGTTAGGAGCTGGTTGAATGGACACGGGAAATCAAAGGCGGAAAGGAGGAGTGTGCTGTCACAGTATAGGGAGAGCAATTAGGGTCACATAACAACGTATGTATAAATTTTTGTATGAGAGACTAACTTGAATTGTAAAATTGTAAACAACAAGAAAAAAATTTTTTTTGAAAAGATTACAGCCTTGGAAACCCTATGGGGTAGTTTTACTCTGTTCTATAGGGTCACTGTAAGTCAGAATCGACTTGACGGCAGTGGATTTTGTTTTTTATACACAGTATGTGGCTAGTTATCAAATGTGGGAAGCAAAGGAGATAGTCGTTAGAGATAGTATTAAGGGTACATAGATATTCATTCATTGTCTGGCTGGACAATGAATAAGGAACACCAAAGAAGAATTGACACCTTTGAATTACGGTGTCGGCGAAGAATATTGAACATATCATGGATGAACAAATCTGTCTTGGGAGAAGTATAGCCAGAATGCTCCTTAGAAGGGAGGATGGTGAGACTCCATCTCACATACTTTGGACATATTATCAGGAGGAACCACTTCCTGGAGGAGGATATCATGCTTGGTAGAGGGTCAGCAAAAAAGAGGAAGATCCTCAACAAGATGGATTGACACAGTGGCCGCAACAGTGGGCTCAAACATAGCAACAATTGTGAAGATGGCACAGGACTGGCAGAGTTTCATTCTGTTGTACACAGGGTCGCTATGAGTCAGACCACACTCCACAGCACTTAACAACAACAGATACTCATTGGATGTGGGAGGCACAGGAGATGAAAGCATTTCTCTGATGTCTACTATATGAAGGTGATGCTGTTAGTCAGCAAAAAGGAGCTGGGAGGGGAAGAATTTTGGTGGAGAACTGAAAGACACGCTAAATTTTGGAGGTGTTAGGTTTGAGGTACCTGTGGACACCCAGGTGGAGAGGTCCAATTGATATTTGGAGATGTGCTTGGAACCTCGAGAGTGAAAAAGACTGCTCAGGTGCATGGGGACACAAGAAGAGAAGAGGGTCAAGGTGGAGTAGAAATTTGTGGAATCCCTGCTTTTCAAGACTGGGTCAAGTAGGCGGAGTCAGCAAAGTAACTAAGGGAGAAATAGTCAGAAATGGAGGAGAAAAAGTAGTGCCCCAGAAGACACAAGTGTAGCACACTGGTGAAGCCAGCCTGAAGGCAAAAATTTCTCTCCAGGAAGCCCGACAGAGCCCTATGGAAGTCAGGCAGCACAACTGGCCTCCGCAGCCTCCTTGATTCTCTCTAGCCCCCGTCTGTGATATTGTTCGGCTTTTCATAGAAAAACTCTTCGAATGTTTTCTAAAAAGTAAGTAATATAGTCCTCTTTGCCCTAGGGATTCACAAACATAAAAAGATGGAGAAATTTTCCCTACAAAGGGCAATGAAGCCCAGAGTTCTTCAGGTCAAGGGCCCAAAAGCAAAAACCTTCCAAGAAAATAAATAAACAAAAGCAACTACAGAAAGTGAGGCAATTTAAATTACACATTTATTTTTCTGTCTTCATGAGGAAATATGCTTCCGACAAACATATTACATTCCTTTACTATGTTGTACAGCATGGTGTTCTTTCTTAAATCTCGTAAGAATTTCCCAACCATCTTCCTGTTCCTTAAATCTTGACCAAGCCAAGGACATTTTGCAAGACTGGATTTAGTTACAGAAGCAATAAGGGAACAATTTCTGGACATTTCACTTCATTGGTTTTTGTTTTTGTTTCATTTTTTGGAGTTACTAAATGTTTAAGTACGTAATTAATCCTGAGGTCCTTCTGATTGTTTGTTTGCTTAGAAAAAAATTGATTTGGATTGCAGTGACAGACTATTAGACAAGCCTGAGAATTTATAGAAGAAAGCAATGAGTTATCACAAAAATAATTCAGATCTTTATATTATGACTTAAAACTGCCAAAGCAAATAAACTTAAAATGCAAAGATATCTTTAATAAAGAATATTAAAAAAGAACACCTGCATAAGATGTATCCAAAACACGAATGCTTTGTTAAACGTCATTTTTTAGTCAAAATTCAAATTAGACCCCAGAAGTGAGCTGAGTAGGTGAACTGATAGCTGTTTCTTAAAAAAAAAAAAAAAAAAAAAAAAAGTACTAAGGAGTCGTGAGCATGGACCTGGAAGAATTAGGATAGTTCTGTTTTATAAATCAAATTTTTGCTTATAAATTTAATTTTTAAAAAACAGTCCTCTCACATTTTCACAAACTGTCAGATATTTTAATAACTGGAAAATTTCATTCTGGAGTAATCTAAATTAAAATTGGTTTTATTTGGTATCAGCATGGTGAAGAAAACCTCAGTAAATCCAGGAAATAAAGTGACTTAAGAGATATTTTCGGAAATGGGGCCAAGATGGTGGAGTAGTAAGATGCTTCGTATGGTCCCTCTTACAACAAAGACCCAAAAAAACAAGTGAGTCAATTATATATGACAATCTAGGAGCCCTGAACATCAAAGGCAAAGTTGAAGAATCAGACTGAGTGGCCGGGGAGGGAGAGATGGTTAGGAAGCATCTAGGAGTTGCCAGACCTGACCCAGTGGGAACTGGCACCCGGCAGGCCAGACTGGCTGGCGTGTGCCATGAGGAAAACAGTGGCATTTGGGATGCACTTTCCACATCAGGAGAGACCAAGCGGCAGTCTCAAGCCTCCAGAACCAGTAAAAAGTGGTACTTAATGGGGAAAAGATAAGTACATGCATCTAATCCACTATGCAGATCAAAAAACACCCCGTTTGGGAAGACCCTCTCTCCCATTTACCTTTATCCTCCCCACTCTTCACCAGGTCACGGGCCAGCTTCAGTGATAGCTGCATCCCCTGGGCCAGAAGTCGGTACGGTCACACGCCCTGAGCCATTCTCCCAGCCTTGGAGAGGGAACAAATTAACAAACAGGAAAAAATAATCTGCCAGCTCCCCTAAGCTGGGAACTCAGGCAGGCACAGCTCCTTTGCCTAGGCACAGGCATGAGGAGTCCATGGACTTTGAATGCCTTTCATCCCTTCATAGACCTGTGTGGGACCATTTCAATAGCATAGGCCCTCATTAGCACATTACAACAGGGTATATACCTGAAGCCTAACTTCAACTGTATCAGCTATATGGTGGACTGGCGGGTTCATGACATTTACACCACTCTGCCCATTAAGCAGGGTCCTCACCGCCCTACGTCAGGGGCCTGAGGACTGGTGGCTCCACCTGCGCCACCTAGCCACCTGCGACAGAGGTCCAAGAATAAGTGGTGCCTCCCAGTCTTTAGAGCCAACAGCACTGGCTGCTCATAGTCCATCTGCAAAACCCAATCACCTACACACTCTAGGGAACAGGGACATGCTTTCCTCCCAGACACTCAGGGGCAGCCATCAGCCTCCTGCCTCACTCAGTGTGTGAACCCCTACTTGCCAGATACCTGTGCCTACTCCAATCACCCCTGCCTGTCTAGGACTGTAGGTGAGAGCCTGCACCACACAATTGGTGACCAACTACCTGGACACCTGAGCTGAATCAATACAAGAAAAGTAAATGGACTCCTGGGCTCACATACCCAGTAACAGATCTAACCACCTGGTGACAGGACATTAGAGCTTCAAAGGCACCAATAATCAAACTAACTCACACGAGCAGCCTAATTGGGCATATCAAAACAAAACAAAACAAGAAGCTAGGACACAGTAAGCAAACATAAAATAAATAAATATACTAACTTATTGATGGCTTGAAGATAACAGTCAATATCAAATCATATAAAAAGGCAGACCATGATGGCTTTAGCAAGCTCCCAAAATGAAGAATCAAGACATCTTCCAGAGGAAGAGAACTTCTTGGAATTACCAGGGTAAAATACAAAATATTAATTTACAGAACTCTTCAAGATATCAGGAAGGAGATCAGGCAAAATGCAGAACAAGCCAAAGGAAAACACAGACAAGGCAATAGAGGAACTTAAGAATATTAGAGAAGAACATAATGGCAAATTTAACAGGTTGCAAGAATCCATAAAAAGACAGCAAACTGAAATTCAGGAGATTAACAATAAATTTTCAGAATTAAACAACTCAATAGAAAGTCATAGGAGCAGAATTGAGGCAACAGAAGCCAGAATTAGTGAGATTGAGGATAAAACACTTGACAACAATTTATTTGAGGAAAAATCAGATAAAATTATTTTAAAAAATGAAGAAACCCTAAGAATTATGTGGGACTCTATCAAGAGGAATAACCTACGAATGATTGGAGTACCAGAACAGGGGGATAACAGAAAATACAGGGAGAATAGTTGATTTGTTGGCAGAAAACTTCCCTGATGTCATGAAAGATGAGAAGATATCTATCCAAGATGCTCATTGAACCCCACACAAGGTAGATCCCAAAAGAAAGTCACCAAGACATATTATAATCAAACTTGCCAAAACCAAAGATAAAGAGAGAAATTTAGTGACTAAGGATAAAAGACAAGTCGTCTGCAAAGAAGAGTCAGTAAAACTAAGCTCGGACTACTCAGCAGAAACCATGCAGGCAAGAAGGCAATGAGATGGCATATATAAAGCCTTGAAGTAAAAAAATTGCCTGCCAAGAATTATATATCCAGCAAAACTGTCTCCCAAATATGATGGTGAAATTAGGGCATTTCCAGATAAACAGAAGTTTAGGGAATTTGCAAAAACCAAACCAAAGTTACAGGAAATACTAAAGGGAGTCCCCCTGTTAGAAAATCAATATAATCAGATAACAACCCAAGACTAGAACACAGGACAGAGCGACTAGATATTAACCCAGACAGGGAAGTCACAAAAATAAATCAAAGCTAGAACACTGTAAATAGGGAAACAGAGATGTCAATATGTAAAAGACAACAACATTAAAACAAAAAGAGGGACTAAAAAAAATGTAGTCAGAGATCTTTCATACGGAGAGGAAGTCAAGACGATATAAAGAGATAAAAGATTGGTTTTAAACTTAGAAAAATAGGGGTAAATATTAAGGTAACCACAAAGGAAACTAGCAGTCCTACACATCCAAATACAAAACAAGAAAAATATAAAGAGTCCGCAAATACAAAATCAACAACAATGAAAAAGTTGAAAAGAAAATAAAAAAAACAATTCAGCACAGAAAATTAAGTGGAACAAAGAAACTGTCAACAACACACAAAATAAGACACCAAAATGACAGCACTAAACTCATACCTATCAATAATTACACTGAATGTAAATGGACTAAATGCACCAATAAAGAGACAGAGAGTGGCAGAATGGATTTTAAAAAGCACAATCCATCTATACACTGCCTACAAGAGACACACCTTAGACTTAAAGACACTAACAAACTAAAACTCAAAAGATGGAAAAAAATATATTAAGCAAATAACAATAAAAAAAGAGTAGGAGTGGCAATATTAATCTTTGACAAAATAGACTTTAAAGTAAAATCCACCACAAAGGATAAGGAAAGACACTATGTAATGATTACAGGATCAATACACCAGGAGGACATAACCATAATAAATATTTACACACCCAATGACAGGGCTCCAAAATACATAAAACACACTCTAACAGCATTGATAAGAGAGATAGACAGCTCCACAATAGTAGTAGAAGACTTTAACACACCACTTTCGGTGAGGGACAGGACATCCAGAAAGAAGCTCAA
>NW_004443998.1:3328596-3345662 GCF_000243295.1 Trichechus manatus latirostris
TTTATCACAATAAATGCACACGTCCAAAAAGAAGAAAGGGCCAAAATCAAAACATTAATTCTACAGCTCGATCAAATAGAAAGAGAGCAGCAAAAGAAGCCCTCAGGCACCAGAAGACATACAAGACACTACTGCAAGAAACCAAAAGAAACCTGCATAAGTGGAAAAACATACCTTGCTCATGGATAGGAAGACTCAACATTGTGAAAATGTCAATTCTACCCAAAGTGATCTATAGATACAATGCAATCCTGACCCAAATTCCAGACACATTTTTTAATGAGATAGAGAGAAAAATCACCAACTTCATATGGAAAGGAAAGAGGCCCCAGATAAGTAAAGCATTACTGAAGAAGAATAACAAAATGGGAGGCCTTACACTACCTGATTTTAGGACCTATTATACCGCCATGGTAGTCAAAACAGCATGGTACTGGTACAACAACAGATACACAGACCAGTGGAACAGAATTGAGAATCCAGATGAAAATTCATCCACCTACGAGCAGCTGATATTTGACAAATGACCAAAGTCCATTAATTGGGGAAAAGACAGTCTCTTTAACAAATGATGCTGGCAGAACTGGATATCCATCTGCAAAAAAATGAAAAAAGACCCATACCTCACACCATGTACAAAAACTAACTCAAAATGGATCAAAGACCTAAATATAAAATTGAAAACAATAAAGATCATGGAAGAAAAAATAGGGACAATGCTAGGAGCCCTCATACATGGCATAAACAGAATACAAACTATAAGTAACAATGCACAAACACCAAAAGAGAAACTAGATAACTGGGAGCTCCTAAAAATCAAACACTTAAACGCTCATCAAAAGACTTCTCAGAGAGTCAAAAGACAACCTACAGACTAGGAAAATATTTTTGGCTATCACAAATCCAATCAGCATCTAATCTCTAAAATCTACAAGATACTGCAACACCTCAACAACGAAAAGACAAATAGCCCAATTGAAAAATGAGCAAAGGATATGAACAGGCACTTCACCAAAGAAGACATTCAGGCAGCTAACAGATACACGAGGAAATGCTCATGATCATTAGCCATTACAGAAATGCAGATCAAAACTACAATGAGATAGCAGCTCACCCCAACAAGGCTAGCATTAATCCAAAAGACACAAAATAATAAATGTTGGAGAGGTTTTGGAGAGACTGGAACGTTTGTACACTGCTAGTGGGAATGTAAAATGGACAACCGCTTTGGAAATTGATTTGGCACTTCCTTAAAGCTAGAAATAGAAGTACCATGAGATCCAGCAATCCCACTCCTTGGAATATATCCTAGAGAAGTAAGAGCCATCACTTGAATAGATATATGCACACTCATGTTCATTGCAGCACTGTTCACAATAGCAAAAAGATGGAAACAACCCAGGTGCCCATCAACGGATGAATAGATAGATAAATTATGGTATATTCATACAATGGAATACTACCCAACAATAGAGAACAATGATGAATCCATGAAACATCTCATAACATGGATGAATCTGGAAGGTGTTATGCTGAGTGAAATTAGCCAATTGCAAAAGGACAAATATTGTATGAGACTACTATTATAAGAACTCAAGAAAAGGTTTAAACACAGAAGAAAACATTCTTTGATGGTTATAAGGGTGAGGAGGGAGGGAGGGGTTATTCACTAACTAGATAGTAGACAAGAATTATCTTAGGTGAAGGGAAGGACAGCACACAATACAGGGGAAGTCAGCACAACTGGGTTAAACCAAAAGCTAAGAAATTTCCTGAATACAACCAAACACTTTGAGGGACAGAGTAGCAGGAGTGGGGGCCTGGGGACCATGGTTTCAGGGGATATCTAGGTCAACTGACATAACAAAGTTTATTAAGAAAATGTTCTGCATCCTATTTTGGCAAGTGGCGTCTGGGGTTTTAAAAGCTAGTGAGCAGCCATCTTAGATGCATCAATTGGTCCCAACCCACCTAGAGCAAAGGAGAATGAAGAACACCAAAAACACAAGGAAAATATTAGCCCAAGAGACAGAATGGGGCAACATAAACCAGAGACCGCATCAGCTGAGACCAGAAGAACAGGATGATGCCCGGCTACCACCCATGACCGCCCTGACAGGGGACACAACAGAGAGTCCCTGACAGGGCAGGATAAAAGTGGGGTGCAGAACTTAAATTCTAGTAAAAAGACCAGATTTAATTGTCTGACTGAGACTGGAGGGACCCCAAAAGACATGGCGCCTGGACTCTCTGTTAGCCCAGAACTGAAACCATTCTCTTCAGACTATGATTAGACTGGACTGTAAGACATAAAATGATACTTGTGAACAATGTTCTTCTTAGTCCAAGTAGAAACATGAGTCTAAATGGGAAGCTCCTGTTCAGAGGCGAGATGAGAAGACAGAAAGGGACAATAGCTGGTTGAATGAAATCAGGAAATCTGGGGTGGAAAGGAGGAGTGTGCTGTCACATTATAGGGAGAGCAGCTAGGGTCACATAACAATGTGTGTGTAAATTTTTGTGTGAGAAACTAACTTTAACTGTAAACTTTCACTTAAAGCACAATTAAAAAAAAGAGAGAGATGTTTTCACTCAGCTGGTCTTTCCCTCTGGTCTTGAAGTAAGTTGCCTGTCTCTCTTCCTGGGTTGATCTCCCCTCTGGCCTTTACATCCCAGTCTTTCCACCTCCCTCAAACATTGCTTAGGGACACTGAGCTTCTGTTAAGGATGATGAAAAAATTTGGAAAGGATAGTGGTGATGGTTGCACAACATGATAATTAATGTAATACTGAATTGTACATGTAAAAAATATTGAAATGGCATTTTTTGTTTTATGTATACACACACACACACACACACACACACACACACACACACACATGCATATAGGCAGTTCCTGACTTACCATGGGCTTCCATTCCAATGACTCTGTCATAAGTCAGGTCTGACGTAATTACCTTTTTTTTTTTTAAATTTTCATAGCCTGCTACACGGCAGTATTTTGAACAATAAATCATAACATCGAATATCTGCAAGTGAGGCATCTAAGAATAATAACATCAGGAAAGTATGCACAGTACCATTTGTAATACTAATGATAAGATGTACCAAAAGAAGACAGTTGTAAGTGTCACAACTTGAATACATCATAAGTCGGGGACTACCTGTATTGTGGTGGTGTTGTTGTTGGCCATCAAGTCGATTCTGACTCACAGTGACTCTATATGACAGAGTAGAACTGCCTCATAGGGTTTCTTAGGCTGTAATCTTTATGGAAGCTCATCGCCAGGTCTTTTCTCCCACAGAGCCGCTTGCGGGTTCGAACCTCTGACCTTTCGGTTAACAGCTGAGCCCTTAACCATTCTGCTCTCCATTCTCCTGTTCCTAAATACGAATTTCTCTCAAGTCTCTCTGCTCTCTTCTCTCTGCAAGCTCTCCCTTAGACATTTCGTCTACTCTTACTGTTGCCAACATTACCACTACACACAAACTTCACAGCCTTCTAGTTTGGCCAAGCTCCATCCAATCCCACTTCTCCTTGATTGAGCTGTCATCCCTCAAAGTCAACACATAACAAAAGGATCTTATCTTCTACCTCCTCCCAACCTCCCCAGCAGCATCACAGACAGGAACCTCAGATTCATTCTTGACTTACTCTTCCTTCTCATCTCCCACCCCTCACATATCCAATATCCTGTTTTACTTTTTAATATCTCTCATTTCTGACTATGTTCTTTCATTTCAGTCAACATCACTCCAATCCAGGCCCTTGACTTCTCACACTTAGATTATTGAAATACCCTCTCAATTGTTCTTCCTATACCTCCTCCACCATCAGCAGATTAATTTTCCTAAAATTCCAGTTTAAGAGTAGTAATCTCCTACTCAAAAACCATTGATGCCTCCCCCATTGCCTACAAAAATGAAGTAAAATTCTTTAGTCTTTAATTCAGGTCCTACACACCCTAAGAGTAATCAGCCTTTTAAATTTTATCTTCCAACTAAAATCTTCCAGGGTAGAAACTATCTAATTTATCTTTGGATCCCCAATGTCTAACACGGTGCCAGGCAATAAATGTTTACTGAACTGAGTTTAACTCTAGCTGATCTCTTTCCACAATTGTAGGTATTTGTTGATCGAACATCAAATTCATTCATTCAATTTATTTAACTAATTAGTACTTAATGCTGAAGTGCTTGAAATTGTACAATCACTATAATTATACAATACTTACAATGAAAAAGTTTATTACTGTATTTTTATGCAAATAACTCGCACCTTCTGCGATTGTTTGCCAACTGCTCCCTCCCCCAGGAAGTATTTTTGTAAGTACGCTATGCTAATTTTATTTTTTTTACAGCAACATGTTTAAAAAAAAATGCATGGGGTGCTTACAAAAATACCTCATGGGAGGAGGGAGTGGTTGTCAAACAAATGTAGAAGGCACGTGTTATTTGCATAAAAATACGGTAATCAAGATAAGCCAACTTATGTTGTGGTAACAAATAATCCCAAAATCTCAATGGCTTTACACAACAGTTTATTTATTGCCCACACAAAGCTGAGGCAGGAGACTCTTCAATGAAGCTGCCCTTCATATGATGTCTTGGTATTCTTGGATGTTTTGATCCTATGGACGTCCATATCAAAATACCTTTCCATACTCACCATGGTGAGAGAAGAGAGCATGGAAAATCATATGCTGGCTTTTAAACACTTCCACCTGGAAGGAACACACAGCATTTTCACTTACATTTTACTGGTCAAAGCAAATCAATGCAAACTTCAAGGAAATGGAGGAGAGAGATTTTCCCATATATCCAGGAAGGGAAGGAGAACTAGAAGTATTGATGCACTAGGGATAAACGCTATGGGCTAGTCAATGAATCAGAATTTAATACAGTAGCTCTCAAACTTTAGCGTGCATCGGAATCACTGAAGAGTTTGTTAAAACAGAGATCACTGGGCCCCACCCTCAGGGTTTCTGATTTGGTAGGTCTGGTTTGGATCAGAAAATTTGCATTTCTAACAAGATTCCAGGAGATGCTAATACTCCAGCCCAGGGATCACACTTTGAGAACCACGAGTTCAAAACATTATATATAAGCAATCTTTACCTATTTTAAATGGTTCCTGCTCTCAGAGAGCCCACAATTTAAATTGAGTTTGAGTGACAAGAAAATATTCCTAGTTGATTGACAGCAATATTGGATTGGTGAAAGAGCCCCCAAAATTTAGGTGCTTGGAATAAGAGAAGCTTTTACCCATGGTACAAGATGAACTCCGTTTTGTTCAGACCTGAGAAACAAGAGGCATTCAGCCAAACTCACAATAATGGGTTAGTCTTCACTGACTCAGAGAAGATAGGAAGGAGGGGAAGAAAAACTTCAGCTGCTTCCAGAAAGCCAAAATATTCTGAGTAAGTAGGAGAAAGAGATAGAAACAAAAGTAATGTATGTACTCAGGATGTTCTAGGAAGCACGTGACGAAAATGCAATGTCCTCAGGAAAAAAAAAAAAGTGTTTTACGCAGATGGTCTTCTGGAAAGAGATAAGAAACTGATATGAAGAAAGAACTGTTTTTGAAGTGTTTGTAGAATTAGTCACGCCATTATGTATAAAAATTCAATTTTGTTTCCAGAAAGGCAGAACATGTGGTTTTACTTTGTGAACTACTGGGTCTCCCTGGTTTTTTTTTTTTTTTTTTAATTGTATCTATTCTCCCCAAAACCTCTTTGCTTCATTTTAATAGGGTCTTGAGATTTTACTCTGACATTTCTGGTGTCAGAAGTGGGATTGGAAGGTGCATTGCCTGCAGTGACCCCCAAGGACTCGAGGACCCAGACTCCAGTCCCAGCTGAGCCATCTTGGGCTCTTGGCTCCACGAAATCTTGGGAGTTGCTGTCAGGTAAATAACCTCTCGAATTCGAGCTTCTGCTTCCTTGTGTTGATGCTCTTTGAAGTTTATTGTTGGATTTCATACTGTACTTTCACTGTTAATCCATTGCTCTAAACATTTTTGAGAGTTTGTTGCCAAATTTAGTTTGGTTAGGCTGTTATCACAAGACTCTCAGGTCTAATACAGTGAGATGCTGGGAGACTCAAGCTTTCAACCTACAGTTTTGAGCTCACTTTTCTTTTCCTTGTGTGCACAGTAAGGTTTTGGTTGCACGTGTCTTCATTGTTTTAGTAAAATGCAGAGTGCCAACTCTTAGGATTTGGCAGAACTACCCTCCGGTACCCCGGACAACTTTATGAACAAGCATCTCGGCCTCAATACTTGTTTGTTTCTGAACCATTGGTAGGCATTTACCAAAGACAGTCTGAAGAATCAATAGCCACTTTGGGGTTCTTTTGACCTAGGTAAACAGGTTTTTCTGTGCAGCAAATAGGAAACTAGGGGCCTCTGAATTAACCACCTCAGTTACAGACCTATTTTGATTGTTTGAATTTAGATCTTTGTTTGAATTCCCATTTGTGTTATCTTTTCTTTCCTCTGGGGATCTTTCATTTAATGCTCAGGTTTTGTCAGAGGATATAATCTCCTGCCATATCAGACTCTGGCAAGTTAATAAGTTTATCTAGGGCCTGTTTTTCTATTTAATTAAATTGATATCATACAATAATTGCTGTGTGCATTTTAAGAAACTGAGTTCCCCATATGTTTGTCTTATGTAGTATTGTATAAGTGTGGTTTTTGAGCTGGCCTCACAGACAGATGAATTTATGTCATTTTTCTGTCTCATTTCTATGTTTCTCAGGAAAGCCGTGACTGGCAGTTGTTAGGTTTTCATTTTTGTTTTTGTTGTTGTTGTTGTTTCCTCTCTTGAAGCAGAAAAACTGCTTCTTGTGCCTGGGCTTCTAAAAGCTACTTTGAGAAAATTTGTTATAAGTTAGTCTATTTGAAAAGTGCCCTGAAAAAGGACGAATTGTTTATTTTAACTGGTATAACCAGACTTTTAAAAAGGGACAAATTATTCTAAATTGTTTCTCTGAAGTATCCTATAAAGGAAGGAGTGGATAAGGTTATGAAAATATGATAATTTCCTACCTTCAGATGGTGTTATTAAATTAGATTACAATATTTCTTCAAATAACTTACTCTGATGGCTTAATGATAAATAAGCACTTATATAAATTGAATAGCCTTAATATTCCCAAGAATTAATAAAAATAAATTCATTCTGGCAAAATTTTATGTTTATATTAACCTTGGAAGCAAAACCTTTTTAAGTAACTTAAGCTAGATATTATATGAAATATATTTTATCTAAGGAAAAGAAGTAATTTTTATTAATTCCAGAATGACAAGAAATAGAAGGCTCACAGGACTAAGAAAATTTAGATTCCCATATAATCCCACGTTTCTGAGTCCCCAACACTGAAAACACCCAGTGCAAAATAAGAAAAACAAAGTAAAAAGCCATTCAAGGCAGGCTTATGCTGAGCAGCCTTGAAGAGACCTTGTGAGCCTCCCTGAAGAATGTATGGATAACTATTAGAAAGACTTTTTAAACATCAACAATTAGCTCGTACAGAAGAAACTGGAACACGGGAAAAGGCTAAGCTGCTTACCAAGAAAGTAATACAACTTAAAAGGAAAGAATTTAATCATCTCATGTCTTTCAAAATACCTAAACAAATTATGGAGAACGTTGTGACGAATGGGAATTCCAGAACACTTAATTGTGCTCATACGGAGCCTGTACATACACCAAGAGGCAGTCATTCGAACAAGACAAGGGGATACTACGTGACTTAAAGTCAAGAAAGGTGTGCCTCAGGGTTGTATCCTTTCACCATACTTATTCAATCTGTATGCTGAGGAAATAATCCGAGAAGCTGGACTATATGAAGAATGCAGCATCAGGAATGGAAGAAGACTCCTTAACAACCTGCAATATTCAGATGACACAACCTTGTTTGCTGAAAGTAAAGAGGACTTGAAGCACTTAGAGATGAAGATTAAAGACTACAGCATTCAGTATGGGTTACACCTCGACATGAAGAAAACAAAAATCCTCACAACTGGACCAATAAGCAACATCATGATAAACGGAGAAAAGATTGAAGTTGTCAAGGATTTCGTTTTACCTGGATCCACAATCAATGTCCGTAGGCGCAGCAGTCAAGAAATCAAATGAAGCATTGCATTGGGCAAATCTGCTATAAAAGACCTCTTCAAAGTCTTAAAAAGCAAAGATGTCACTTTAAGAACTAAGATATGCCTGATCCAAGCCATGCTGTTTTCAATGGCCTCATATGCATGTGAAAGCCTGTCAATGAATAAGGATGACCAAAGAAGAATTAATGCTTTTAAAATATGGTGTTGGTGAAAAATATTGAATATACCATGGACTGCCAGAAGAACAAACAAAGCCGTCTTGGGAGAAATACAGCCAGAATGCTCATTAGAAGCAAGAATGACAAGACTTCGTTTCACATACTTTGGACATGTTATCAGGAGAGATCAGTCCCTGAAGAAGGAGATCATGTTTGGTAAAGTAGACGGTCAGTGACAAAGAGGAAGACCCTCAACGAGATGGACTAACACAGTGGCTGCCACAGTGGACTGAAGCACAGCAATGATTGTGAGGATGGTGCAGGACTAGAAGGCGTTTCATTGTGCTGTGCATAGGGTCACTGTGAGTCAGAACCGACTCCACGGCACCTAACAACAGCAACAACAAAGCCTGTTTAAACACGTGTGAATGAGTTAGATTAACCGATTCTTTCTTGATAACTCTTCCAAGGGTGCTGACACATATATGTTCCTGCTACATTTTCTGCCCCTAGAGGTTTATTGGCAGGCATTTGAGCCGCTTTAATACATTCTGGCATCGTGTTGGATACTGGTGCAATGCCTAAAAAGCAAGGAAGTTGGTCTGAGCCACATTTGAGTGTTGAGAGCCGTTCATATGAGGGGATACTTCCCAAAGGAGTGATTATGTGAAACTTTTGTGTCTTTGGCTTCTGTACAGTGAGATAAGGCTTGCAAGTATGTTTACTATTTCCTTTGTGTTATTAATTGTGTTATTGGGAAGGTATGGTTACCAGCATTCAGAAATATTCAAGTAAATGAGTTATTTTGAACTATCTATTCCCCAATAAACTTCTTTGCTTCATTTTACTAGAGTCTTGAGATTTTACTCTACAACAGATTGAAATTATCATGTTTGGCCTAGACCAGGAAAGAATGGCTAGAACTGTTGCATCCTGGGCCTTCTCCTACTTACTGGCCCTCTATTTTCTCTTTGTCTTTTCTTCCTCCTTCCTCCTCTTTCTCTTCTGCCTTTGCTTTGACAGGGGGTTAGCCTCACCTTCCCACCTACCCTTACTTTTCCTCCTACCTTTTCCTTTCTTCCTGGTCCTCTTTTCCTCTAAGTCACCTTGAACCCACCGTTTTTAACTTTAATTTCCACCAATGACCAAAACTTGACCATGTAACAAGGTCCAACTCCCCAGACACTGCTCAGCACAGATCCGGTGTGATTGAAAACAGATTATGTGGAAAGAAAGTTGGTAGAATTGTGAAAGAAAGTAGCAGTAGTTAAGGAGATACATGGGGAGAATGATACACGTATCCAACATTTCAGCAGGGAACTGTCCTGAGAGGATCTTGTTAGGCCAGACCCACCAGTGCCATCCTTAAAGTGTTTGCTGTGATCATTGAGAATCCGGAAGAGGACATCAGCAATTCTATGACCAATGGAACAGTTGACCCCCTCCCCTAACAATCCTGAGGCTGGGAGTCCCTTTGGGAAAGGGAGATGCAAGATGGAAGAAATGGAAGCGAGCACAAGGGCTCAGGACCAGGTGGCAGGGCAGATTGGAGACAGCTCAAGTGAGCAGAGCATCACTATTGCTTACACATCACATCACTGATCATGTGGAACAGATCTCCATGATCCTGTTGGAGACCGTTTCTGGTCTCCTTGGCAGACTAACTATCAATCCATATCTTCCAGATATCTGGTCATCTTTACAGGTGGTTGAACACATAACCCAGCTTTCCCCACACCATTATGTCCATATGCCTCAATTCTGACCTGGAGGAACTACCACTGGGGTTGACCAAGATGCACCAATTGGAAATGCAAAACTCATATTTCCCTATATTCTGTGGCTATACCAGACCTCGTGGCACCTCATTTGGCTCTCCACGTGTGAAAAGCTATTGGGTCCAGTTGCACGCTTCTGCATTCAACTTCCCATGAACTCACTTTTTCCAAATCATTTAGTTGGCTGCATAATCAAATGTCAAGTCATCAAAAATCAATGAGACCTGTCAAATGTCTGATATACAAATTAAAAATTAGATCTGCTGCAAACATTCATCTGGTCTATAGGGAGCCCCCAGAATCCCTTCTGCACTCACCACTTATGATCCATCTGTGGAGTTTCTGAATAGTCAACAATTCCAGGTTTTAAATAGTTTGCATAATTTTCAATTTTCACATATCTTTATCATCAACTTGTGTTTTGTTTTGTTTTGTTTTTTAAGTTTTGCAATAGCCTTCTATGGTCATTTGTTAACACTGAGTCCCCTAGTTAGTTTGATAAGTTTTCATCTGATGTTTGGTTTTGTTCTTGCCCAAGAATGTACTTGTTCTACTTTGTCATGGAAAAGACTATTAATACATTTTACTTTGGTTCTGTAATGTCAAGAATTTTTTTTTAAATGTAAAAGATGGGCTGGAAAAGAATTCAAGGGGGATGGATTACAGAAATCAACTTTATTTTAAGATCAATTTTTCTGATCTTAAAAATAATACTTCTTCTCCAAGCTGACAGGTAAAGTTATACAGTCTCTGTCTTCAAAATAGTGACAACTAAGGGATAAAATCCATTTTCCTAGTGCCAGTGGGCCTATGTCTACCCTACGGGGGAGGATGACTTTTTTTAATTTGCTGAAAACCTTCATAGAGGCTTCCAGTGGTTCTGCTTGCTCCTCCTACAAAGTCAAGCTTTGTACAGATATGTACGAAGCAGAAAACAGAATCCCATCATCCACTTCTGGGGAAATGACCAGTTTCTATCATGTCAGTCCCGACTCCTGGCAAACCGTGTGAGAGCAGAGCTGTGCTGCACAGGGTTTGGAATGGCTGTGATCTTTCAGAAGCAGATCATCAGATATTTCTTCCAAGGCGCCTTTGGTTAAACTCAAATCTCCAACCTTTTGGTCACCAGCCAAATGAATTAACCTAGAGGCTTCGTCTTCCAGTACTATGTCAGACAATATTCTGTTGTTATCCCTAGAGTTTTCACTGGCTGATATTTGGAAACAGATCGCCAGGCTTTCCTTCCTAGTCAGACTGTCATCGTTTGGAAGCTCCCCTGAAACCTGTCCACCGTGGGTGACCCTAATGGTATTTGAAATACTGGCGGTGTAGCTTCCAGCACCACAGTAACACGCAAGCCACCACAGCACCACAAACTGACAGATGGGTGGTGGAATCTATATAAAGCATAATTTAATCGAGGATTCAATTACATTTTTATATTTAGAGACTCAGAGGCAATTTATTTTGAAAGAATATTAAAGAGCATTAGAAATATGTAGAGATATGATGCCATTTGTAATGTCATTTGTTCTTTAGGATTTATATTCACAAGTACATTTTGAAAGCAAGCTGTGAAGCAGCATATTAGTTGGTGGTTTACGTCACGGCATTTGTATTCCTCCCCACAAGGCTGGACCTCGACTTTCAGCTGGGTTCAGGTTTGCCCCTCAGGCCTTCTTTCCAGGGCCCAGGCTGAAGGGGCTGCCCCTGCCTAGGGCATGCTCTTTTCATGGCAAAGGAGGAATGCAGAAGGAGCTGCGAAGCTTGCAGTGCCTCCTAAGGCTTGGAGCACAGCCAGCACACCGTCACCTCCACCCACATTCCAGCAGCCAATGCGTGTCACATGGCCAAGCCCGATGCTAACGAAGCGGGAAAATATAATCTCCCCACAGTGGGAAGCACTTCAAATTCACGTGACAAAGGACGGAGATGTATCGTCTTATTGTAGGAGGGAGTGAAGATCTGGGAACAATAATCGTGATTGCGGCAGGTAGGGTAAGAACCATCGACTTCATTGACAGGTACTATGGGTTTCATGTGTATGAGAATTTGAGATTATACACCATAGAATCTATGTGCAACCTCAGAAAATCTCTAGCCTTCTGGTTTTAGAGTGCTTATTTAGTTGGTGGTCTGAACTCCTATCCCCCCCTTTCCGAATCTCCTAAACTGCTATTAAATGAATTGGTGTAAATGGGCCCCTGTGGGTTTATATTTCTGAATGGAACACGAGTTAACTCTCAGAAAGTTACCGCTTCCTTCCTAATCTGGTTTGTGCTTGGAAAAGTTTCTGGTTTAAGATCCCTAAACTCTATAAACTTAAAAGAATTCTGTTTCCTCAGGCAAGCATTTTTAATTCAGATCTGGTTTCAGAATGGGGTCTGTCTGGAAATGGTCCAGGAGGTGGGAGGCCAGGGGCTTACAAGGGGTGTTGCAGTGACTGACTTAAAATACAGAGCATGAGGTAGAGGTTCCCAAAGTCCACGAGGCTGCCATCAGACGCAGCTCTGTCACTGAGATCTTACAGATTTAAACAAAAGAAAATGAGAAGGAAGACAGAAAAACATTTTCTTTTAAGTCTCGGACTTATTTGCTTCTGCAAGTAACAGCGTTCCTCTTGCCCCTTGGCCAAATACTTTTCCTATTGATTCATCACTTTACTGCTTTTCTGCCTTCTCAGAACCCAAATGGGATCTCATTCAGCGGTCAGAATCTTTCCTCTTGACTGTTTCCCGGAGACCCCACATTTTTTCGTTCTTGTTCACACAGCTTGTTTCTTTTGACTGTTATTTGATGCTCTTCATTGTTGTTGAATCCTTGAAGTTATATTCAGGTTGTGTTTAATGTTTTTGAAAACCCCAGACACATTCATTTAAAGACAAAGTAAAATGTACTTTGAAGGTCATGCTGAACACCAGGCGTATTGGTAAGTATTTAGTCTTTTATTTTGAGGGAAAACTTTTAGTTTCTTGGATTCTGTGTATTCTGTGGAAGTATTGAACATACTTGAGATAACTCCTTCAAACTCTGTCATTGTATTATCAAGAGCAAAAATCTCACTTTTGTGTGTGTGTGAATCTATGAAAAAAATTCCAGAATCAGAGCTTACCTTGTTGCTGTAGCTGCCCTCAAGTCAGCCCCCTCCTCGCAGTGATCCCATGCATAAGGGAAGGAAAAGCTGCTCAGTCCTGCATTATCTCCAGGATCAGTCGCTGATCCCACAGATGTGATCCATAAGGTTTTCACTGGTTGATTTTCAGAAGTAGGCCTCCAGGTCTTTCTTCCTAACCCATCTCAGTCTGGAAGCTCTGCTGAAACTTGCTCAGCATCATAGCAATGCACAAGCCTTCACTGACAGGCAGGTGGTAGCTACACATGAGATGCATTGGCTGGGAATCGAACCTGGGTCTCCCATGTGGAAGGTAAGAATTCTATCACTAAACCATCACAGCCTTCATGGCTTGCACTAAAGGCCCTGCGGTTCTTCCACCTTGTGGTTGGTGAGAATCCTGAGCCAGAATCACGGAACAATGTCGTTCAGAGACCTGTATTTTATGCTATACTATTACTTTAAAAAAATATTTAGCTTCTTGGAAAAATGAAGGAATGATCTTGTTGCCATTTTTAAGTCTTTTGACTTTAGGTTATTCACCTTATCCTGACCTTGTTACTACTTCTTACATAAAAATAAATAAATAAATACCTGATTGTTTAGACCAATTAAAAAAAAATCCAGCTAACTAGCTAGATACTGAGATTCTCAGACAAAGCCCTGGATTTTCTCACTTTGTTGATTAATTTGAGAGATTTGCCATATTAAGAATTTACATAAATAAATTGTTATTTAACTCCCCTAGGCCACCCTAGCTCCCAAATATTAAATTATTTCGTTTAATGGGCATTTACTAAGTATCTTTTTATCTACATGGAAAGGACTGTTCCTCCTCTGTTACTTCACTTGGAGTATAACTTCATGAAGGCAGATATATTCAGCTAAATTTCCAGTGTAATTTCCTAGTACAGTTTTATTAACTCAGTGGTTATTCGATTAATAATATTTCAATGGATTTTTTTCAAACTCAATCACAGATCGCTTGGTCATAATTACCTCACTATAAAGGCAAAATGAAGTCAGAATTAAGTGTTTGACTTCATCTGGATTAAATTAATAGAGTTTACAATGCATTTCAATGGATAAAGACAAGGATAAATGCCCTTGGGGCAAATCTCAATGAAGCGATTAAAGGGAGCAATGCTGACCTTTATTTTAAACTATAATAGCTTTACAATCTAATCTCTTCACAAAAAACTGTTAATTCCCAATATTTTCCGTTCCTTCTTGGCATATTTTTTACAAAAGGAAAAACAGTATATTCAAAGAGACTTCCCTTCTGGCCCAAAATAAGCATATAAATAAAAAACTTGAGTATAATTATACAGCATTACATTAGTCACCAGAAGAAAATAAATGCAACTTTTAAAAACATGTTTAATTCCTTCAGTCTTTTTAGAAGATCAGGAGAAAGACTTGTTTCCCATCGGTACAGCAAACAAGAACATAGTGTACATTGTTTTACTTCTTTCAAATTTTAGAATTTAAAATAGATCTTGTTCTACTTCTCCTCTTCCTCCTTTCCTTCACATTTCCCTTCCCTTTCAAACAATGTAGTCCTGAAGCCATTGGGGCACAGCGAGCTAGGCATCTGCCTCCAAAAGGAAAAAGGAAGCCGCAGTGGTCCAGAGCAGTGTCAGAGCTCCAATAGGGCAAGGAGGTGACTACACAGGACGGCTGTCCCACGTGGGGTGTCAAAGCTGGAGTGGTTACCCTGGAGGGCATCCACAAAGCGGAGTGACCTGGAGTGGGTGAAGGAGACGTCAGGCATGGGCAGCCCAGCACAGGGTGCTGAAGCCCAAATGGAGTGAGGAGGGTGTCCATGTGGGGGAAAGGGTGGGAGCAGAGATGGGGGGAAAGGGTGGGAGCAGGTTACCTCCAAGGGGATTTGTGGAATAAATAAATAAAGGATACCAAGAATCAGGTTCTTCATTATCAGAAAAGAGAGGTACGGATGTGGACAGAAAGCTAGAAAGAACCCTGAGGAATTGGATTGAAATTGGAGGTATCAGTGTGAACGCATGATTTTCAGTGTATAGGATATAGGTATAGGTAGATACATACATGGGTATAGATACATGTAGAAAAGCATATAGAACGCAAATGTGTCTTTACATATGCATATAAATAAGACCATATGCGTCTATGCCTTGGCTCTTCCACTGAGAGGGCTTGGGAGGAACCAACCCAACAGCAAGGAGCACGCCTGCTGTCGTTAGTTGCCATCGAGTCGGTTCTGACTCACAGCGACCCTCTGCACAAAGAACGAAACACTGCAGTCCTGAGTCATCCTCGCAGTCGTTGCTGTGTGACCCCGTTATTGCAGCCATTATGCCAATCCATCTCATTGAGGGTCTTCCTCTCTTTCGCTGACCCTCTATGTCTTAGTTATCTAATGCTGCTATAACAGAAATGCCACAAGTGGATGGCTTTAACAAAGAGAAATGTATTCTCTCACAGTCTAGTAGGCCAGAAGTCTGAATTCATGGTGCCAGCTCTAGGGGAAGGCTTTCTGTCTCTGTTGACTCTGGGGGAAGGTCCTTGTCATCAGTCTTCCTCTGGTCTAGGAGCTTCTCCATGAAGGAACCCCAAAGGATGCACTCCGCTCCTGGCACTGCTTTCCTGATGGTATAAGGTCCCCATATCTCTCTGCTTGCTTCTCTTTTATATCTCAAAAGGGATTGGCTCAAGACACAATCCAATCTTGTAGAATGAGTCCTGCCTTGTTAACATGAACTGCTGATAATCCCATCTCATCAACATCATAGAAATAGGATTTACAACACATAGGAAAAAATCACATCAGATGACAAAATGGTGGACAATCACACAATACTGGAAATCATGGCCCAGCCAAGTTGACAGACATTCTTGGGGGACACATTTCAATCCATGACCCTCTACTTTACCAAGCATGATGTCCTTCTCCAGGGACTGGTCCCTACTGATAACATGTCCAAAGTGTGTGAGACGAAGTCTCGCCATCCTCACTTCTAAGGAGCGTTCACCTAGCACCCAGATAGTAAGTTATAAATATGGTTTTCCTTAAAACAATCTAGATTTTATGGAGAAACAGATGATTCCAGAGCCGGGGCAGGGAGAGTATGAGATGAACTTACAACATTTTGTTGTGCCAGAAAGAAAGGAAGTACTCAAAAAAGCATGGGTAAATGTCAAAAGGATGTAGAAGCCAGCTGGAAGGGGCTCCCATTGACCAAATCAGAGATAATTTGAGCGTTGAAATAAAAAATAGTGATTATAACCTATTGAATAAAACAGGAAACCATGTGTGTTAATTTCCTAGAGCTAAGGTAAAACATTAACACAAACCTGGTTTAGAACAACAGAAATATATTTATTCCCTCACAGTTTAGGAGGCCAGAAGTCTGAAACCAGCGTTCATTCCTTCTGGAGGCTCAAAGGAAAAATCCATTCCATCCTATTTCTCAGCTTCTGGTGGTTGCCCTAGTTGTTCTTGGCTTGTAGACGCGTCACTGTAATGTCTACCTCCATCTTCACCTTGCCTTCTTCTCTGTGTCTCTGTGTGTTAAAACTTCCTCTCCTTCCTTTTCCAAGGACACCATGAGGTGGACTCTAAATCCAGGATAATCTCGCCTTGAGATCCTTTACTTAATTACGTCTGCAAAGACCCTATTTCCAAATAAGGTCACATTCACAGATGCCAGTGATTAAGACTTAGACATATCTTTTGGGGGGGACATAATTCAACCCTCTACACCAGGCGTCCAAATAGATTTAAATAAATGAATTACTTGAAAGTTTGATGAGAAGCAGTTTCAAAGTAGATAGACAGCTGCTGTTGAATGGACTCCGTCTTATGGTGACCTTACATGCAACAGAACAAAACATTGTCCAGTCCTATGGAAGC
>NW_004443998.1:3346371-3348580 GCF_000243295.1 Trichechus manatus latirostris
ACTGAACTGTGCATGTAGAAATTTTTGAAATGGTGTATATTTGGCTATGCGTATTTTCACCAAAAAAAAAAAGGTTGAGAAGTTAGAGGGTTGATATGTTGTGGGGTTGTTAGCCAATGTCATAAAACAACATGTGTACTACTGTTTCATGAGAAACTATTTGTTCTGTAAGCCTTCACCTGAAATACAATAAAAAAACAAAAAACATTGTCCAGTCCTGCATCATCCTCATGATCACTGCCGTGTTCGAGTCCATCTTTGCAGCTATTGTGCCAATCCATCTCACCAAGGGTCTCTCCACCCTAACTGGCTCTCCACTTTACCAAATGTGATATCCTCCTCCAGCAACTGATCCCTCCTGATGACGTGTCCAAAGCAAGTATATAGGACAATGTTCTTTTGTGATCCATAAGTTTTGTTGTTATTGAGAATATACACAGCAAAACCATACACCATTCAAGTTTCTACATGTATAATTCAGTGACATTGATTTCATTCTTAAAGTTGAGCAACCATTCTCACCTTCCTCATCTGAGTTGTTCCTCTCTCATTAATATAAACTCACTGCCCCTTAAGATTCCTATTAATCTTTCAAGTATCTGTTGTCAGTTTGATCCCATATAGATAGATCTTAAAAGGCAGACACTCTTCACTCACCAAGCCAAGCCATTATTTGGTTTTAAGAAGGCTTCAGGGGATATTTTTGGTTTCTGGTTTAAAGATTATTATAGGGCAATAGTTTTGGGGATTCACCCAGCCCCCATGGCTCCAGAAAGTCTGAATTCCAGGAGAATTTTAAATTCTGTTCTACAATTTCTCCCTTTTGATCAAGATTCTTCTATGGAATCTTTGATCAAAATATTCAGCAATGGTAGCCGGGCACTATCCAGTACTTCTGGTCTCATAGCAAAGGAGGTACGTAAGGTTTTCACTGTATAATTTTTGGAAGTAGATAGCCAGGCCTTTCTTCCTAATCTGTTTTACTCTGGAAGCTCTGCTGAAACCTGCCCACCATAGATGACCCTGCTGATATTTAAAATACCAGTGGCATAGTTTCCAGCATTACAGCAACACAAAAGCCACCGCACTATGACAAACTGACAGATGAGTGAAGTTTCAAAGAGCCAAAGAGTAAAAGAGTAACTGTCAGTGAAAAAGCCGGGCCAACAGACACTACCTTAATCAGGTGATAAAAGTGAACTTCATTTGAATTGGGGCAAATCTACATTATACATCACCTGATAGAAAGCAAAGAGAAGAACATGGTGATATTCCTACCAAAGATGTGTAACCTGAGTGTAATCATGAGAAAATGTCAGATATCTCAAATTAAGAGACATGGAATAAAATAACTGGCCTGCAATCCTTTAAACTATCAAGGTCATAAAAGTCAAAGGAAGACTGAAGAATTCTTCCAGACTGACAGAGACTGAAATGGCAACAGAATGCAATGTATGGTTTCAAACTGGATCCTTTGGTATAAAGCAAATTAATTAGGATGATTCGAAAAGCTTAAATGGGGTCCGAGAATAGGAAGGTAGCAATTGTCAGTGTTAATTTCCTGATTTTGATGGTTACAGTGTGGTTACCGTAGTTTTACGCAAATAACCTGTGGGTTGTACGGTTTTGTTGTTGTTTTTGGCCAACCGCACAACCCTCCATGCTGTTTTCGTAAGTGCGCTATGCAGTGGGTTATGTCTGTAGGCATGTTATTTACACGGGCACAGTATTTGCACAAAAAAATACAGTATATGAAAGAATGTCCTTGTAGGGCAATACACATTAAATTATATATTTGGGAGTGATGAGGTATCGGGTCAGCAACTTCCTCTCAAATTATTCAGGAAAACAAAAAGTTTCCTTTCCTGAACTGTATTTGCAACTTTTCTGTAAGGTTATTGTTTCATATTTTAAAATACAATAAAAAATAAAATAAATTTCAGTATTCAATTTGGACTGTTACCTTTTTTTATTTCTGCTCTCTTGGTATTATGTCAAATGCATCTGGAGCTCATCGAGAATAAAGACTGCATCTCAATCATCTTTGCATATCCCCCCACCCCCAACCTTCCTGGAACACAGTAGGCACTCAGCAATGTTGTTTGGACTGTGAATAAATACACCTCTATCAGCCTCCTTATTTACATTGCCAATCATTGCTACTATTTCTGCCAACTTTAATGATGCTTCTGGACAACTATATTAAAAC
>NW_004443998.1:3348888-3364939 GCF_000243295.1 Trichechus manatus latirostris
TTGATTTCACCTTAGTATTTTATAAAAACTAGTGGAAAATGGAAAAATGCAACGGTTGATACTAGTGAAAAATATAGACATCATAAAAGTGATATAGTGGACTTGCCAAAAGCTGTAATCTCTGTCTACACCCAGATGTTCATTGGACTTAACCCAGGTCACTGTGTGTGCTATTGTAGGCCAGAAAATCAATGTTCAAGAACATACGTGACACCTAAGAACTATATCTTTGAAGGTTGTATTTAAGCTGGCATAATTAGACTTACCGTATAATACATAAGTCTAACATTCGGTTCTCATACATGATTTCAGGAAGGTTTTGTGTTTGAAAGTAGCAGACTGCCTTCAAAGATTCTGAGAGATAAAATTCAGACAACTTTTCCATGGTTGTAATTTTCAGCATCCATAGCCTGAGGAGTGGGAGGAACAGTTGAGAGTAATTATGTAGGTGGCCAAGACCCTCGCGCCGCATAAATCTCATGCATGAGCATACGAGGGAAAAGGCCATCCTTTCCTGGCCGGGTCCTGGTTAAGGCCAAGATTGTTGCAGATTCAGTATGTTTTTCACTTGGATTCAAAATACAAGCTCCAATTCTAAGAGTTGTGTCCTACCTTTCTTTCCGTATTTTAACTACTTATTTTAACATAAAATCTCTAGAATGTGGGTAAATTAAAGACGGAGGTGGGGGAAGAGACATAGAAGGAGAAGAAGAGGAGAAAGAAGCTAAGGGAGAGGAGGAAGAAGAGAGAGGAAGGGAAAGAGAGAAGGAAAGCAGGTCTGAAGGGGGCGACGGAAGGGGGGACCCTGATAAGAAGGGCAACAAGAAGAGGCGCTGCTACTTGCTTGGAGCAGTGCGGTTTGGAACTAGGAACCTCTAAATTGGGCCCCAAGTTAAAGCACGTGGTCGAGGTCCGGGTCATTGGATTCTTGTCCAGTTCCCAAGCCACCAGTTAAAAATAACAATAATATTGGCCTTTGTACAATGCATCCCACTTTTCAAAACACAATCATTTTCTAAGATTTTTCCTCTGCGGAAACTGAAACCTAAGAGGGTTTAGTAAAAAAAAAGGAAAAACAAAAAGGCAAATGGCAGACTTAACCTCAGGTCACTGGCCTTATACTCAACAGTTAGGTGCCATGAAGTCTGTTCTGACTCATAGCAACCCTGCGTATAACAGAAGGAAACACTGTCCGGTCCTGCGCCAGCCTCACAGTCATTGTTATACTGGAGCCCACTGCTGCAGCCACTGTGTCAATCCATCTCGTTGAGGGTCTTCCTCTTTTTCGCTGACCCTCTACCAAGCATGATGCCCTTCTCCAGGGACTGATCCCTCCTCATAACATGTCCAAACTATGTGAGATGTAGTCTCACCATTCTCGCTTCTAAGGAACATTCTGGTTGTACTTCTTCCAAGACAGATTTGTTCATTCTTCTGGCAGTCCATGGTATATTCGATATTCCTTGCCAGCACCACAATTCAAAGGCATCAATTCTTCTTCAGTCTTCCTTATTCATTGTCCAGCTTTCACATGCATATGAGGCAATTGAAAACATCATGGCTTGGGTCAGGCACATCTTAGTCCTCAAAGTGACATCTTTGATTTTCAACACTCTTAAGAGGTCTTTTGCAAAAGATTTGGCCAGTGCAATGCGTCGTTTGATTTCTTAACTGCTGCTTCCATGGGTGTTGATCATAGATCCAAGTATAATGAAATCCTTGACAACTTCAGTATGTTCTTCATTTACCGTGATGTTGCTTATTGGTCCAGCTGTGAGGATTTTTGTTTTCCTTATGTTGAGGTGTAATCCATACAGAAGGCTGTGGTCTTTGATCTTCATCAGTAAGTGCTTCAAGTCCTCTTTGTTTTCAGCAAGAAAGTTTGCAGCATATCGCAGGTTGTTAGTGAGTCTTCCTCCAATCCTGATGCCACGTTCCTCTTCACATACTCAACAGCTTTGTTTTTCGTGTTTTATTTCACCATTCCACAATATCTTAGGATATCTCTATGTCTTCAAATTAAGTAGATGATCAACATTGTTTTATTTAGTCATAAGCAGAGAAACTATAATGCTAGTTTCTGTAGCTGTGTTTAAATAATCCTCGGAAAATTATGCCACTGCGTACACTATATGCATAAAGACATACACTATATAGGCTATCAAAGTAATTTCTGGATGGTGAGATTTTTGATCATTCATCTGTTCTGGTATTTTCTGAATCATTTACAATGAACATGTATTACATTTACAATTTTTTTTTTTTAAGAATCTAAAGCAAACACAGAGAACACATAAGGAATAAAAATTCTTAAGTTCTGTTCTCTCGCCTTTATACACATCCCAGCAGGTATAGGAGCAATAGTCAAATAAGCAATATCAAACAGCAGTCAACAAGAATAATAAGAATAGCAGTAATAACTACTCAGTAAAATTTAAAAACCTTCACCCCTGGACACTCTGTTAACCCAGAACTAAAACCATTACCAAAGCCTGTTCTTCAAAGATTAGACTGGACCATAGAACAAAAAATAATACTTGTGAGGAGCGTGCTTCTTAGTTCAAGCAGATACATGAGACCAAATGGGCAGCTCCTGTCCGGAGGCAGAATGAGAAGGCAGGAAGGGACAGGAACTGGTTGAATGGACACAGGGAATCCGGATGGAAAGGTGGAGTGTGCTGTCACATTGTAGGAATTGTACTAATGTCACATAACAATATCTGTATAAATTTTTGTATGAGAAATTAAGTTGAGCTGTAAACTTTCCCCTAAAGCACAATAAAAAAAATTTTTTTTTAACTTTTTGGAATAAAAAAAATAAGTAATTATTCTGATTATACAACATCTGTTTCCAAAGTATTGTTGCCTGTTTTAATCTAGAGAAACAACCATATTTTTCCCATCTTCCCTCCCTCAAAGACTCATGAACCATGGTAAGCAATAAGCAGCTCCACAAATGAAAAACAGCTATTTCTGGGGGTGTGAGTATCAGCCAGCCCCCCGGGTGTGCGTGCACAGGATCGTGGAGTGGCCGAATAAAACTCCTTGCTGTACTCACCAAGGGGATATCCCTGAGGACTTTGTTATTATTTTACAACACCTTCTTTATGAGAAATTCCTCACTGGTCTTTTTTTTTCTTTAATTTATTTTTTGTTGTTGTTGTGAATATACACAGCAGAACATACACCAGTTCAACAATTTCTACAAGTACAATTCGGTGACATTGATTACATTCCTCAGGTTGCGCAACCATTCTCACCCTCCTTTTCTGAGTTGTTCCTCCCCCATTAACATAAACTCACTGCCCGCTAAGTTTCCTATCTAATCTTTCAAGTTGCTACTGTCAGTTTGATCCCATATAGATAGATTTTAAGAGTACAATGCTCAAGGCAGACATTCTTTACTAGTTAAGCTAAACCACTGTTTGTTGTCTAGAAGACTTCAGGGGATACTTTTGGTTTAATGTTTAAAGAATATCTCAGGGCAATAGTTTCAAGGGTTCATCCAGCCTGTGTGGCTCCAGAAAGTCTGGATTCCATTAGAATTTGAAATTTTGTCCTTAAATTTCCCCCTTTTGATCAGGATTCTTCTACAGAATCTTTGATTAAAATGTTCAGTAATGGTAGCTCTTGCTGGTCTTCTTAATATTTGGGATTGTCTTGCTCCTGCTAAGTAATTTTTAGGCCTATTATCTCTCTTTATATTAACTGCTGGGAAAGCTAGAGCAGAGCTTATAGCCCAACACTAGCAAGTAGACCCATCTTTATAGCACAGATTTCACGTACTAAGACCACTTCTAGTTTCATCTGCATCTTTTCCTAAGGTCCTAGTTTCCTCATCCACCTGCTTTTTATTTATCTTGTTGTATTGTGTATATTTTGCTGAATAATCGTAAGTCCTTTCTGGGATAAGAAGGGCCATGAACAAATGACACAATTAGAATGTGTGAAGTATTGATCTTTGGTTGCATCAGGTATTGTGTTGTTCACATCATGCCTGCCTTCCATGAGCAATACTCAACATGTAATTCAATATATACTACTCTAAATTCTTGTCCTTTATAATCTTTGTTGACTATAGCCATTACTATGTCATAAATGATTAGTGGCAAAGTCATTATACCCAAAGTAACTGCCTCATGATCTGAATTCCACAGTATGATTCCTTTGGCCATGCTGGGCTGGTTCACACCTCTTTGTGTGTTAGCAGAATTTGCCAGACTGCCCTCAAGAGGAAAGAGAAACATTTCCTCCCTCAGGGTACTCTCTGACTATAAACGCATTGATGGTTTTTTTTCCAGTGTTAGAGGGCAGGAAAGGGGACGGGGGGAGAGGGAGGCAGTGAGAAAGAAAATTGTTGACATAATTCTAACTATCTGATCACACCAAGACATATGTAATTATTTCCAGTTTTTGAAAAAGAGTATCAGATGCAAGTTAGGTAACAGTAAAAATTACACCACATGTGTCGATGAATCTTGACATGGGGACTGACAGCAGAGAGACCACATTGTCTCAAAATCTTCCAAACAGAAACAAACAAACCAAAAAAAATGTATATATTTAACAAGATAGGGCCAAGGGGAACAAGAACAACGAGAGACCAACTTTGCTGTAACACAAAGCCCTCCATTTGATTATTTAAAAAAAATAAGGAAGATCCTCATCTTGATATTCATGAAGCAGATGTTTTCTAAGAAAAATATGGTTTTAATTTGTTAAGCTCTGCTGATCACCCCTATGTGGAGTAATCCACTTGGGAGATTTATTTCTACTCAGTCCTCACTTGCGACAAGTGTGTTTTTGAAATGATTCGGCTCCTGGGGAATATGAAATTATGATCCCAAATCACCTTCTTGAGATGTGACTTCGGAAGGATTCCAAGGGAAACCACTGATCGTGCAGATGGTGACGTCTGCTTAAACTTGCAAAGCCTGGAAAGCTGTGTTTTTCATGGAGTCTGCTCCTGAAATCAACATTCTAGGACAGATAGTACAGACTGAAATCTCAGAGCTCGGTACAGAGATTCCCAGACTTGCACAAACCTTGAATAGGCACAATTGAACCATATTTCTAGCATCATAAATAACAGGATGCAGAGGGAAATTGGCACCCTAGAATTCCCACAAAGACATTACAAAAATATTCCAGGAAACTGTCTAAATATATTTTATACAAAAATTTCACAATGTGTTCCACTAAGCACAGGATGAAATGAGTTTGAAATTCCTCTAACAATTAGAGGCCACCAGGTATGTACCTAACAGGAGGCGTTGGAGCCATTAAGAGTTGCATCACCTCGCCCAGGCGCACAATCCTACTTGCCTCCAGGAGGCATAGTGTGTTCCTTGAAGAGGGTTACTCAACATTTGCTGCACCATTATTGTGTGCCTGGCCCCATTCTAGTCTCGAAGGAATCAGAGATAAATAAAACCTCATCTCTGTCCTCAAGTCCCTTATAGTCTAGAGAAAAAGAGACAAGTAAACCAGCAGAAGAAGTAGAACTGGTATGCTGCTTAGAAGCAGGCATGGGGAGACTTCGTCTTGCTTACTTGGGACATCAGGAAAGACCAATCACTAGAAAAAGATGTCATGTTTGGTAAAATGGAGGGTCGGCGAAAACGAGAAAACCCTCAGTGAGATGGACTGACGCAAGAGACACAGCAACGGGCTCAAAGGTATCCAGGACGGTGGAGAGAGCACAGGGCTTGGAGTGTTTTGTTCTGTTACCCACGGGGTTGGCAGGAGTCAGAACTGGCTGGACAGCACCTAACAACAACAAACCAGCCGTTGAATTCAGCAAGAGGCTCCCCGGAAGTCTTCTTAAAACCAAACAGTAGTTCAGCTTAACTAGTAAAGAATGTCTGTCTTGAGCATTGTGCTCTTTTAAGATCTCTATATGGGATCAAACTGACAACAGCAACTCCAAAAATTAGTTAGGAACCTTAAGGGCAGTGAGTTTATGTTAATGAGGGAGGAACAACTTGGAAAAGGAGGGTGAGAATGGTTGCCCAGCTTGAAGAACGTAATTCATGTCACTAAAATGTACATGTAAAAACTTTAATTGCTGTGTTTGCTGTGTATATTCTCAAGAACAACTAAATAAAATAAATTATTATTTTTTAAAATTTAGCAAGTGACAGCATAACGTAGTGGTTGAGCGTAAAGACTTAGAAGTCAGGTATCTGCATTCAAATCCTGACTCTGGCTTATGTTAGCTGTGACTTCAAGGAAGTTATTTAACTTCTGTCCCTTAGTGTTTCAGATATTTATGTGTGTGTGTGTGTGTGTGTGTGTGTGTGTGTGTGTATGTGTGTAACTCTCTGTAGGGTTATGACAATTAAAATACGCTAATCACTTAGAAGTGATTGCCTTGCCCTTGGTAAACATTACATGTGTTTGTTAAATAACTACATGATAGATATGGCATAAACCAGGTGTATCAGAAAGCTATGCACAGCTGAGAAAACGAACAAGAGGCGTCTCCATCAGTCAGCGGACTTGAAGAATGGCCTCTCTGATGTTTTGTTTGAACAGGGTCTACATTAGACTCTATAAGAACAAGTTCAAATTAACCAGTGGGGCAAATAAGGGAAGTGGCACTCCTTAAACTCTTCCCCCGGTATATCCACAATGTCAAAGGAAACCAAAGTAGAAACTGGGCAAGCGTTCCACTCAGTTTTCAGGAGAATTTTCTTGTAGCTCTGGATTCAAAATTCAAGAGGACTTTTAACTTCTATTCCCTAATATATTTGTTTGCTTCAAAATAAAAATAATGATTTGTATCGCTCAACGCTGAGTAACATTGATGTTGAGGTAGATGGGGGTAAGCCTGTAGTTGTTGAGTCGATTCTGACTCATAGCGACCCTATAGGACAGAGTAGAACTGCCGCATAGAGTTTCCAAGGAGCGGCTGGTGGATTCAAACTGCTGACTTTTTGGTTAGCAACCAAATTCTTAACCACGATGCCACCAGGCTCCTAGACATGTCCTAATCTGGGAAACAAAGCAGCAGAAGAACTAGTAGATGCAAAACCCATTGCCATTGAGTTGATTCTGACTCATAGTGAGCCTGCAGGACAGAGTAGAACTGCCCCATAGGGTTTCCAAGGAGTGGCTGGTGGATTCGAACTGCTGACCTTTTGGTTAGCAGCTGAGTGCTTTACCACTGTGCCATCAGGATTCCAGTAGCTGCAGAGGTATGGGATTATCAGAAATGGTGACACCTTCAGGGTCAGGGAACAGAGGGTGAGATGGTTCTCGGAGCAGACTAGTCTTGCCCCAAGATAAGACCACACAGGTGGCATTTATAGACGTTGGTCCTCATATATGCAGACCCAGAAGTATGATTTTATCTTACCCTGAGTGTGAAGTGACTGCTTAGGTTTTGGCCTAAGTCACAGAAATACATAAATTTGAAGTGCAATGCTAATTCATCAACTCACAATGAGGAAAACAACTTTCCTTGAACTGGAATACTCAACAATGCAACAGTTATTGAGCAAATGGTCTTCCAAGCCCTGAGCTAAGTAGTTGACAAGGGTTATCACATGTAATTCTCAAAACAATCCTGCGAAGTAGATATGGAAAAAGCTGTTGATGCTCATGGCTATATCCATGTACCTCAACATTTTCCAGGCTTCCATGCAGTTCCATTGGCCAGTATGAGGTGAGTAGCCGTGATGTGAGTCACGCCTGAGCAGAGGTGGTTAAGAGGTCGGTGTGCCTTCCCCACACTCTCTCTTTCCAGAACATGCAGCTAGACACACAGGACTCTGAAATGGTAAGCCAGCAGACTAGAAACGGGGAGCACTGACGGAAAGGACATTACAATGAAATTTAAACCGTTAGCCTTTCTAAATACACATTCTCCAGGACCAGGTCTGGCCCAGACAAGGTTCCGGCTAAGGGGGTCCGAGTGAGCAGGGGAAGACAAGTGGCTGGAGCAGGCAGACCATGAGTGCCAGGAGTGGAATGGAATAAAGAAGTGTTTCAGTGGGGTGGAGAAATGGAAAAGGTTGAAGGAGAAAAGTTTGTGGCTGAAGTTGTTGTTGTTGTTGTTGTAAGATGCCTTCGAGTCGGCTCCAACTCATAGCGACCGTAGGTACAACAGATGAAACACTGTCTGGTCCTGCGCCATCCGCACAATTATTGTTTTGCTTGAGCCCGTTGTTGCAGCCACTGTGTCAATCCATCTCGTTGAGGGTCATCTTCTTTTTCACTGACCCTCTACTTTACCAAGCATGATGTCCTTCTCCAGGGACTGGTCCCTCCTGACAACATGTCCAAAGTATGTGAGACAAAGCTTCACCATCCTTGCTTCTAAGGAGCATTCTGCCTGTACTTCTTCCAAGACAGATTTGTTCATTCTTTTGGCAGTCCATGGTATATTCAATATTCTTCACCAACACCGTAATTTAAAGGCATCAATTCTTCTTCAGTCTTCCTTATTCATTGCCCAGTTTTCACATGCATATGAGGCGATTGAAAACACCATGGCGAGGGTCAGGCGCACCTTAGTCTTCAAGGTGACACCTTTGCTAAAAGGGAAAAAAAAAATTAGAGTTGAAGTACTTCCAGGTGATGACAAGGTGTATCATATGAGCACCATGAAGTGTTGACAGAACTGGAGAGGTAAAGGAATAATCAAGGAATGATGAAGAAAGGATCTGGATGGGCCATTAAAATATCAAAATCTTAAAAACAAGTCGAGGCCTTGGATTTGTGAAATCACACATCCCTTTGTAACATACACAAACATGAACATCTGATACACTTGGAATCCTGCCTTATTTTCATTAGTGATTTTCTGCATTATCCCATGTGTCATCCAGAGTGGTTTATGTTAAATCCTATTGGGCATAGGTTTGATACAAAACTTTAATTCAATATATTTGCCCTTTTTAACAGAATAAATCTCATGGAAACTGACAAAACCTTGGAACAAACTTAATGAATTTATATTGTGATTTGGGGATATGTGATCATTAAAATATGAACTCTGCTATAGACTTCAAGCAAGTATTTCCTTTTTTATTTTACCAAAGAGAATATGGGTGGTGTTTCACAGACATAATGGAGTCATTCTTTTAAAACAACTTTCTTCAGTATTCCAGATTTTTAGTATATTACACTTTCCAAAATTGCTGCGTTTTTCTTTAAAAGGCTCTCCCAATACCCTTGGGGTAGAGCTGATGGGGAGGAACTGTATTACTATTTCAGTAACACATACGCTATTGCAATGGTACTATAGGACACATTAAAAATTGAATGAGTGCCCTTTCAAATAACAGACAAAACTAAAGTGGAGAGTGAGAAATCTGAAAACGTTTCAGACGCAAAAATTCCATCACATTCTTTGCATATTTCTAAAGTGGTTCAGTGAGGACTTACTTCCTGATTTGTATCAGGAAACGACCAGAAAATTCTTTTAATTGTATGCCATCTCAAAATTGGTTGATGAATTTCCACTTAATCAACTGGGACGCTCTCTAATTTTTTTTACCTTACTTATTTGAAGAAATATTTACAGACAAAAACCATCCATACTTACAGCTGAAACAAGCAGAATTGTACTGGAAAGGACCCACGACTTCCAAAAAAACTCTTCGTTCTCTTTTGACATCAAAACCCCTTCTACTGATGACAAGGTTTGTCTTTTACAAAGAAAAAGAAGGCTTAAAGGTAAGAGATAATATACTGGCTAAAATTCACAACAAATTTGATTCTAGAACATTCCTAAAAGCAGATGAAAACTCTTCTCCCAGTATATCCAAAATGGCAAAGGAACCCAAACTGGAAACCGGACAAGAGTTCTACCCGTTTGTAGGAGAAATTATCTTGTAGCTCTAGATTCAAAATTCAAGAGGATGTTGCATTCTGTTGCCTAGTGTAGTTGCTTGCTTCAAAATAAAAATAATAGCTATGGTCTCTACTCTTCTGAAGCCACAGAGAAAGAAGGAAACCAAAGATTCAAAGAAAAAACTAGTCTACAGGACTAATAATCTACACAAATCACAGCCTCGTCTATCCTGAAACCAGAAGAACTAGATGGTGCCTGGCAACCACTACTGACCATTCTGATCAGGGCCACGATAGATGGATCCTACTATAATGGGAGAAAAATGTGGAATAAAACTTCAAATTCTTTAAAAAGCCAGACTGGACCGGTTGAGATTAGAGGATTCCCCAAGACTACTGCCCTAAGATACTCTTTACACCTTGAACAGAAGCTAACACCTGAGGTCAAACTTTTAGCTAAATAACAGAGTGGCTCACAAAATAAAGACTATCACTGTGACTACTGTGCTCCTTTTAAAAATAATCTATATGAGGCCAAACGGTCAACAATTACTTCAAAAAAAAGATAAGAAGGTAAGGGGGCCGGGAAACTAGATTAATGGAAATGGAACAACCAGAATGGAAATGAGAACATTCACACATTATAAAAAATGTAACCAATGTCACTGAACAATTAGTGTAGAAATTGTTTAATGAGAACCTAAACTGCTGCGTAAACCTTCACTGGAAACACAATAAAATATTATTATTTTTAAAGTGTCAATTTAATAAAAAATAATAATAATGGCTAAATCAATTCCTAAAGAGAGAAAATAATTTTGAGTTGTTGGGAAGGGAAAAGAGGCAAAAAATGAAATAAGGTGATGATTTGCTAGAACCATATTTTCAGATTTATTTTGAGAAATCTCTTTACATTTATACACATTTCTCCTGAATTTTTACACTTCTCACCAACTACCAGCCTCATCTAGTGCCAAACGATGCCTTTAAAAGTTGCTTTAAGCCTGTGATCCACTATTTCCACTTACATAAAAACAGAACTATAATAGCAATTCTATTTCATGAAAAGTATTCAAGAAACTTCGACCAAAATTTTTATGCAAATGTAAAACAGTGTTGTGGCAGTTGTACTTAGGATGCAATTTATGAAAAGGTCCATGTACCCTAAAAGGGTGCACTCTTTGCTGCTTGCTTGTTTTTTCTGAATTTACAAGACTGCTTTTCCTTAACCTCAGGCCGAGTTCTCCAGAACTGTTTAATAAGTGTCCCACCTCAGTGTTGATTAGTAACGCTGATTACACCTCAAATGCAATGTCACTTCTGGGCTGCTGTCTTCATTCCTTAGTGCTGCTATAAGAGAAATACCACAGGGGACAGCTTTAACAGAAGTTTAGTTTCTCATGGTTTAGGAGGCCAGAAGTCTGAACTCAGGGTGCCAGCTCTAGAAGAAGTCTGTCTCTCTCTGTCAGCTGTGGGGAAAGTCCTTGTCTCTTTTCAGCTTCTGTTCCTTGGTTCCTTGGTGATCTTCCTGTGGCATGGTGTCTATCTTCTTCCATCTGTGCTTACTTGCTTCTGTTTCTGATCTGCTCTCTCATATCTCAAAAGTGATTGGCTTAAAGCACAACCTACATTGGCATGATCTCATTAACATAACAAAGGAAACCCTGTTCCCAAATGGGATTGCATCCACAGGTATGTTGTCGTTAGGTGCCCTCAGTTGATTTCCAACTCGAGGGAACTCCATGTGACAGAGTAGAACTGCCCCGTATGGTTTTCTAGGCTGTAATCTTTATGGGAGCAGATTGCCAGGTCTTTCTGGAAGCCGCTGGGTGGGTTCAAGCCACCAACCTTTCGGTTAGCAGCTGAGCTCTTAACCATTATGCCACTAGGGCTCCTTATCCACAGGTATGTTGTTGCTGTTAGGCGCTGTCAGGTTGGTTCCCCCTCATAGCGACCCTGCGTACAAGGGGACGAAACACTGCCCGGTCCTGCGCCGTCCTCAAAATCATTGTTACGCTTGAGCTCGTCGTTGCAGCCACTGTATCAATCCATCTGATTGAGGGTCTTCCTCTTTTTTGCTGACCCTCTACTCTACCAAGCACAGGTATAGGGGTTAGAATTTACAACACATATGTTTAGGGGACACAATTCAATCCGTAACAGCTGCCTAGTGTGATGGAAAAGACACGACTACCTACGAGAAGAGACAGGAGGACTGAGGGTGGGTGAACTGCACCTGTGTCATATTTTTCAAGATGGTGGTTCGTCCTTCACGTGATTGATGATTTGTGGGGCTGGGTGTTGGTAAATGCGTGCCACTGATGTGTGGGATCTGAGCACACACATGTGAATTTCGCTTTCTGATTGTGATATAACCACAGTGGCGCTGGAGCAGTCTCCAGTCTGAATCAGCCCCTCTTCCTTCTGTACCCTCCTCTTGGCGTTTTCTTTCACCATGTATGGCTCTGGTCCTCTCTCGCCAAGGACTGCATGCTGATTAATGAGTTCACTGATATCAGAAAACAAACGGGCAAGCTTGGAGACTACAGCACATCCCACGGACCATTCTCTTTCCATTTTGAACAAGAGAATTAATGGAAGGAAATAAGGAGATGAAATAATCAAGGCGGGTATTTGGAGAAAACACTTTCTAATGGCTAGGTACTCTTCAACTAAGGGTCAAATAAATAAACTGCTACCAAAATGATGTACACAGACAAAAAAATATATATTATTTCTAATCTTATCACTTACCAGGTTTGAGGCTGATTTTCCATGGAGAGAACAAAGTCAATTCAATGAAGGATTTGACTCATGCTCCCTTTTGCCTCTAACTGAATATTTCAGGCTTTTATATGATCACCTGATAAAATTTTCACTTTACTTTGCATCTATGACACATTCTTAAGCACAGCTTTACTTTGTATGTTCTTTTAGTCAACATAATGTACCCAACACTTCAAAATACTTTTGATCTTCTCCAGAAACTTTCAACATAGCCTCAAGAAAGTCTCTGAAACTACATATATAATTTTACGCCTGGTATCATGAATACTGGAGTCCCTGGGTAGCATAGACAGTTGTCATATTTCTACACAAATAATGCACACCTTCTGCGTTTGTTTGCCAGCGTGCCCACCCACCACAGGGCACCCTCACAAGCACCACCATGCCAGTCCTCTTCTACCCATTGGGTTAAAAAAAAATTAGCACAGCGCACTCACGAAAATACCTTGAGGCGGGGAGGGCGCTACCAGCAAACAAATGCAGAAGGCAATTTGACTCTGCCTAGGCGTGTCTCGGAAGGAAGGCCTGACAGTCTGCTTCTGAAAGGTCACAGCCGTTGAAAATCCTATGGAGCACAGTTCCACTCTACACATTTGGGGTCACCATGAGTTAGAATTGACTTTACGGCAACTGGTTTGGTTTTTGGTTTGATCATGAATATTGAAGTATTTAATAATATTCTCAAGCATAATAGGGCTTGTCTCCAGGCGGTCTTTGACTGTGAAAGACGCCCATAGCACAACTAACCCAACTGGCTTTTGAAAATACTACTTTCAAACTTTAAACTGGACCACAAAATCTACCCTGAGAAATACACACAATATATTTTAGGAATTCTGAGATTGTTTTCCCTCCTTTCTCTAGATGCACTCATACAGACACAAATCCTTCTTTGTTTAATTTTTTTTTTCTCAGAAAATGACAGACTTACAATTTCCTTTCTCCTGTCGCCTCTTAATTGTATGGAATTTTCCTGTTGTCTTATACTGAAATTTAATCCTTCAGAATTCCCAGTTTGTTCCACATGGTTGAATGGAATGTTCAGCATTTTTTTATATTATGCCTCACTAAGCAAGCAATCAACCAAAATAGACATTTAGGACACTTAAAGGTCTCTCATTTTAAGTAAACACACACTCGAAACTTTCTACCAAGGCAAACGTCTCAATATCCACTACAAGTTTTACACTGAAAAAATAAACTATTAAAAAACAAATCATATAACACAAATGTCCTCTAATCAGTGTATTTTAAAAGCCGTTAAGAACTAGGCCTGAAGGACTCTGAATAGCTCAGCAGATAGTTGAAATTACTGAGTCCATCATAAGGAAAATTTCACCTTTTATTTAATTAAGCAAATAGTCTGAAGACATAAATGCAAAGTAGTTGAAAGAGATAGAGCATGCTGCATAAACACACAAGCCAAGTACTGTTTGTAGTGTTTGCTAATCCTACTCTCTCGGCTAATTGACTGAAGACATACACTGAAAATCCAAGGAGGCTTAAGATGATTCAATGACTCCGAGGAAAGCCTGTAGCAACCCATGGGAAAAGAATGAAGAAACTGGAGTGATTCCACCTAGGAAAGAAAAATCTGGAGGCCAACTTCTAGTAGATTTCTGGTTAAAATGGCTGTTAAGCGGGTTGGGGATTGTCATAGTTACCTAGTGCTGCTGTAACAGAAATACCACAAGCAGGTGGCTTTAAAGAATAGAAACCTGTTTTCTTGCAGTTCAGGATGCTAGAAGTCCAAATTTAGGGTAGCAACTCTAGGGGAAGGCTCTCTCTCTGTGGGCTCTGAAGGAAGATCCTTGTCTCTTTCAGCTTCTGTAACCTCAACTACAGAAGTTACTGAGTCTTTTACACGTAAAATTTGGCGATCTCCACGTGGCATCTATCCCCTCCCCGTACCACCCTGCCTCTGTGGCTATTATGCTCTTTATGTCACTCAGAAGTGATGAGGTTTAGAACATACTTCACACTGATATGGCCTCATTAACATAACAAGGAAACTCTATTTCCGAACAGGATTACACCTCAAGTTTAAGGGTCAGCACTCCAACATATATTTTGGGGGGACACAACTCAATCCATAACAGGGACAGACTGCTCTCCAATGGGACAAAGCAGGAAGGGGTGTCATAAATTTCAACATCCCATCCATCCACTGCTGTCGAGTCAATTCTGACTCATAGCAACCCTTTAGGACAGAGTAGAACTGCCCCAAAATGTTTGCAAGGCTGTAACCTTTACAAAAGCAAACTTCCACATCTTTCTCCTGAATTTCAACATCAGGGGTTTTTTTTTGTTTGTTTTTTGGTGTGCTTTAGGTAAAAGTTTACAGTGCAAATTAGTTTCTCATTCAAAAATTAATACACAAATTGTTTTGTAATATTGGTTGCAATCCCCACAATGTGTCAGCACTCTCCCCCTTTCCACCCCAGGTTCCCCATGTCTATTCAACCAGGTTTCCTGTCCCTTCCTGCCTTCTCGTCTTTGCTTTTGGGCAGGTATTGCCCATTTGGTCTCATATACTTGACTGAACTAAGAAGCACGTTTCTCACGTGTTCAACATCAGGGATTTTTAGTTAGACATGAGACAGAACTTCATAATAATGGGGGTCTGTTAAACTTTAAAGAAGCCCTGGTGGCACAGTGGTTAAGGTGATCTACTGCTAACCTAAAGGTCAGTGGTTCAAAACCACCAGTGGCTCCACGGGAGATGGATGTGGCAGTCTGCTCCCGTAGAGATTTACAGCCTTGGAGAGCCTGTGGGGTGGTTGTGAGTCGGAATTGACTCAACGGCGGTGGGTTTGGTTAAACTTTAGCCTTCGTTACCACTGTGTGAAAAGTGTATGACTTCAAAGTCCCAGGCCCTGAGGCCATTCTCAGCACACCAGAGTGTCAGAATGAAAACAGGAAAGCTACCAAAAAAGAGTGAAGCAGGAATGTATTCTTGATAGACGTTGTCTTGAGATCAGGAGGGTGTCCCATCACACATCACAGAGCAAGCGTTCCTAAGAATTCTCTCTAATCCCTCTCTCTTTCCCCAAATTCCAGTTCTTCAGGCAGACTGTTGCTCCAGTCACCTCCAATGCCCCCCCTTGTCTTCCACTCACTCACCTCCTTATTTCTGTCTCTCCCTCGTGCCCTCCCACTGTCTCTCTCTCCCTCTCCTTGTCTCTCTCTTCTTCCCTCTTCAGCTCTAATTCTCTCTTTTCCTCCCTCTAGCCTGTTCTTCCCACCTTCTTCCTCTCCCTCCAACCTCTCAGCCTCTCTCTCTGTCAACACACTCACTATTCCCAAAAGTGGGGAGAGGTGAATTGAAAACACTTGTAGTAGGCTCCTTCAAACAGAACAAGGGGTTACTGCGCGGTTTAAAGTCAGGAAAGGTGTGCGTCAGGGCTGTATCCTTTCACCACACTTATTCAATCTGTATGATGAGCAAATAATCCAAGAAGCT
>NW_004443998.1:3365039-3404128 GCF_000243295.1 Trichechus manatus latirostris
AAGGAAGACTCACTAACAGCCTGTGTTATGCGGATGATACAACCGTGCTTGCTGAAAGTGAAGAGGATTTGAAGCACTTATTGATGAGGATCAAAGACCACAGCCTTCAGCATGGATTACACCTCAACATAAAGAAAACAAAAATCCTCACAACTGGACCAGTAAGCAACATTATGATAAATGGAGAAAATATTAAAGTTGTCAAGGATCTCATTTTACTTGGATCCACAATCAACGCCCATGGAAGCAGCATCCAAGAAATCAAACAACATATTGCATTGGGCAAATCTGCTACAAAAGATTTCTTTAAAGTATTGAAAAGCAGAGATGTCACTTTGCAAACTAAAGTGCACCTGACCCAAGCCATGGTACTTTCAATCACCTCATATGCATGTGAAAGTTGGACAATGAATATGGAAGACCAAAGAAGAACTGACACCTTTGAATTATGTTATTGGCAAAGAATACTGAATATACCATGGACTGCCAGAGAAAGGAACAAATCTGTCTTAGAAGAAGTACAGCTAGAATGCTCCTTAGAAGCAAGGATGGTGAGACTTTGTCTCACAAACTTTGGACATGTTATCAGGAGGGACCAGTCCCTGGAGAAGGACATCATGCTCGGTAAAGTAGAGGGTCAATGAAAAAGAGGAAGACCCTCAAGGAGATGGGTTGACACAGTGGCTGCAAAAATGAGCTCAAACATAGCTATGATTGTGAAGATGGTACAGGACTTGGCAGTGTTTCATTCTGTTGTACATAGGGTCTCTGTGAGTCAGAACCTACTCAACAGCACCTAACAACAACAGGATTAAAAAAAATACACATTACAACTTATACACACCAAAAAGATTGTGCCATGGTGCTTTTCTGTAAATGATATAAGCTTCTCTCACAAGCTCCCACTCTCTTTGATGGAGGTAGAGAGGTGGGGTGAGAGAGGGGAGATAGAAACTTGTCAGTTAAGAGCCCATCAGTTTTTTTTTTGGTTTAAAACAGTCTCTTCTATGTAAATGAATGATGAGTTCAAAGATCAAACTCCTTCTACAGCTTGTCCCTCCTCTCTGTTCCTCCCCTCCTGCCTCCCGAGATGGGGACTTGAAGGTAGAGCAGAGACTGCATACATCTAGGGGCAGCTGAGGTAGGGGAGAGAGGACAGCTGACACCAGGGCTGGCCTCTTCTGAGATGTCCCCTGCCCCCTTGGTCACCGCTCACCCTGGGGTACGTTTGTGGCTGGTGACAGCTCTGGTCAGTTCTCTTGGCAAAGATGGGGTGCCACAGGCATCTTTCCTTCTGCTCACTGACTCCCCTGAGCCAGGCTGGCCCTATAAATCCTCTGGGTCTATGTCCACCTCATTTCTCAGCAGCTCCTGGGAGATGCCTTCCCTAGGGGTCATCCACACTTTGCTGTAACAGCCCTTGCAGACCTCTGCTCCAATTCTGCCACATTCCGCTTCCTGCATCAGGACATGTGCAAACTTCTGGATCCTTCCATATCACACAGAAGCCAAGGGATTCTTGGGGCTCTCTGTTGCCCTCTCTCTGCTTAGATGCTGCCCTCAGGCATTTCTAACTCACTGCCTGGGTGGTTTTCAATGTTGGAAATTGTGCTTCCCTTAGAAGGCTTGACATTTTCCCATTCTGCATCTAATGAAACTAGACAAGCAAACCCCCTTACTCTGGGAATGACCCTAGAAAGAAGATATGGTTACTTTTAACTCCTCCTCCCCTTTGTCAATGAAAGTATGAGGAGAAAATCAGAGGTCCAATTCTTTGACTACTTGCCTCTCTTCCTCTTTCCACTCTACTGTCTCTCCCCCTCTTGGATGTAGTGTTTGTGTGTGTGTGTGTGTGTGTGTGTGTGTGTGTGTAAGTTTGTCTTTCCTTCCCATCCATACCTGCCTCAGCCATAGAAACTAGAAGTCTTATCTACTTACTGGGTGGGAAATACTGTCACAATTTCCTTCAGAACTTCTTTGATACTGTCCTTTCCTTCCCTGGGAATTAACTTTAATGGTGAAGGGTGGAGGAGGAACAGGAATTAGGAGAAATAAAAACATATCCATTTTTAAATAGCATCCCCATAACATACCTATGTAGCCAATTTTTCTGTAATCAGTGGAGTATAACCATTAAATGGTTTAACTTTTTTCCTAATCCTCCCAAAAATATGTGTTGTAAACTCTAACTCCTATACCCCGGTGGCACAGTGGTTAAGAGCTTGGCTGCTAACCAAAAGGTCAGCAGTTCAAATCCACCAGTTCATGCCAGCATCTACACTCCATCTCTCAGTGAGCAAACATGAGTTAGTCAGAGGGCCCTGGGAGGAGGGGGGTCTCCCTGCTGCAGGTCACCCCACAGGGGAGACCATGCTCCAGCTGGGCCTCTCCCACCCCTGGGGATCTACCACAAGTCCTAATGAACAGTCCTGGAGGGTGGAAGGGGTTACAGCCAGGTGGCTTCAGGATCGCTGCCTTCCAGGATATCCTCTTGTCCTTAGGAAGGTCTCCCACCCTGCCCATGCCACATGATGGGCTGGCAAACTGCCTGTTCCACTGCAGCCTCTTCTCTCTGACCGGCCATCTCTCTCTAGTTTCCATCTTCCTGCCGGGACAGGGCAGCCCAGCAAGTCGGCTGTCTGAGCTGAGGCCGAACCAGGGGCGTGCCTACAAACCACTCTCCTGGAGCAGCTTCTTCATCTCAGGGGGAGCAGCCCACCCCAATGGGAAGGGGAGATCTCTCCCACCTCCACCCTCCGTAGGCTTCCTGCATGGACCAGGGTCAGGGTATTAAGGGGGCAGGGAATGGGACTGCATGCCCCGTTCTTCAGCCTTTTAGGAAGGCTTTGAGGAAGGTGTCAGACCCCAGTTCCTGTTCTCAGCCTTGGGCCCTTGTGTCAATTACGGGACAACAAAAAAGCCCCACTTGTCATTCTGTCATTCTTATCATTTAATTTCCACTGTCATGTTGGAATTCCCTTCTTCCCAATTCTCTGAAAGCAGGTAGATTCACACTGCCCAGATGGACATGATGAGCTCCAACCTGCAATCACCAGACAGTGGAATGAAATTGCCAGGTCCCTTCTAATCTTAAGATCCTGCGAGTCTATGAAAGCAAGGGAAGAAGGAGCTTTTAGCAAGTTGCCTTGATGAAATTAAATAGATGATTACAACTAATTCATTCTCTTTATTTCTGAATGAATTAAAGCTTTTTCCCCCAAAAGTTGTCTCTTCTTAACATAAAATACTTATTTTCTATCCCAAATAATTGAATTCTTCTTTTTCCCTTGCCTCTCCTCTGCCTTCTGGTCAACTCTGTATTTTGATCAGTGTCTTTATTGCAAAAACAATCCCTGCCAGTGAATTTGGCCTCCATTATGCTATTTGAAATTTTAGATGCATTTAATCTGGGCAAGATTTGGATTATAGAATTGTTTTTATATGCAAAGCCCTAGCGATGTTCAAGAATCTTTGTCCTGAAAGGTTTCTTTGATGTGTATTTAGGTAGTCTACATCTTTAACCAAAAAAAATAAAATAAAAATTAATTGTTACAACCTTCACAGAAACATCAGTTTACTAGTAAAATGCTGCCTCCTTCTGGATAAATTGTATAAGCTTGTAAAACTACTGTAGAGATCCTATTGGGGAAAAACCTGTTACTTGTCAGTGGATTCCGACTCACAGAGGCCCTACAGGGGAGGGGGGATACAAAAATAGAATTATAATTCTTTGCTTTTAAGTTAAAAAAATAAAATTAGAGAACTAGAGTAAACTTGTGGGACTAGCCAGATTTTGTTTCGGGGACAGTGAAACACCTCAACTATATATCCTCGAGAGAAGAACTGATTATTCTTCTTTTAAAGATCTCTCAACAGTAACTGAGAAAGTAGAAAATAGATGATAATAGTGGAATTAGCACAATTTTTATTTTTACATCAGGCTACCTTACTTAAGATTGTAAACATTCAACTGGCGTTGTCATTTATATGTACACACATCGATATACACGCTTGGAAAAATGTATGTGCGTGTGTTTTAATAACTGTAGTGAAATACCTAGATTCTATTCTTAATTCTACTACTTAGTGTTCACGTGGATTTGGGCAAACGACTTCGTCTCTTATATTTTTATAGATAAATTCCTCATCTGCAAATTGAGGATAATAAGTCTGTTACCGACCTCAGAAACCCTTCGTGAGGCTTATGGAATGCAACAAAAAACTATGTAAGATGTTAAACTCATTTCTCATCTTTAATGCTCTAAATGGTCACACGGCTGAACGAAAGAAAAGAACCGGATTTGTGACCAGTAAGGAGAAAAATGCTTAATGATGTCTTGCTTATTCTGTGACCACAGCTAGTTTCGTTGCACACAAATCAATCAACTGCCTACTATCTGAAGTAAAGAAAAGGGGAAGGAGGTGACAAATCACCCCAGACCACAATGAGACAGCAAAATCTGCCCTCAGTTCTCCAGAGACAGATCACCCACACAAAGTCCAAAAGAGCAGGTGTGTCTAACCAGAGCTCATCTGATTAGGGACCCAGAGAGAGCCCTGTCTGCTCAGCCACATCCATGAGCCAACTCCCCAGTCTCTGCCTAGAGTCCTGTCTCAGGGTGATGACATGCTGACTGTGTCCTGGTCATATTAAAGGGACTTTTCTGATTCCCTGAGGATTCTGCAGCCCAAACAGTACTGACCAAAATCCAAACCAGCTGAGAGACCAAGGAGCCCTGGTGGCGTGGTGGTTAAGAGCTCGGCTGCTAACCAAAAGGTCAGCAGCCTGAATCCACCGGCCACTCCTTGGAAACCCTATGGGGCAGTTCCACTCTGTCCTATTGGGTCGCTATGAGTCAGAATTGACTCACAGCAACGGGTTTAAGGGACCTTTGGACACTCCAAGTGTTTCAGTCCTTGCTCAGCTTCTCATTAGCAGATATGCAATTTAATGACTCTGTCCCTCAATTTTATCTGTAAAGTGGGTATACCAACGGTGCCTACCTCATTAAGTCGTTGTGAGGATAAAATGAACTCATGCGAGTACTCAGAACAGTGTCTGGCATATAAATGTTCAATACATGTTAGCTGTCCTGCTACTATTATTGTTATCGTCACACCAGTGTGTCTGGTCATAGCATTTGGTTATGGGCAAATAATGTGTCCCTCACAGCTCTTCGTTTGTCTGAGACTGGAGGGTGATCCTTCAAATCCTTGGGCCATCAAGATTTAGAATTTTGTTCCTGTATTAGTTACCCGGAAACCCTGGTGGTGCAGTGGTTAAGGGCTATGACTGCTTATCAAAAGGTCGGCTGTTTGAATCCACGAGCTGCTCCTTGGAAACTCTGTGGGGCAGAGCTACCCTGTCCTATAGGGTTGCTGTGAGTCGGAATCCACTCGAAGGCAACAGGTTTTGTTTTGTTTTGCTTTTGAATTAGTTACCTGGCATTACTTACATGGAGAAAGGGAGGGAGGGGGGAGAGAGAGAGAGAGTGACCACCCTGATGGTGTAGTGGTTAAGAGCCTGGCTACTAACCAAAAGGTCAGCAGTTCGAGTCCACCAGCTGCTCCTTGGAAACCCTATGCGGCAGTTCTCCTCTGTGCTGTAGGGTCACTAAGAGTTGGGATCAACTGGATGGCAACAGGTTTGTTTTTTTAGTTTTATAATTTTTAATTACAAAGTAATACATTGTAACCACTAGGGCTGTTTGATAACCAAACCAAGCAGCTACTCTGTTTTGCAGCCATATAAACAGATGCTTCTGGAATAAGCGCTGAGACCCATGCACATTTCAAGCTGTTAAACATTTTTTATGATGAGGAAATATTCCAACCGCTTTTCACTCCAAGAGCAGAAGCAGCTATAATATCTCCGACTCAGAACCATTTGGTAAATCTCCCAAATAAAAAATACCAGAAGGCACCAAAACTGTTTTGATTGAATGTTAAAAATTACATTTGGCCTCTTGATGGCATGTACATTATGTAGCAGGTTTCAACTCACACTTGATCTATTTAAAACTGTAATAGGTTTGCACTTGGCCCAAGCACTGCTGTTCATATATTTAGACATGGTGGGAACTCTCAGGAGTTGCTGAGTTGAGCCTTAGGAGTGTCCACAGCACATTCTGCAGCTACAGACATAAAATCCTTTTCGTTATAAAAAGAGAGAAGTAATTTTACATTTCTGCCTGAAATCTTCAGACCAGTTTGTTTTTGTTGTTTTTAAGTAGATTATTGAGGGTAAGATTGAAAGACTGGATAACATACATCTTTTCGATTCACTTTGGTGTAACGTGAAGTCTTAATAACCACAGAGCAGCATACTTCACTGGCAGCTTGTCTCCGCTGGCCACGGGAACCGCCGAGCTTGGCCTCTATCTTTTTACCAGGTCCAGCAGCCTTATTATATCTGCCATTTCCTTTTCAATTAATTCCTAGGAAAAGGCCAGCCATGAACTGGTGTAGCATCCCAAAGGACAAAGGCATAGAATCTAATCCTCATTATATAAAAAGGCTGTTAGAGAGAAAGTTAGGTCATTTATTTTTCATCTGCCACAAGGATATTGAGAAAGAAACTGATTGTAAATTTCAACAAGACTTTAATATAGCCACGGAGATGAAAATGAAATAGATACTAAAATAAACTCCTAAATAAACGTATGTTTTCTTTCCATGTAATAGAGGAGACGCTCTTTCGTTTGAAGAGATTCTAGTAGAGACAGCAAGAATGTAGTGAAGCCGTCCAGGTCTTTTCTTAGCCTGTGGTGCTAAATTCCAGCATTCCACTAGGGGGCACTAATACATGCTAAGTACCTTCAAGCAACCCTTTGCCTCCAGGGGTTTCTAACTCCTAGCGACCTTATAAGACAGAGTAGAACTGCCCCATAGGGTTTCCAAAGAGCAGCTGGTGGATTCCCACTGTGACCTTTTGGTTAGCAGCCTGAGCTCTTAACCACTACGCCACCAGGGCTCTGCTGGTGGAACATTTATTTGCAGGATAAAATCAAGTACAGCATATTTAATTAGAAGAGTGATTGAAGAAGTCCTCTTCAAAGAGAAAACCATTCAGTGATCATCTAAAAAGCCTAATAACAAATTATTAATTACCGTTCAGCTGCTAACCCAAAGGTCAGCAGTTTGAATCCACCAGCCACTCCTTGGAAGCCCTATGGGGCAGTTCTACTGTCCTATAGGGTCGCTATGAGTCGGAATCGACTGGAGGGCAGTGGGGTTTTTTGGATTGTTTTGTTTTGTTTTTAATAAGCTGGAGAATTGAACACATGCTTTTATCCAGTGGGATCACTAGGGTTGGTGTCACTAAGTGCAGTAACTCATGGTGTAACCTATGGTGTGAGTCATGGTGTCACCCCCACCCCAACTCCATTCCCACCGCCACCCCATCCCCACCCCCACCTGGGTGGGCAGGCCAGCTGGCAACCCCCCTCTGGTGAGCGGAGCGGACCAGCCTAGATCAGCCCTAGCACAGGGCCAAGTGCCACAGGCGGTCCCCCAGCTCTGCCCCCACAGGCCCCCGCAGCTCCTCTCCTCTCCCATTGGTCAAGGCAGACACCCTCCTCTCAGCCCAATGGTGGGCGCCACTGCCCGGCCAACCCTAGTGACGCTACTGCGTTGCTGTCCCCTCCCCACTGCCGTGAAGTGATTGCGACTCACAGGACCCTATAGGACAGAGTATAGCCAAATCTTTTTCCCGCAGAGCGGATGGTGGCTTCCAACCGCTGACCTTTCGGTTAGCAGCTGAGCACTTAACCACTGCAGCCACCAGGGCTCCAAAAGACAGAGAGGGAAAGTAGAATTGTAAATCCACAAGGAAAACAAGAATGGGCGAGAAATAAACAGCAGACCAAAATGCATTCTTAACACTTTGGCAAACAATGGCTGAGTGTAAGGGCCTTGGAAGAAGCTGAAACCCAAGCACCACCAGGGGGAGACCAATGACAAGCTAGCCTAGCCCATCCCACAACCCTGGGGGCTATGGGACAGAAGACCCCCACAGCCGGGGAATGCAGAGGCCTGAATAAAGATAGATGGAAGTCTGCAGACTGGCCTGAAAGTCCACCCAGACCCTTTCCGTACTCCTTTCCCAGGAAGCTGTGGAACCAGGCCAATGTGCTCTCCCTAATGCTGGAGTGCTGTGGCTGCTAACCAAAAGGCTGGCAGTTCGAATCCACCATGCACTCCTTGGAAACTCCATGGGGCAGTTCCACTCTGTCATATAGAGTCGCTATGCGTCGGAATCCACTCAACGGCAACAGGCAATGCTGGAGATTAAAGGATCCTTCTAGCACACTAATAATTGGAAACGTGCTAGAATTTGGCTTACTTATTGCTCATTAATCCTCCATTGAAGTTTATTGCTCGTTCGCTTCCTCTCCGCACTACATTCAGCTTTTCAGATCCTCGCTCTTAAATATAAAGACAGCCATGTACCACCAGACATTTCAGGAAAGCATTCAACATAAAAGATATAGCCCAAAGAAAAAAAGGAAAAATAAATACACTTAGAGGAAACAAAAGGAATGCAGACAACAGAAGAAACTTTCAAAAAAAAAGAAGAATAATCCATGTCCTCTGAGAACTAAGAGAAGCTGTTGGACCTATGGAACAAGGTGCTATGAAAAGTTAAAAATAGATAATTAATTAAAAAGAAAGAATCAGAGAAGAAGAAAGAGCTCTTGGAAATTAAAAGTATACTAGCTGGAATGAAAATGTCAATAAAAAGGTTGAAAATAAGTTTTTTTAAAAAAACTTTCCATAAAATAAAACAAAATAAGAGACAAAGCATAGGAACATTAGAAGATAAACCCAGGCTCCCCAACATCAGATTAGAAAGAGAAAATAGAATAAATCAAAGGAAGAAAATAACTGAAGAAATAATACACGAACGTTTCTGCAAACTAAAAAAGGAAAAAATTATTTTCCAGGTTGAAAGTATCTACCTGCACCCAGCTCATTAAATTTAAAAAGATCTAGGAGACATCACCGTACAATTTCACAACATAAGAGATAAAGAAGTTATCCTAAAAGTCTTTAGAAAAAAAAAAATAACAGAATAGTTTATGTACACAGAACAAGCAATCGGAATGCACTGGACATCTAAATCACCTCAGAAACTAGAAGTCAAGAGAATAACACCTTCAAAATTTTAAGGGTAAATTAATTTTACACCTAGCATTCTACACCCAACCAAACTCTCAATGGACTCTGAAGGTAGAGTAGAAGTCTCTTCAGACATGTGAGCTTTCATTTTACTTTCAATGCAGCTTTCCACAAGAAGCTACTGGGGGATGGTTTTCACCAAAACAAAGGAGTGAATCAAGACAGAGGAAGACCTGGGATCTAGGACACGTGGAATCCAACCCAGGAGGCATCTGGGCAACAGGCCAGTAATACACAGAACTCTTTGTGTGGATGGAAACCACAGTATCTCCAACAGAAAAAAAATTGAACTGATAGATTTTCACATTTATTTCACCTTGCTGACAGGGGATTTTATTCTTCTACTGGAAATTATGGGTATGAATTAGTGATAAAACCAAAAAACCAAGCCAGTTGCCATGGAGTCGATTCTGACTCATGGTGACGCCATGTGTGCAGAATAGAACTGCTCCATAGGATTTTGTTAGCTGTGACCTTTCAGAAGCATATCACCATGTCTTTCTTCCAAGGTGCCCCTGGGTAGGTTCAAACAACCAACAGTTTGTTAGTAGCCCAGTGCTTAACAATTTACACCACCCAGAGACTTCTGAATTAGTGATAAACATTAAAGCACTAAGCAAATTTTAAAACAAGGTAAGGTGTGATGTTTGATTAAATCTTGGATTTAAAATTATTGAGACAGTTGGGGAAACTTGAATAAGGACCATATATTAGATAACATTATTGTCAATATTAAATTACTTATGTTAAAAGAAAAATCATATTAAGCTAATAATAGAAATTGATTGAAGTTCATTTAATGTGTGATTTGCAAATTGGGGTAACATTTCCAACTGGAGAGTCAAAAATGTTCCAAAGAAGGAAAATCTCTTACAGATTCTTACACTCCAGCTTATTACTAGTAATTATACACTGTCATGGAGAAGAGACAGGAATAGAACTCTGTTCTGTAGGGTTGCTATGAGTCGGAATCTACCTGACAGTAATGGGTTTGGTTTGGTTTTGGTAGAGTTGCTGAGAGGCCAGTTCAGAGGGGCTTTTAGGACACAGTACATATTTTGGCTTCACTGATATTGAGTTTTGCCTGTAACCTGTGATACTGGAAAACAGCAATGGTTAAAGAAACCCTCCTTCTCTCCCACACTCTGTGTTCAGGAAAACGCCTTATTGCAAGTAACTACCCTTCCATATGACTTAGATAAGACTCATGGACGCCCCTTGTTCACCTGTGACAAGGTCAGACATAGACCTCCAAATTCCCATTCCCTGCTTTATAAATGATTAACTGAACTGCTTTTCCCCACTGATCAATCAGAAACCAAGTGTCTGTTCACCAAACTTTAGCTTCTCTCTTTCCTCCAAGTCCCTGAACTTTGGCCTCCCCTCACCTTGAGCCAACATAATCCCCTCTTTAAGGGCCCTTCCAGGAGAATAGGCTGACCTCAGCTGAAAGCATTCTGATTTACTCTCCGGTGACACCACCTTTTCATCCCACTTCCCCACACCTGGGTTTTTTCTATCCTTGTTTACTCTTGGTCTCTCTAAAAGAAAATGCATTTTCCCTGACTCTTTGAGATGCTTGCAAATCTTATGGTCTTAGTGTTCTCCCTGGAACAATAGTCCCCCTCCCTGTTGTTCTAGTCTCTTTCCTCCTTTCCTTCTGAGTAAAACTTCTTCCTATCAAATTCTGGGTTTGTTTTTTTATTTGACAGCTTTTATTCTGGATTTATTGAGCAGAGGAATGAAACTATCTCACCTAGAACTGCAAAGACCGCACAGGCTGCGGTGTAGAGAATGGACTACAGGGAGATGAGGGTAAAACCAGGAAGCCAATCAGGAGGTCACTGTGGAGAGGTCAAGAAGGGTGAGCTCACAGAATTGTTTGAGAAAATGCCCCCCCTTTAAACTTCACTCTTAACCCTTCACTGAAATTAAACTCATGATAAAGATAGTTCTGGGAAAAGTTTAAATAATTAGAATAATTAGATAAGTGTAAAAATTGCTCCAACTGAAAAATGGCGGAGGCATTGGATCTCCTTGTCTAACCTCAGAACATGGAAGGAGAATCATTACCAGCATCAACAGCCCAAGGCTGATTCCTGTGAAGCAGAGGTCAGACATACCTCCTCTCTCCAACCTTTTTACCAATTCTGACACCAGCCATCCCTCCCACTGCACTCTCTACTTCTCTGATGGGTTCAATTATTCCCTGCAATGGCCACACAGAACTCAGAGACAATACTCACAATTAGGTGGTTTATTAGGGAAGTACCAGGTTACAATTCAGGATCAGGAATGACTTCAGATACAGTTCTTTGGTCAGGACAGCTTCTTGGGTCTCTTGGGCCAGACCGGCCTCTGCCCTGCTCAGGCAAGTGTTACAAACCTCTTTAGCTCTATCGATAAGTGCCCAGAGGCACCCCACTCTGCCAGTAAGCCTCGGCCTGAAGGTGCTCAACTCTCTCTCCATGGGTCAGCGAGTGCCTGGAGGCACCCCACTCTGCCAGTAAGCCTCGGCCTGAAGGTGCTCAACTCTCTCTCCATGGGTCAGCAAGTGCCTGGAGGCACCCTACTCTGCCAGCATGGCTCCTGTCCGATGGCACCAAGCTTTCTCGCTCTGTGGGCCAGGAAGCCCACCACACTGTCTCCTCCTGGTCTCTCACCATGTCTGGTGTTACAGCTCGCTCTCTCTGTCTCCTGGGTCTAGGAGGTTCTCAGCGCAGGAATCCAGGTCCAAAGGATGTGCTCCACTCCTAGCTCTTCTGTCTTGGTGGTAGTGAGGTCCTCCCTTTCTGCCTCTGGGATGGCTCATTTTAAGCCTAGGGGGATTGTAAAACTGACCAATCCGCTCGTTAGGGTTCCGTACACCTTATTTGCATGGTCCCCCCCCCCACACTGGGCAAATCTGCTGCAAAAGACCTCTTTAAAGTGTTAAAAAGCAAAGATATCACCTTGAAGACAGAAGTGCACCTGACTCAAGCCATGGTGTTTTCAGTCTCCTCATATGCATGTGAAAGCTGGAAAGAAGAATTGACGCCTTTGAATCAAGGTGTTGGGGAAGAATATTGAATATACCATGGACTGCCAAAAGAATGGACAAATCTGTCTTGGAAGAAATACAGCCAGAATGCTCCTTAGAAGCAAGGATGGCAAGACTACATCTCACATACTTTGGACATGTTATCAGGAGGGATCAGTCCCTGGAGAAAGACACCATGTTGGTAAAGTAGAGTGTCAGCAAAAAAGAGGAAGAATCTCAACAAGATGGATTGACACAGGGGCTGCAACAATGGGCTCAAGCATAACAACAATTGTGAGGATGGCACAGGACCGAGCAGTGTTTCCTTCTGTTGTACACGGTGTCACTGTGAGTCAGAACTGACTCAAGGGCACCTAACAGCAACAACAACCCCCACATGGGCTCAAACATAGCAACAATTGTGAGGATGGTGCAGGATCAGTCAGTGTTTCATTCTGTTGTACATAGGGTCACTGTGAGTCAGAACTGACTCGAACTGCACATAACAACAACAACACCCCCACAAGGGTGCCATGCACCTTATTTTGCATTATTAGCAAGCTGTCCAATCCTCTTGGTGGGCCACAAGCACCTTATTTGCCTAGTCCCACCCAGTCATTTGGTGGGAGTTACAAAACCATGGCGAGAAAGACCACATAAAAGGGAGCCATTGCACCATAATAAGCCATACCTAGCCTATAAAATGTAGGCAAGTACCAAGAGACAGAAAGGGCCACATAAACCAGAGACTTCATCAGCCTGAAGCCGGAAGAACTAGATGGTGCCCAGCTACCACCAATGACCGCCCTGACAGGGAACATAACAGAGAGTCCCTGATGGAGCAGAAGAAAAGTGAGGTGCAGAACTCAAATTCTAGTAAAAAGACCAGACTTAATGGTCTGAGACTGGAGGAACCCCAGAAAGCACAGCCCCCAGACTCTCTATCAACCCAGAACTAAAACAATTCTCGAAGCCAACTCTTCAAAGATTGGTTTGGACTGCGGGACATAAAATGATACTCGTGAAGAGTGTGCTTCTTAGCTCAAGTAGATACATGAGACTAAATGGGCAGCTTCTGTCCAGAGGTGAAATGAGAAGGCAGAGAGGGTTAGGAGCTGGTTGAATGGACACGGGAAATCCAGGGTGGAAAAGAAGAATGTGTTGTCACAGTATAGGGAGAGCAATTAGGGTCGCATAACAATGTATGTGCAAATTTTTGTAGGAGAGACTAACTTGAAATGTAAACTTTCACTTAAAGCACAGCAATAAACAAACAAACAAAAAATGTAGGCAAGGAAACTCAATAAACCAATCCAAGCTGCCTCCTGTTGAGTAACAACCAATCATTCAAATGTCCCTTTTGGGAAATCTAACAGTTTGTGCTGTATATAAACTGATCAAAGTCGTTAATGTGACGAGCTCATCTCTTTGGAGGGGTGCTCCCTGTTTGAGAACAGTTTTTCCCACCTAATAAAATCATTTAACTCTTATTAGATTTTTTCTCTCGACACAATTAACCACCGGATTAAATGATGTGTAAGCCATCCTGACCAGAAGAGAGCGGTTTTGGTGGTGTGGCAGGGTGAAACCTGATTTGAGTGGGTCTAAGAAATCTTTTTTTTTTTTTTGGAAGAAATAATGGAAAGAGAGGAAATGGAGAAACGTTGGGGTGTTTTGCTGTGAAGGCAAGCAGAGAAATAGGGCAGGAGCTAGAGGAGATGTAGGATCAAAAGAGAGATTAGTTTGTTTTAATTACATTCCCTGAGTGGTGCAAACAGTTAACATGCTTGGCTGCTAACTGAAAGGTTGGGGGTTTGAGTCCACCCAGAGGTTGCTCCAAATAACGGCCTGATGATCTACTTCTGAAAAATCAGCCATTGACGCTCATGTGGTTGTCATGAGTGGGAATCAACTCCAGGGCTTTTAATTAGAGAAAGTACAAGTTGTTTACATGCTGATGAAAACAGTCCAGTAGAGTGGGCGAAATGGATAATGGAGGAGAGAGTGGGACAACTGCTGCAGCAATGACACTGAGTAAATGAGAAAGGAAGGGACCTTGTGCACAAGCGCAGGGGTTGCCCTTAGCTAGGAGCATGGACAGTCCATCCAGGCATGAGAGGGGAGGCAGAGCACATGGACATGGATGCAGATGGGTGGGCGGACGTGGAGAGGAGAGCTGTGGAAGTTCTACTCAGATTGCTTCTATTTTCTTAAACAGAAAGCAAGTTGAGAGTGAGGAGACTTGTCAGAAGTGTGATAAAAGAAAGGAAGGTGTGAAAACTAGTTATCTAGGGGAGTCTGAATGTTATGCAAAAGGGTTATTTAATACTTTTGGAGAGAGTAGATATTCCAGCGAAACGTAATGAGGTTTTCAGACAGCATGAAGGGTCCACTAGTGGTTGGGGTCAGGGACTTGGAGTGAGCCCAGTCAGCGTGGCTGAGTGTTTTTACTGCAGCTATGTTATCCTGACTGCCTTCAGCGGGGGCTTGAGAGTGATGGAAGGAAGTGATCACAGTGACTGATCATGGAATTTAAACTGCTAAGGAGAAGGCTGAGCAACTGATAGAAGAAGTGAGATGCAGCAACTGGAAATGGTAGTCAGAGACTGAGATTATGACAAAGTCAGAGCTTGTCAGGGGAGTGGGTGGTGTTAGAGGGAAAGGACATGATTACTGGAGGACAGGGGGTCAAGGAACCAGGAGGCCTGGCTATTGGAAGATCACTACTTGGACATTGAAATCATGAGTCACTTCCGAGACAGTGGCAGTGAGCCTGGCAATAAAATCTTCTAAAAATGAGGGAGAAGGACCCAGGAGTCCCTAGGTAACTGCGTTAAGGAGGGGTAGATCTTGGAAGCGAGGATGGAGAGACTTCATCTCATGTACTTTGGATATGTTATCAAGAGGGACCAGTCCCTGGGGCAGACACTATGCTTGGTAAAGTAGAGGGTCAGCGAAAGAGAGGAAGACCCTCAATGAAATGGACTAGCACAGGGGCAACAACAATGGGCTCAGACGGAGCAACGAGCCCCGGTGTGATTCCATTCTGTAGGGCCGTTCTCAGCAGCTGTAGTGGTTTAATCTCCGTCCTCCTTTCCCACCTAAGGGTGCGCCACCCCCCCATGGAAGTTTCGATGGACATGAGGCCCCAAAACTATCTTTCCGGCTGTGAGCTAAAGGCCGACAAAGATTATCACTTTAAGATGGATAATGATGAAGATGAGCACCAGTTATCTTTAAGAACGCTCAGTTTAGGGGCTGGTGCAAAGGATGAAATGCACATTGTTGAAGCAGAGGCAATGAATTATGAAAGCAGTCCAGTTATGGTAACACTGGCAACTTCGAAAATGTCTGTATAGCCAACAGTGTCCCGTGGGGGCTTTGAAGTAATGCCACCTGAGGTCTCAAGGCAGAAGTGTGGACAGCGCTTAGTAGCTGTGAAGGGAGAGGGAGAGTGCAATGATGAAGAGGAGGAGGGTCGGGAGAGCCATCTGCCCCTGCAGGTGGCGACAAGCTTCCAAGAAAAGCGAAACTTGCTGCTGATCAACACGATGACGATGATGGCAGCAACGGTGGTGATGAAGGTGATGATGAGGAGGATTATTTTTTTAATCTTAAAAACAGCTGTTTATTGAGAGAAGCCAGACGCACAAGAATACATTACTGTATGATTCCATTTATATAGATTTCCGCAACAAACGAAAACAAACCATCCATTTAGGGATGCATACTTACAGGGTAAAAGCAAGGGAATAGTTATTGGAACACGTAGATCAGTAGTTATTTCTTAGGGGAGGGGCTGTGCTGGGTGAGGGAGGCAGGAAGGGCTTCTAGTCTATTTTTTGGTGTTTACATGGGTATCTGCTTTATAATTTGTTAGTTTATATATTTATGTTTTGTGCACTTTTCTGTATGTGTTGCATTTCCAGTAAAAAAAGAGTTTAAAAAAGAAAGAAAGATCAAAGGTTTTTTATTAATCTTTATTTAAAAACAACCAGGTGCATCTTGGTTGTTCATTTTTTCTGGTTGTCATTCAGGCACAAAGTAGCCATTAAAAGCATATGAAAAGCAATAGTTTAATGAAGTCATAACATTCAAAGGGTAGTCAAATAGGTACAGTATAAAAAATAGTAAAAGATGCAAGGCAGAACACATTTTAATACTGGTACAGTGGCACTAGCAGCTTTACAAATGTTTATCTATAGAATTTCTAGGGCATTTTTCCTATGAACCTTTTATCACACAAGAATGATCAAATCATTTAAATGACATAGTGCATGGAGGCTTAGGAGTATTATAAACATTATATGTGGCTCATAAAATATCATTCTATTAAAATAGTTTATTCTCAGTGATCATTCCCTCTATTCTTACATAATCCAAGTGTAACTAGCAGGATAAAAAAGAAAACAAAACAAAACCCAACTTTTCCTAGAAGCAGATATGTCTCTTAACCTCACTGTTCCATTTTCATCCCTAAGTGCGTTGTAAATATAATGTGGGTCTCATAAACCAGACTCCCTCTTAGGTGATAAACATTGTCCCCAGGTCTGCTTTCCAGCTTGGTGACTTTCCAACAATGCCCTACTTGGCATTTCAGAGGAATGTTTATTTTGTGGAAATACAAGCATTTCTAGAAATTTCCTAAAGTATCTTTTTAGCCAAAGCTAACCTGGGGACATTTTAAGGATATTGTCTGTCAGGCTAGCTAACCTGGGGACATTTTAAGGATATTATCTGTCAGGCTAGCTATACACACTAGAGCAACTCTAGTAAAGAGCTGAATCCCGTTGTTTCCTATCCATGAGGAGCTGTTATCCTTATTCTTGGAACTGCAGAGGAGGTTATCAACATCAAAGCTAATCCTATGCCTTCAGTTACATTCGCTCTAATGACAGTTCCCCTTCCTCCATGATACATAGCACATATGTGATGGGGATCCTGGCTGTAGCTACAGTAATATCTTCTGCTGAGCAGACAAGTATGGCAAGCTGGGGCTCCCCAGATTTACCTGGCAACTTTGTAGGAGACTGGCTTGATAGAGTTGCCATATAAAACATTGGATGCCCAGTAGGAATTTCAGATAAACAATGAATAATTTTTTAGTATAAATATGCCCTGTGTAATGTATGGGACATATTTATGCTAAAAACATATTCACTGTTTAATAGGACATATTTATAGTAAAACGTTGTTCATACGGAATTGAAATTTGAGTGTCATGTATTTTTATTTGCTAATCTGGCAACCCTAGACCGGCAAGAAGGACCAAAATCCCGTGAAAGGTACATTATTACTGTTTTTGAATCCACAGGGTAGTTTAAGGACAAGGAAATAGGCCTCACAGAGAACCTGCTCTGGACCTCAGAGAATCCTTGGCAGGGCATGATGGAAAATAGCTGGCTTTTTGAACTCCTCATGAAATTTATGTTTATCTGCCTGAATCTGGATAGCAGATATAAAAGTAAGGAATATTTCAGACTCACTGAGCCAGATACAACTAACTACTGTACTTTAGGTGCTAGAAATGATACACCTTAATTTTTTAGGTCACTTTGGGCCTTTTACTTCAAGTTCTTTTTGGAAAATAGTTGAATTTGGACAGAGAATAATCTTAACTCTTAATTGTAGTGAAAAGAAATAATATCAAGTGAGTCTTTTGAATTGATCAAGCTGCCAGGGTAGCACTTAATAAATAGATGAAGCTTACAGGCTAAAATAATTTTCCTTTCAATTACCAAAGAGCCCCTACAGAATGAAGAGAATTAGTGGGGCCATTACCTTCCTCCATTGACTATTCCCAAGATAAACAGGAACCAGGCTATTTTCTAATGTTATACTGTACCTGTACAGTACAAACTAGTTATCTCTCCAACCTAAATTGGATAATTCCAGGGTAAATATCACTTTGGAGATTCCATTTTCCCATCTGGTTATCTTACAGATCATGCAAACTGAAAATATTCAAATACCCACTTGGTACCACAGTATATGTAGGGTCCACACATTTAATTCTTCACATGGAATTATACATTAGAATAATAATTTAAACATACCCTACTACATCTTGGGAAAAAAAAAAGGATTTGGAATGGTTTTATCTGTATATTTTATGGATCTTCACATGAAGTCAGCAGAGTAGACGTCAGTTTTGTTCACCAAAGCTGCTTGCAGAAGGTGGCAGAGTTTGTGTTGGGCTTCTGGGGTGAGCCAGCTGAAGCTTTCTCCTCAAGACCTGGGTCATTACTGGGGTCAGTCCAGTTCCTGTGCCCATATTTTCTTTATTGGTAAGAGGGGTTCCACCTGGTCTCCTCTCTACATCGACTTTTCTAAGTAGTTTCCGTAGATCTATCTGGCTTTTACCAGGAGTTATTAAGACATTTGTAACTCGAGTTGATAACACTTTGGAGTTAGGTTTCAAGGTAACACGCTGCAGGTCAGAGACGGTAACTAGGGGACTCCGTGTTTTCGGTGATGGTACAAGCTTCTTCCGTTCATCGAAACTTTGTGTCTTCTTTAATTTCACAGTCAGTAGATCGTTAACTGTTATCTGCATGGGTCCATCTCTTTTTAATGGTCCAGCCTGAAGTGATTTAGGGCAGTCAGCTTTTCTGAGCAGCAAGGGTGCTATCGGTGGTGGAGGAGGAGGTAGAGGAGGGGGTGGAGGTGGTAGAGGTGGTGGAGGAGGAGGAAGATGGCTGGCTAGTTGGGGCAGTGCAGGAGGAAGTGCAGCTTGGGATTCTCCAGGGATGGTGAGCTCACAGGCAGGCACACATGTAAGTTTACCACTCAAGTGACACATATGACCACAGCTTGGGCAAGAAGAATTTTCTGAGACGGTCTTCAGTGCTTCCTGGAGCTTGCAGAATTCACTTTCTAAAATGCAAAACCGTTGTTTTAAACTGTGAAGTTCTTTGTGGCAGATGCGGGATAGAAAAATGGTGTCTTTCAATACTTCTAAACAAGTCTAGTAGGTTACAAGTCCAAATTCAGGGTGTCAGCTGAAGGGAAAGGCTTTCTCTGTGCGCTCTGGAGGAAGGTCCTTGTCGTCAGTCTTCTCTTGTTCTGGGAGCATCTCAGTCCAGGAACCTTAGGTCCTGGCTCTGCTTTCTTGGTGGTATGAGGTCCTCTGATGATGATGATGATGATGATGATGATGATGAAGAAAAAGCTCCAGTGAAGAAATCCATATGGGATACTCCAGCCAAAAATGCACAAAAATCAAACCAGAATGGAAAAGATTCAAAACCATCAACACCAAGATGAAAAGGTCAAGAATCCTTCAAAAAAACCAGGAAAAAACTCCTAAAATACCGAAAGGACCTAGTTCTATAGAAGACATTAAAGCAAAAATGCAGGCAAGCATGGAAAAAGCTGGTTCTCCTCCCAGAGGGGAGGACAAGTTCATCAATTAGGTGAAGAATTGCTTCCAGATAACTGACAAAGAAGCTATTCGTGACCTCTGGCAGTGGAGGAAGTCTCTTTAAGGAAACAGTTTAAACAGTTTGTTAAAATTTTCCATCTTATTTCATTTCTGTAAGAGTTGATATCTGGCTGTCCTGTTTATAATGCAGAGTGAGAACTTTCCCTACCATGTCTGATAAATGTTGTCCAGGTTCCTTTGCCAAGAATGTGTTGTCCAAAATGCCTGTTAATTTTTTAAAGGTGGGACTCCACCCCTTCCTTGGTTTTAAGCATGAATGTCATGTTACATAAGGTTACGATAGGACACAGCAGTAGCAGTGGTCAGACACACGGAAATGGTGGGGAGACAAAAATAAACTCAGTGTTTTAATACAAAATAAAAAAAAAAAAAAGTAACAATTGTGAGGATGGCATAGGACCGGGCAGTGTAGGGTTGCTATGAGTTGGAACCCACTTGAAGGTACCTAACAACAGCTACAGAGTCTAACATAGTTTGATAACATAAGAACCCAAAAACCAAACCCGTTGCCATTGAGACAGCCCAGTGGAAGGATTTCCCACAGAGGGATGCGAAATAGGGTCAGAAAGGAGCAGTACAAAGTTGTATACATAGTCCAGCAGGTGGCAGAGAACTTGGGAGGCTGGGCTTCATGTGGTGACTGATGTAAACAGGGATAAAAGGCACAAAAAGATGAGTTCTGAGGGTGACAGAAAGGCAGTGAGTATTGGAGCAGAGAGGCAGCAGTTGCCCAGAAATTTCTGCCAGTGAAGGTGTGGAGGCCCTGAATCCGAAGGCGCCAGGCATAGGGTGCACACCAGGAGTGCTTGCAGTGAGCCTGGGGCTACAACCTGAAGGCTTTGTGCCCTTGTTGAAGAGTTTAGAATTGATCCTCCAGAATAGGAGAGTTTTCCCAGTCACCTTAGAGTTGATTGCAACTTGTGGAGACCGAGACCCCGTGTGTCAGTGTAGGACTGTGCTCCACAGGGTTTTCAGTGGCTGATTTTTCTAAAGCAGACCACCAGGCCTTTCAGCTGAGGCGTCGCTGGGTGGACTTGAACCTCCAACCTATTGAGTAGCAGCCAAGTTTATTCCATGGAGTTAGCAATTGTTATTGAGAAGAAAATTAACTTGTTTAATACTATAAATATATGGTTTTGGTGAAGGATATTGAATATACCATGGACTGCCAGAAGGACGAACAAATCTGTCTTGGAAGAAGTACAGCCAGAATGCTCCTTAGAAGCGAGAATGCCGAAACTTCATCTCATGCTATCAGGAGGGACCAGTCCCTGGAGAAGGACATCATGCTTGGTAAAGTAGAGGGTCAGCGAAAGAGAGGAAGACCCTCAACAAGATGGACTGACATGGTGGCTATAATAATGGGCTCAAACATACAAACGATTGTGACTATGGTGCAGGATAGGGCAGTGTTTCGTTGTTTTACATAAGGTCGCTTTGGGTCGGAACTGACTCGAGGGCATCTAACAACGACAACAATAGTATAACTAAAGAGGCAGTGTGATAAGTGGACAGGCCTAGGAAGGGAAGCAGTACTTTTTAAAATCATGTTGGAGAATCACCTGAAACTTTTCAATACATCCTTTCCACCTAAGCTAGTTACATAAACGTCTGAGCCTTGTAACTAATCACTGAGATTCCAGGCTCAAAGAGGTTAAGTGACTGGCCTGGGAATGTTCGCAGAGGCAGGAAACTCTCCCTTCTCTGAAGATATATACAGAATGTTACTATTCAAGAATTGGTGCTAGGAATGTTAAGAGGAATTAAAGATAGCCTGTGTAACCCTCTCCACTCATCCTTAAGTATCAACCAGATTGAAAACTCTGAACACCAGGAACTTGAAACAGGAAAACAGGCCTATACTGATGTCGTAAATCAGGAAGGAAGCGGCACCCAGGATGGGTGTGGCTGACAACAAGTGTGATGTTCGTGATGCTCCCACTTGACGTGACTGTTACAGGCCCAGGTTTCAGATGCTTGTCCCTAAGAAAAAGTTATAACGGTGAAGCTGGTGACAAAGCATCACTGCAATAAGAAATATAGGACCCAAGCAGTGATCCCCATCAGGTCTCAGCCGTCTAACAGGGCTCCCCCACCTCCACCCTCAGCCTGTCTCCATCCATCAAGACAGGGCCAACTCCTCAGTGAGTTGTCACCTTCTCCAAGGACGACACCTCAGGGGCTCATCCCTCAGCTGACGTCTCACTCCTAAGAGCCACTCAGAGAAGTGAAACAGCAAACCCGTGGCCGTCGAGTGCACTCCGACTCCCAGCGACCCCACAGGGCAGAGTGGAACTGCCCCACGGGGTTTCCAAGGAGCGGCTGGTGGATTCCAACTGCAGACCTTTGGGTTAGCAGCCGAGCTCCTAACCACTGTGCCACCAGGGTTTCCACTCGGAGGAGTGGGGGCTTAATAATTTGCTTCGGGTGACCAAGTTTAGCAAAATACTAAGCCATCGAAACATAATTACCGAGTCATGCTGCCAACTACAAACTTATCTGTAATTCACTGTATTTTCTGAGCCGAACGTACTTAATTCTAAACTTCAAACATAGTCACAACCACTCTTCTAATTTTCCAAGCAGATCACAATAAACATACTATGCTATAGGAATGTCTCTGCACCTCGGCTGATACCTACCTGCCTTAGAGACCTGCGAATAGGGCGGAGGAGGGTGATCCAGAACCATCCCTGAGGTGGAGCCAAATGGGATATGGGGGCACAGGGAGAGATCAGAGTCAGGAACAACCCTCAAGCGCTTGCTTTAGGGGGCAGGGTGAATAAGTGTGCCAACAAAGAAGATATAGAAGCTTCAGTATGATGCAAGTTCAAGTTGAGATGCCTGGAGGCTAACAATTGGGATGTCCGGGAGTCGCTGGAAAAAAGGAGTCTAGAACCCAAGAGATAGATTTAGGAGTCATCACATAGGGAGGGGGAGCTGAAATAGGTGAATGGGTGAAACTTCCCAGAAAGAAGGAGCAGCGCAGCACTCCTCAGTCTCGGGCCCAGAGCCGATGCAGCAGCAGAGATCACTTGGCAGTGGCCAGCCCATGCCAGCTACTAAACATGATCTTGTAATTCACTGTCCATTTTGATCCAAAACATATTTATTATCTACATCCTGGTGGCGCAGTGGTTAAGAACTTGGCTGCTAAGCAAAAGGTCAGCAGTTCGAATCCACCAGCCGATCCCTGGAAACCCTATGGGGCAGTTCTACTCTATCCTACAGGGCTGCCATGAGTCAGAATCAACTCAACAGCATCGAGTTTGGTTTTTTTATTTGGTAACAGGTGTGACCAGGAAACTGTTGGGGGCTGGAGCAAGTTGGGGGTACCATGATAAGCCATATTGAGTCCCGAGGCAAAAGGAAACATCAGTAATATTGATCCTATCTGTTGATTTGAATAGTGTCCCCCAAAAATCCTGTCCATCCAGATCTTAGAATGTAAACGTATTTGGAAACAGGGTCTTTGCAGATGTAATTAGTTCAGATGAGGTCATACTGGATTAGGGTGAAACCTGAATTCAATGACTGGAGTTCCTTTGAAGAACAACACAGACACACGCAGGGAAGAAGGCCGTGTGACAACGTTAGCAGAGACTGGCATGGTGCAGCTACAAACCATGGAACGCCAAGGCTTCCGGCAACCACCAGAGGCTAAGAGAGAGGCAAAGGACAGTGTCTCCCCCAGAGCCTTCAGAAGGAGCCATCCCTGCCAACACCTTCATGGCCGACCTCTAGCCTCCAGAACTGTGAGAGAATAAATTTCTGTTGTTTTAAGCTACTTAGTGTGTGGTACTTATAAATAAATACACTGTCTTTATCTTAAATTTTGATATTTTGTTCATTATGGATTTCTTGCCTTTAATTTAGATTTTTTTTAAATATTGCATTGAAATATTTATCTTGATTACTGAGTTTTAAATTTTGCACCTAGAGGAAAACCACTCAAGGGAGCAATTAGTCAAAAGGACTAATGGACCACACAAACCACAGCCTACACGACTCCGAGACCAGAACTAGATGGTGCTTGGCTGCCACTATCGACCCCTCTGACTGGGATCACAACAGAGGTCGGGAACAGAATTGAAGAAAAACTGTAGGACGAAAAATCAAATTCATAACAGAGACTAGACTTACTGGTCTGACAGAGACTGGAGGAATCCCCAAGACGATGGCCCTAAGACACCCTTTTGAACTCGAACTGAAGCCTTTCCCAGAGAAGTACCTTTCAGCCAAACCAAAGACAGGCCCATTAAATAAACCATAACACCGGAGAGGAACAGGCTTCTTAGAACAGTCAATTACAGGAGATCAAAAGGGCAACATTTGCCCAAAAGGAAAGATGAGAAGGCAGGAAGGGGTAGAAAATCGGGACAAAGGAAAAGGGGGAACCCAGGGTGGAAATGGGGAGAGTGCTGACACACTGTGAGGAATGCAACCAATGTCACGGAACGCTTTATGGACAGACCATCGAACGGGAAACTAATTTGCTCTGTAAACTTTCACCTAATGCACAATAGAAAATAAGCACAAAAATTAAAGGAAAAATAAAGTGTTAAAAAGCAAAAACCATTTTGCACCTAGAGCAAGTGCCTCACTGGCCTCACCCTCGTCCTGGCCCCGACAGACATTTTAACCACTGTTATTGAAATACTAAGAGGCGACCCTCTCCCCAGTCTGCGTGCAGAGACATGTGCAGCCAAAGAACACGCAATGAAAGTAAGCAAACAAGCAAGACTTGTAAACAGAAAGCCTTTCAACAGGGATGATTACATGTTCTCCTCCCTCTCGGCAGAAATGAGCTCATCTCTTGGGAGGAATACACAGATCCTGGCAAACCTCGTTAAAAACAACAGCAAAAAAAAAAAAAAAAAGCCCACGGCCATCCAGTCGCTTCTGATTCATAGCGACCGCGTAGGATTTCCAAGGCTGTAAATCTCTACGGAGGCAGACTGTCACATCTTTCTGCCGTGGAGCCGCGGCTGGTGTCAAACCACCAACCTTCCAGTTAGCAGTCGAGCACTTTAATCACTGCGACACCAGGGCTCCTTTAAAAACAGTAGCCACTGTCTGCTAATATCATCTGCTTCCACTGAGAAAGAAAAATCATTGCATGGCCGTTTCAGTGGCCTTTGACCACATGGAGGATATCTAGGAAAATGTTGTATTTGCTTTGAGAAAATATAGGAAAATTCTCTGAGAGTTGGATATGAGTATGAGAGAATTGGATATAGAGTGGGCGGCACTTTTAAAACATGGCCTCAGAGTTTTCTGACAACCCTTCTGTGAAGATGTAAGGGTCTATGTCCACAGCGCTGGAACATGAGCAGGCTTGTGAAGGCTCCGGCCAGTGCAGTACAGTGGACGCAATACTGAAGCTGGGTCGTAAAAGATGCTGCAGTGTCTAATTCACCAAAGCGCTCCCACCTGGAGCCCTGAGCTGCCGCGTGAGAAGTCTAACTCCCCTGAGAATACCCGCTGTCAGGAAGCCAGGTTGCATGAAGAAGCCAGCGTAAATAAGTCAGTCGAGAAAGGACAGATATTGTATAATTCACTTTATGAAATATCTAGAATAGGCAAATGTATAGAGACCAACGTTTAGTGGTTACCAGGCGCAGGTGGGAAGGAGAAGGAGGACTCACTGCTTCGGGGACACTGGCTGTTGTTAAGGGTGATGGAAAAAATTGAAAATGAAGAGCGGTAAAGATTGAACAACATAATGTTTGGTAATTCTGTCACAACTTTGTAACTTTACAACTGTACATGTAAAAAATGTTGAAATGGAAAATGTTACATACACATTTACCACAATAAAAAATGGGTAAGTAAAAAGCGATGTGTAGGCACTCCTGTCTTTGAGTCATTCCAGCCCAAGGGATGAGGACCAAGACCTCAAGGAAGAGAGAAACCGTCCCTGCTATGCCCTGTCTGAATTCCTGACCCACAAAATCTGTGAACGCTATTAAATGGTTGTTTCAGCCTGCTAAATTTGGGCCAATTTGTTATGTAGCAATAGTAACTAGAACAGAGTATTTATCAATATGAATGAATAGATTCATTATCCAAGAATATCCCAACCATCTGCAGAATGGAAGTTCACAGTGTTTTGGAATAAGAGTTTTTCCAGATAATCTGAAGCAATCTTTGTATCTTAGTATCGTCCCGCTTGATGTTTTCTATGACAGCCTCAGGGCAACGCAACACATAAAGCCTCGCCAGTGTTTGTCTTTCAAATTGGCTTCTATCTGAGTTGTAAGATGGACGGATAAAGTCATGAAACCTTGCTCTTTGAGTCCCTGTTTCAACCTTTATCCTATGAATGCAGGGATCAGTAAAATACATCCTCAAGTCTCTCAATAATAGCTGATTAGCATATCTTTTCTGGGAATATTATTACATGCCTATATATTTTACAGCTCTAGCAGTAAAAATGTCAGCATTGTTGCTGACATTTTAAAGAGTAATATTATTTTTGTTTGTATTTTGAAGCCACAGAAATAAAATCAACCCCGAACAGTGTTCCTGCTTCTTTATTTGGTTGGTTGGTTTGGGTTTTTTGGTCTTATAATACTGTGTATGGTAAGGATAATAATAAAGTTCTATAAATATATTAAATTCTTCTCGGAATAAGCAAGCTTTGTATTTCTGTCACCCTGGGATTCAGGTTTCCAATTATATGGTGCGGTATAAGATAAAAAAGTTAAAGAACCACCACCCTGGAAGGTAGAATTTTTGAACACGAGAACAATATAAAATAATAATGCTTCTCTGAATTGTAGATTTCAGGGTAAACATATAACATTACACAGACATTATGGGAATAATTTATCCTAACATAAATATATGGATTTAACATCATAGACTACCATTTTTTCTGTTATCTATTCAGCTACCAAATGTCATGGAAATGAACAATTATTTTTATTTTGTTTCAATATTGGGAACTGAAACATAAACCAAAATTCTGGAGTATCTTCAAATGCCTTAGCAAAATATGAAATATGTTTCCAGCGAGTTTCTACAAAAGTTACTGTTGACCAAGGAGAATAAGATAAACATCATAACACCAAATAGATAAGCTGGTAATAAAAGAGCGTATTTTTTTGGAGCCCTGATGGCACAGTGGTTAAGAGCCCGGCTGCTAACCAAAAGGTCAACAGTTCAGATCCACCAGGTGCTCCTTGGAAACTCTATGGGACAGTTGTACTCTGTCCCATAGGGTCGCTATGAGTCAGAATCAACCTGATGGCAACAGATTTGGTTTGGTCTTTTGGTTTATCAGTATATGTTAGTGAATTCTATTATTCATTTTTAATTAGATATTAATTCCCTATTACTAGACACGTTCACCCAAAGACTAGGGAATTGCAAAGAGCAAGCCAATCTGGTTGAGCCGAAGTCGTGCCTCTGGGGAGGTGTATCATCTTAGGCAAGTGGCCGTCTGTGCTTTAGGTTCCCCACGTGTGGAACAAGGATAACAACATCCACTGGCAAGACTGAAAACAGGTGCCACCACACTGAAAAGTCTATAGGGTGGCCATATGGTCTGGAAGCACTGCTAGACCATTTTATTATTTCATAGATAAGACCTCTGTGATTACTTCTTCTGGGGCAGCTAAAGCTACAGTTTAGTCTGTAAAAAAAAAAAAAAAAGACACAAATCGTCTGAGGAAATGCATCACAGATACATTTGATTAGGGATTGACTAGAAATGCTGTGTTCTTGAGTTTTGTAGAACCCACAGCTGTTTTTCGGAATTGAGTTTTGCAACATTTTGGGCACCTCCCTGTTTATATTATATAGATTTTTTTTCCTCCTGCTTCCGATTCTAAACGGTCTCGCTCTCTCTCCCTTCCTCTCTCCCTCTCTCTCTCTCATCATTCACACGCACACTCGTTTTCCCTGCCACACTTCACTGAACCGCTGTGGCAGAAAGTAAGGGTGCACCTTTTATCAGAGGAAGTATCCCGTCTATATATATATATATATACTAGGGATAATAAACTTTTCAAAAAAAAAAATTAAACAAGCAACTCCATGAACAACAACAAAAAATCTTCAATTTCCTTTCATGGTCATTTAAAAGAGAAAGAGAAAAGGCTGGTCCAACTAAGGAAGTTAAAGAGAGGAAGCAGAAGGAGTTGAGGTGAAGGAAGAATGGAGCAAGACGGGGACTCAGAAAGGAAACAAAAACATGGAAAGGGGGAAAGACTATTGACAAAAGAATGCAAGAAAAGAGGGAAGAGCAACAGATGCCCAGGCACAGCGGTTCTACAGGTGGCCTTAGGCAAGCTGGCCACCCTTATGTGCATGGTGAAAGCAGTAGCTGGAATTCCACCCTCCCTGGGCAAGTCACTGGGCCCTGGTGGCACACTGTTTAAGAGCTCAGGCTGCTAACCAAAAGGTCAGCAGTTCAAGTCCACCAGCCGCTCTGGAAATCCCACGTGGCAGTTTTACCCTGCCCTACAGGGTTGCTATGAGTCGGAATCCACTCGACAGCAACAGATTTTTTTGTTTTTGGTTTAGGCAAGTCCCAGGAATCTTCGGGTCAATTTCTTAAATCTGTAAAATGTAGACTAATCCTTCAGTCCTTCAAATTTAAATTATCTTAATTTTAGTTCAGATACACCTTGATTTTCATTTGGGTTTTAGTTAGCTTTCAAAACGATTAACCACTCTTCACACCACTTTAGCTGCTTTTTATTCCAGGGCTTCTGTGATGGTAAAGGTCGTGTGTCGACTTGGCTGGGCTATGTTTCTCAGTGATTTGGCAGTTATGATGTAGTTTGGCAGTGATGTAATCCCCTCCATGGTGAGATCTGATATAATGTAACCAACTGCATGACGAGATCTGCTATTACCAGCCATTCAGCTGAAAGGGAGTTTCCTTGGGGGTATGGCCTATATCCAATATATGTGGACATTCTGTCAAAGCTTGCTGGATTTTGCTCTCTGGATCCTGGACCCAGCTCATCATCATCTGACCTCTGGTTCTAGGGACTCGAGCTAGCAGCTTACCTGAAGATCTCGGGATTCATCAGCCTCCACAGCCTGTGAGCCAGCGGCCTCCTGTCCGACCTACCAATCTTGGGTTCGTCAGCCCCTACAGCTCCCTTGCAGCCGAAAGGCTGTTCATAGCAGATCTCATCATGGAGTTGGTTACATTATATCAGATCTCACCATGGAGGGGATTACATCACTGCCAAACTACATCATAACTGCCATATCACTGAGAAACATAGCCCAGCCAAGTCGACACACGACCTTTACCATCACAGAAGCCCTGGAATAAAAAGCAGCTAAAGCGGTGTGAAGAGTGGTTAATCGTTTTGAAAGCTAACTAAAACCCAAATGAAAATCAAGGTGTGTCTGAACTAAAATTAAGAGAATTTACATTTGAAGGACTGAAGGATTAGTCAGCCTAACCCGTGGACTTGGGACTTGGCAGCCTCTACAACTGCATGAGCCATTCCCTAGAGATAAATTTCTCTATATATAATACACACTTCACTGGTTTTGCTTCTCTAGAGAACCCAGCTTAAGACAGCTTCAAACTAGTTCATTCCGTTCAAACCCCTGCTGAGAATTTGCATTCAAGATCCCTAGGTGATACGTAAAAATCACCTGGGAATCTTATCAAAACGTAGATTCTAGTTCAGTATATCTGGGGTGGAGATGCAAATTCTCAACAGGGGTTCAAACCAGAAGGAACAAATTCGAAGCCTTGTTTTACACCCAGCCTTTGGAAATACCACTCCTGGACAGTCAAAAGGAAAATTAAATTTATACTAAATTAAAAGTAATTTCATCAAAGCAAACTAGGTCCTGCTTATCCTTGCCTCCATATACAGTGAAACCTGTGAGAGCTGGAACTGGACGGGACTGCCTTATTTTTTGGGATCTCGATAGTTTTCTGCCTTTGACAGGGTGCAGTCTCACCACTTTTCTATTGCTCTCTATCAAGAATCCTTCCTCATCAACACCCAGCAAGTGTTTCTTTTGATTTTATGGCACTGGAAAAGAAACAAAACCATTTTTTTATGATTTGCATGTTTATTCAAATCATGTACAGGTATGTGCATATACTATCCAAACAAAGATATGGGTAAAAGTCACTTTTTAATAAAAACATCTAAAGTCAACTGTTTAGTTTGTTTTGTTTTTTTGATGAAATTGTTGAAGCAAATTTCTAAGTCTGTAGCCTTATCAAAAAACTCCTGGTCTCCTTTAACTTTTCCAAATTCCTTCAAAGCCTTTATATAGTTGAAAACTTGTGTTTGACTTAAAGGCTCAGGCTCCTCTAATGGTAGGTCTTCATCATCTTCATCGTCATCATCTTTAGATTGGGAGTCCACAATTTCTTGCAGGTTTATATCGTCCATTTCTGTGGTAACTTCTTTGTCAATATCAATGTAAGATGCGGCACTGATCCTATTTTCTGAAACACCGCTATAAACGTCATTTATCGCATCCTGAATCTGCATGATGTTATCGGGCTCGGTAACTGTTTCATTTTGTATACTATCACCACTGCCAAATAAGAAATCGCAGTTCTTAAAGCATTTTCTTACATTGCAAGTGATTCCATGTTTTTTTTTGAAGCTCTGCAGCCACCCATTAGATGCTGAGAATCCATCAACTTTTAAAAGTTTCGCCATTTCTTTCGCCTTTGCTTGCAGGATAGGTCCTGAAATGGGAACATTTTTGGCGGAGGCTTGAAGAAACCACTCAAAAACAGATTTGTTGATTTCTGCATAATTTCCATCCCTTCCTTTCTTGATGTTTACATTGGTGCTGCTCATGTATTTTTCAATTATTTTATCCTTTTCTTTCATAATTGAGTAAATTTGTGATTTGCCACACTTGAACTTAATTACAGCTTCCTTGACAGTCTTTTTCTCTTCCGTTATCATTTTGACAACATCAAACTTTTCCTTCAGAGATAAATTTCTCACTCTCTTATCCATGGCTGTAAAGGAGTAAGCTTTTTTAAAAAAGGAAACAAAAAAGGAAATATGTTCTTACAGAAATTAAGGAATTTATTTTCTGAAAAACATGAATATCTCTAACAAAAAAGAAAAAAGAAAACTATCATCATCATGATAAAATTCGTACACTTTAAGTAAAATATTCAAGGAAACACCACGTGAGAAGAATGTTTTTGCTTTTGTACATTTAATGTGCTAAGTGAGGAAACACTGGTCTATTTTTTGGGCAATTCTGAAGAATTGCAAAGAAATGAAGGAGCAGATTTTGAAAATTCTAATAACCCGTACCAAAATTACAAACAGCTACAGTGAAAACTAAAAGTAAAACCCCTCAAGACAAGGGAAAAAAGTGTGCTTTGCTAGATTTTAATGAAAATAAAAGAATTTATGAATATCTCTTACCTTCTTCCAAACTTATGGATGTTCTTCGCTGGAAAAAAATTTACAAGCAAAAAAAAAAAAAGGACAAAAATGTAAAGTATAAAAAGTACTTAAAGAACAGTAGCCACGCACAGTAGGCACTCACATACAGTAACAACGCAAAAGGAAGTAGAAGACTGAGCCTTCATCTCTGACTCTAATACTTCTTGGAACCGGCTTTCGCATCTCCACTTCCTGGTATTCGGATTGCAATACCAACAATTTTCTGATTCCCTCCGTCTCACAGTGTCCAGCTTTCAGAGAATATTTATTGGGCTGAAATAATCGTTTTAGTGGAAAATATTTGAGTTTTTCTTCTCTGACAGAAGCCTTATACAGGTTCTGGCCTTCCCAGGTTTTACTGTATAAAGTTGTTTTATGGATGACACTCTACCTTCTTCCAGGTTACAGACTGAGAACGGGTGAAAAAAACAGCCGTAAGCTTCCAAATAAACAAAACGAAAAACACATTTTGCAGTTATTTCCTTTTAACAGAACTCCCGGTTTAGAAGGTGATGCACTGGAGTGAGGGTTTCTCGCGTTTTCACCCTTATTAGGAAATGGCACAGTTTAAAGACCCAATTGAAAGCGTTGGGAAATCACAAGCGATTACGTTTACGTTTGTTCAGGCCTGAGGAGGAGCGGCCAAAGCCAGGAAAACGGTCCCTGCTGTCCGCCCACCACGTGGGAGGAATCTGGCGCTTACGTCACAAGAAGCCGGCGTTGGCGGGCGCGGAGCGAGAAGGTTACGTCACGGCTGAGCGAGGGTGAAAGGCCGACCGACGGATAAGGCGACCGAGTTAGATCCGGCTACCGATGGCAGGCGGAGGGAGCCGCACGACCGCAGCTACGTGAAAGAAGCGCGCACCGCGCGTGCGCGGAGCGAGCCCAGATGGGCTGGCCTTCCGGTTTGTGGGCGGCCTTTCCCGTGAGACCTCGCAGCCGGCGGGGTCAGAGTTCCCTAAATGTGACGCTGCGCGTGCGCGCCTTCTTCTGGACCGTTGGGAAACTCTTAGGTCTCTCCACCGTCGCGATCGCCCGGCGCAGCGCCTGGGGGGTTGGCCGTGGCGCCAGGGCGTTGCGGGGGCCAGTCGTTACTAGGCTGACGGAGTGTGGGCTCCAGACCGTCTCCGAGTTTGTTGAAAGGGAAAAAGGACTTCCCAAAAGATCAAGCTTGGTAAAGCAGAGGGTCAGCGAAAAAGAGGAAGAGCCTTAACGAGATGGATTGACGCAGTGGCTGCCACAACGGGCTCAAGCATAACAACGGTTGTGAGCATGGCGCAGGATCCGGCAGTGTTTCGTTCTGTTGTGCATCGGGTCGCTATGAGTCGGAACCGACTCGACGGCACCTGACAATGACAACAACGAAAGACCGACCACCTCCAGTCATTTCCCCCACAGTAAAGCCCTCCAGGAAACCCGCCTCTCCTCCTCTTTGGTGGCTCTTTAGGGGCTTGTGGCGACTTAGCTATCACCAGAGTCTTTCAGTAAAAATTGTAAATACTATAATAATACCTCTCTTAAGAAAATCTCTATGTCCCGAAGCTAGCAAAGTGTTGCGAGGTACCTCATTGAAAAGGTGAAGGGCAAATGGAATCGTGGTCTTCAGTCAGAATCCATTCAATGGCAACTGTAAAAAAAAAAAAAAATACTCCTGAAAAGCAGTTCCTGAGAGTTATTGGCACGGGGGTAAGATGGAGTTTCTCCAGCGTTTCTCTTCTTACAACTTCCTGTTTTTCCTTGCACTCCACCTCAGCCCAGGGAAGAGATCAGGTTAGGATTTCACTGTCTGCAGATCCAAAGCTGAGCACAGAATAAATCATATGATGCACCAAAACGATGCCTAAAACCGCCCGACCTCCCAGTCTAAATTTTGAGGCTACTATAGTGCTAGCCATAGCAGTAATCAAATGAATGAATAAAAGATTATTCCTTTGTTTGTTTGTCCGAAAAAATAGATACATTAAACCAGTTGTTGTCCAGTCAACTACGACTCATGGCAACCCCATGAGTGTCAAAGTAGAACTGTGCGCTTCTTATATCTAAAGGCAAAAGTATGAGTAACCCAACCAACATCTCATTCTGATCTCTGCTTCCCACTTGAAGTGGTAACTGGATTGCTTTGCAGAGCCTAATGATACGGATGAAAACCCTGTAAACTACAAGGCAATTCTGTATCAACTGTAAATAGTTACTCTTAAGAAGTTGTAGTTGGATACTTCTAAATTGTTTCCTGATTTGTGAAAAGAAAAAGCTTGTTCTGTGGCAATTTTGTGGTGTGGCAGATGAGTAACATCCGGTTGTGTAGTGTAAGAAGACACTTCCCCGGAGGCAAAACTAGGCTAGGTCCACTTGAGTTTAATGTCACAATGTACATAATTTAAGTCAACCCAGATAACATTTCCTCTAAAGCACCTCGTCTTGATGGATTTGGAGACAGCTTGTCCTTTCAGTTACATAGTAAAGTATCATGAATTGTTTTCATTGTAGTAAATATTATACCTGTCCTGGAGAACCAGGATTACAATGGAGCCTTTGGCTGCTGTCATGAAGAGAACACTACCGGGCACCAGAAAAAACAGAGCTCTAATCTCACCTCTGCCACTAGATCTAAAATCTTGGTCAAATTATTTCATATCTCTGGCCCTCCGTTTCCAAACATTTAAGGTGGTCTTTGGGTACCAGTTTGTTCCTCTCTTGCATGCTTCTGTGGTATCTTGCCCTTTCTTTTAGCATTTGTCCCACTGTAACTGTTTGTTTCCTGGTTGGTCTTCCCCACGCCAGTCTCACCTGGCATAAGCTAGCTCAGTGGGCACTCTCTAAAGGTTTGTTGAAAGAATTCTTCCAGCTCCACAAAATTTCATTATGGCCTATTTTCTTCTTTGAAACAATGCATGCAATGTCTATTATTAAGAATGCTATTTATTCTCAAAGACTCATCCCACAAATTACTTATTAATTATGAAGGGGTAAAAGTACCTTTATAATAGAGAAATCTAATGGGTACTACCATAACCAAATGATCAAAATCAACCAATAATTGGACAAAATTGGAGAATAGTAAATGTGCCGCTTGATGTGAAGCATGGAGGACAGAACATTACCTGTATTCTTTCTGTTGTGTTCATTCTTTTTTTCTTTTTTTAATTGTACTTTAGATGAAAGTTTACAGAACAAACTAGCTTCTCATTAAACATTACCACACATATTGTTTCATGACGTTGGTTAACAACCCCACTGCATGTCAACACTCTCCCTTCTTGAACTTGGGTTCCCTACTACCAGCTTTCCTGTCCCCTCCTGCCCTCTAGTCCTTGTCTCTGGGATGTTGTGCCCCTTTAGTCTCATTTTGTTTTATGGGCCTCTCTAATCTTTAGCTGAAGGGTGAACCTCAGGAGTGACTTTAGTACTGAGTTAAAACGGTGTCTGGGGGTCATACCCTTCGGGTTTCTCCAGTCTCTGTCAGACCAATAAGTGTGGTCTTTTTTTTGTGGGTTAGAATGTTGTTCTACATTTTTCTCCAGCTCTGTCTGGGACTCCCTGTTGTGATCCCTGTCAGAGCAGTCAGTGGTGGTAGCCAGGCACCATCTAGTTGTACTGGACTCAGACTGGTGGAGGCTGTGGTAGTTGTGGTCCATTAGTCCTTTGGACTAATCTTTACCTTGTGTCTTTAGTTTTCTTCATTGTCCCTTGCTCCCGAAGGGGTGAGACCAGTGCAGTATCTTAGATGGCCACTCACAGGCTTTTAAGACCCCAGACACTACTCACCAAAGTAGAATGTAGAACATTTTCTTTATAAACTATGTTATGCCAGTTGAGCTAGATGTTCCCCGAGACCATGGTCCCCACAGCCCTCAGCCCAGTAATTCAGTCCCTTGGGGAGTTTGGATGTGTCTATGGAACTTCACCCATGGAGTGTTCTTGCCAAAAATGTTTAACTTAAATCTAATAACAAGAGACATGCTGCAAGACAATTGGCCTGGATTTATGAAAACTATAAAAAACAAAACAAAGCAGCTAGGAAATTGTTCTGGATTAAAGAGAAGCGACAACTATATGCAGTGTGTGGTCCTTAGCTGGATCCTGGGGGAAAGAAGGAACAATCTATGAAGGACAATATTGTGACAACTGGGGACTGAATATGGATTATATATTAGATGATAATGTGTTGTTGCTATGTGATCATTAGAGGGAAATAAATAAGGAATAATACAAATAAAACAACTAGAAAAGCTTGAGGAACTACGTTTTCTTAATATTAGAGTCTCTGGGTTATAGTTCCTGGGGGCCTCCTGAAATGAGGGCCTGTTCTCAGTCCCTCATATTCTAGCCCCTTCCCACTCTGCAACCACATTAATCCCTAGTACACACACACACACACACACATACACACACACATTCTAGCACACCATAAAATTCAATGTATTAATCTTTCAGTTAAGGTGGGTTTTAAGATTAAATAAATAAAAAGGAAGTTATGGGTTTATATAACTGAAAATCCCAGGTGTAGAATCTAGGGTATGGCTACATGCAGGGACATAAAAAATAAAGTCACTGGATTCAGTTTCTGTCTCTGGGCTCTTTTCTGTGCTGGCTCCATTCTAAAGCCAGTTCTCTTCTGTGATAAGGTGGCAGTCAGTAGCTCTAGGGTTACATACTCTTATCAGCAATCCCAGAAGCACTTCTCTCCTCGCCCCTCCCCATGGTTCCAGCAAAAAGTCCTATGAGAGGTCAAGGAGAAGGGAGATGCTGATTAGCTCAAAGCTGGGGAAGAGGTCAGCCCACATAAACTACATACTTTGAGAATGAAGAAGCGGGTCCCAAAGGGAAAACTGGGCAGGCTAAAGCAGCAGATGTCCACTATGATTCTCAACACGCCCAGTAACCTCATACCTCCCTGCCTGGCTCCTGTTTTCCCTCTGCCTACAACGCTCTTCTCACCCTCCTGACAAATGCCTATGTAGCCTTGAAAACTCAGATAACATATCACCTCGTGGGTTGGTTAAGATGTGTGTCAACTTGGGTAGGCCATGATTCTCAGTGTTTACATGTGATCACTTCCATGATGGAATCTGCTGTGAGTAGCCAATTGCCATTCGTTGATCTTCACAGCCTGTGAGTGGGAGCCCTGCTCTCCAACCTGCCAATCTTGGGTTTGCCAGCCCCTGCAGCTATCGTGATCCACAGACTTAGGATGTTCCAGCCTCTACAATCACATGAGCCATTTCCTTGATGTAAATCTCTCTATACACGTTACTGGGTTTGCTCCTCTAGAGAATCCAGTCTAAGACACCTGCTTTATGTCACCTTCTTTATTTGCTTGTCCGTAAAATTAACTCCTCTATCTTCTGAATAGTTTTTGTAACTTGCACCTATTTTTATTATTATCAGACTGAATTGGAATTTTTTTCAAAATAATTAATTGCAATTACACAAGTAATATGTGTTCACTGTAAAAAAAAAAAAATCCAATAGTAATGCCACTCAACGTGCAGGCCATGGATTGGCACTGATCTCTGAACTGTTTGTTACCGGTTCTCAATAAGTACAGAAATTGAGAATAAACATTTAGAAACTTTTATAGCAATTTGATGGAGTAATTTTATGTCTGTTGAATCTAATAATAAACAATTGAGGCTTACATTTTCAATGTATTTAAAAATTTCATTTTAATAGTGATTCATTTTTATTAGATTTTACAAAAGTATCACTTCATAATGGGTTGGAAGAACAGTTCCTTCACTATAGTTTGAGAAGCATTGCAATGGAACACTATACAAAGTGAACAGGGAAAGCCCCTTCCCACCTTCCTGTATTTCCCAATCCTCCACCAACACTATCTCATTATTGTCTCCAGAGTTGACATCATGGTGCCTAGCCTTCCAGATATATACATCTGGATATGTTGTTACCACCACCTGTCTGTCCGTTTCTTGTACTGTGGTGGTTCACATGTTGCTAAGATGCTGGGAGCTATGTCACTGGTATTTCAGGTACCATTTCAAATGGTAGACGGGTTTCAGTGGAGCTTCCAGACTAAGACAAACTAGGAAGAAAGGGCTGGTGATCTACTTCCAAAAATCAGCCAGTGAAAACCCTATGGATCACAACAGAATATTGTCCAACGTAGTGCTAGAAGAAGAGGCCCCTATACTGGAAAGCACCCCAAATACACAGTGGCTACAACAATGGATTCAAGCATACCAATGAACGTGAAGATGGTGCAGGATAAAGCAACGTTTTGTTCTGTTGCACATGGGGTCACCATGAGTCGGAGCCAACTTGACGGCAAATAGCAACCATTTGTCCACAAATTGTCACTGTGCACCACAGACCCACCCCAAGTGAGGGAGGAGGAAATTACTCTGACTCAGGGGAATGGGATATTTCACCAGCACCAGATGTTTTATGTGAGATGTAAGGTTAAGCACCCAATATTTTAATTGTGTTTTTTCTCAGATAGCCAGAGTGTCAATAATACAGTCAATTCAATCAGTAATAGAATGCAAAACACCATCTTCAAAGCCAGCAGCATAACATCTTGCATTAGGGTTACATTGCCTTCTTCTACGTCAAACCTCCCTCTGCCTCTTTCTTGCAAGGACACTAGTAAGAGGTTCCAGAGATTAGTACTTAGCTATCTTTGGGGGTCATTATTTAGCCCACCAAAGTCACCCTAGATGTGATCTGTTTTGTGGACAAGCTGTCTCCTTACTCTTGAGTTGCTGACTGAGACCAAGACTAGTTGGCCAATGGTTGACATTAAATACCATAAAGAATGAATCCATCCAAGAATGGCTTGACTGAATTATATGCAATCAGCAAATATTTATTGAGTATCTACTATTTATTTGCAATCTCCTCTTTGAAGCTTTGTTTCTTTGTGTGTAAAGAGAAGAGATTGGACGATAATATTCTCTTTAACTACAGTTCAGTTTCCCTCCCAAGTGCACATGCCCAATTTCTGACCAGCCCTCCAGAAACTGTCCCAGAGCTTTTGCCCATGCCCAGACAACATTTCACACCAGACTGCTTTCTTTGGGCCACCTTCCTCCCACCATAACTCTCTAACGACAGAAATTTCCAACAGGCCTCCTGTTCTGAAGCCCATGCCTGCATGGAGCAGAGGTTGTGGGCTGTTGTTGTTAGGTGCTGTCGAGTGGGTTCCAACTCATAGCAACCCTATGTGCAACAGAATGAGACACTGCCCGGTCCTGTGCCATCCTCATGATCGTTGCTATGCTTGAGCCCATTGTTGCAGCCACTGTATCAATCCATTTCATTGAGGGTCTTCCTCTCTTTCACTGGCCCTCTATTTTACCAAGCATGATGTCCTTCTCCAGGGACTGGTCCTTCCTGAGGTTGTGGGCTAGCCCCCTGTAAGAATGACACAGAAGGGAACACAAGTGAAAACATGGCTGATCTGCTACAAAGTTCCATAGAGACAACATGGGGCCCTGTACCTCTCTGTTAGTAAGAAAGGGCTGTGGTGGTAGAAAAGACACCTGAGGGTGGAGTTGGCTACTGGGTGGAAAGGAGAGGGCAAGGCGAGGGTACCTATGCAAAGCACTAGGAGAAAAGCATGCAGCTCAGTCCACAAGTTCTTGGTTAGTGTCTAGTGTGTACAAATTATCTGCCAGGTATTATGGAAAAGGCAGAATAAATACTAAAATCGTCCCATTTTAAAGAGTCAAGACATACACCCAAGAAGCCATTAAGCAACAATGTATAATAAAATGGAATCGTGTCAGGGGAACTCATACCATCAAGAAAGCAGTGCCAGGAGCAGAGGGCATCCTTTGGACCAGGGTCCCTGCACAGAGAAGCTCCTAGTCCGGGGGAACACTGAAAAGAAGAAGGCCGACAGAGAGAAAAAGCCTTCCCCTGGAGCTGATGCCCTGAATTTGGACTTTTAGCCTACTTTGACTATGAGGAAATAAACTTCTCTTCATTAAAACCATCCACTTGTGGTATTTCTGTTGTAGCAGCACTAGATGACTAAGACAGAATTTGGTACCAGGAGTGGGGTGCT
>NW_004443998.1:3404477-3410083 GCF_000243295.1 Trichechus manatus latirostris
GAACACTTGCCCCAGCAGGGCAGATGCAGGCATGAGGCCTGAGGGCCGAGAGGCCACAGGAAGCAGAAGCTGAAGAGACAAGGGACACAAGAAGCTGAGCTGCCTCGGTCTCAAAAGGTATGGCCATGACCTTAGGGGTTTCAAAGGGTGGAGCCATGACTTCTGGTGTTTCTAAGGGTGGAGTTGTCACTCCAATGGACTAGGAGAATGGTGCGCCTAAAGCCAAGGGAGCAGAGTTGCTGTCCAGTGGGCCTGGAAGGCAGAGCTGAAGCCCAGGGCCGAGGGGCCTCCACTCAAAATCCAGAGACCGTGGCCAATATCTAGAGTCTGGAGGGCAGGGCCATTGTGTAAATTGTCTCAGAGAACAGAGGATTATTTTCAAAGCCTTGAAGGCTAATGTAATGTGTTCTGCTGACTTGCTTGGTGCCTGTTATCACTTCTTTCCCTGCAATTTCTCCCATTTGTAGTGGAAATGTCTAGCTTGTGCCTGTTCTGCCATTGTACCTTTGAAAGCAGATAACTTGTATTCTAGATTTCACAGATGAAGAGGAATTTTGGGATTTTGGACTTGGAGTTAAGACTTTTGCTATGATACGATGGGGTGAATATGTTTTCCATGTTGCAAGGATGTGATTTTTGGGGGGCCAAAGAGTGGAATGTCATGGTTTGAATTATGTCCCCCCAAAAATGTGTATATCAGTTTGTCTGGGCCATGATTCCTGGTACTGTGTGATTTTCCTGTATGTTGTAAATCCTGCCTATATGATGTTAATGAGGGAGGATGGGTAGCAGTTGTGTTAGTAAGGCAGGACTGGATCTACAAGACTGGATTGTGTCCTGAGGCAATCTCTTGAGATATAAAAGAGAGAAGTGAGCAGTGAGACAGGGGGACCTCATACCATCAAGAAAGCAGTGCCGGGAGCAGAGCGTGTCCTTTGGACCGGGGTCCCTGCGCCGAGAAGCTCCTAGTCCGGGGGAACACTGAAAAGAAGAAGGCCGACAGAGAGAAAAAGCCTTCCCCTGGAGCCGACGCCCTGAATTTGGACTTTTAGCCTACTTTGACTATGAGGAAATAAATTTCTCTTTATTTAAAAAAAAAGAAAATGGAATCGTGTCAAAGTGTATACTAGAGGTCATAAATGCCAAAGTCAGTGCTATCAAGAGACTTTATCCACACATTATATGCCTAAGTGTTAATTACAAATAAATCATTTTCCAGGTGACTCAACTACCAGTGACTACAGCAGCCAGACATGTGTGTGGAGAATGTGTGTGGAAGTTTAACTGCCAGAAGGCTAAATGAAAAACAGTCATGTTACTACATGAACAGCTCATAGTTATGTCACATACTCTAGGGTTTCTGCTGCCAACAGAAACTTGATTAGCAACTTCTTAAGGTTGTCAGTTGTCCCCTGATGACATTAAGCATGATGACTTATCCCTTTTCTGCCTGCTTGTTCACTTATTGGTCACCTTATTAGCACTCTTCCTGGTGTGTATCATTCACTCTATCAAGAGTGTAGCTCCTTCTAGGTGAGGATTTACACTTCATTTACTCTTAGCCTCAATTATGGTGTAGGGTTGTTAAATACTTGTGGTCTATTGGTGAATAACTGATTGCTGAAGAAATGAAGGAAATAATTTTAGGATGAAAAAACCCTGAAGTTTAAATAATAATGAAAGACATGCTCCCTGATAGGCCGCAGAGTCTAATGGAATGAGAATTCACTTAAGCATCAGGCAGATGATACTTCAGTAGCCCCCTCAGGGTCTCCTCAGTTGTCATCTGAAGCCTGCAGTTGTTGAAACAGTAGAAATATAACTTAGTTATCACTGGATTTCCTTTTAGACATGGATGAACCCGCAGTCTACTATCAGGACCTCAGTTTGTTGAAAAAGAATACACAGAATTACAAACTTAAAGGAGTCCTGGTGGTATGGTTAAGTGCTCAGCAGCTAACTAAAAAGTTGGTGGTTTGAAGCCACTGAGCGGCTCCACAGGAGAAAGACCTGGCGATCTGCTTCTTTAAAGATTATAGGTACTCCCCAACTTACAATGGGGTTCCATTCCAATGACTCCATTGCAAGTTGGTTCTGACGTAAGTTAAATACTCTTTTTTTTAGTTGTCTTTATTATTGCCTTCTATTATCAGTATCTTTATAAATCTGATCTTTGTAGTTGTAAACATTACATATAAACATCTGCCAGTGAACATCTGAGAATGAGAACATCAGCAAATTACGCACTGTTTTTAATACATATTACTAACTATAAGATGTACTAAAAAAAAAAAAAAAAAAAAAACCACCAAAGAAACAGATGGTTGGAAGTGCAGTTTGTCTTAACTCAAACACGTCTTAAGTCGAGGACTACCTGTACAGCCAAGAAAACCCTACAGGGCAGTTCTGCTCTCTCACATGGGGTCGCTGAGTCAGATTCGACTGAGGGCACTCAACAACAATTACACACTATTTCATTTTTTCTTAGACTGACAAAGAACTTAATCATTTAACTTCCTAATGGAACGTGCTTGGACTCACTTCTACTAATGCTTTTATGTAACTAAAGTGTGCGCTTCATTTTTCCCAACTCTGGATCCTTTATAACTCTGAATAGGTCTTAGTCTTCCCACATTTTTATGTTGATGTTTAGGAAGTAGGTAACTTGGAAAAACAACTTTCCTCAGAAAATAACCTAGAAACAATGTAAGGATTTTTCCAAACTATGATTTTTCTGGAATTTGACTCTGAAAAAGATAGTCATTTATATATATATATATTTAATCCATGTCCTTAGACAACTTTGTGGACCAGAGCCACTAACCCCACTGCTCTCCAACCACTGAATAGTCATGGATTTTTTAAAAAATGAAATTAAAGTAACATCACAGTTTAATGAATTAATGCTAAGCAAATGCTTTTATAAAGTACTAGCTCAGTTCGTACACCTTTGTTGGAGGCAGAAATAGTGAAAACATTCTAATCTATTGGATATCATTAAGGGGTCTATGGGAAATGGGCACGGAGTTGTGGAATTGTTCTGGTAGTTACGTTCTTCTGTGAATGACTGCCAGTTACGGGAGGTGGGGGTGGGGCACCAGGAAACGGTATTAGGAATAAAGAAGTACATTGCTGGAGAACAAGTGACCGTCCCTCCCTCCCCCATACTCTCCCCTTCCATGTTTGTAAATTTTTTGGCCTTATCAAGAACCTGTTGTTGTTAGTTGCCCTCAGGTGGCTACTGGCTCATGGCGACCCTGTGTGTGCAAAGTAGAATTGCTCCCAAGGGTTTTCAAGGCTGTGACCTTTTGGAAGGAGGTCCCCAGGCCTGTCTCCCGAGGTGCCTCTGGGTATATTCAAACCACCAACCTTTTGAGTGCTTAACTGTTTGCACCACCCAGGGACTCCACAATCAGGTAACTAGAGCGTAAAAATATAAAAGATACCAATACCTCACCAAATTGGAGAGGCATGGTGGAAGACCCTTTAAAAGGAGAAAACTTTCCATTAAGAAATATTCTTAAAAATAAGTTAAATCATATTACTCTCAAGTCATTACAAATGTAACTGGTGATTTCATTGAAGCCAAATACTTCAATGAAACATATTATCGATTAGTTTTTTTTTTACTTTGAAATAATTTAAGACTCACAAGAAGTTCCAAAAATAGTAGCGTTCCTTTGTACTATCTACCCATCTTTCCCCAATGATAATATTTTACATAACCATAGTAGATTATCGAAACCAGGAAACTGGCACACTAGACATTAGTTTTTAAATTGAGGATACTTGAAAAGTTTGTTATAGTATTTTAAGTATTTCATCTGAACATTGGGGAGGGAAGTTTCCTTGGAAGCAGCCAGGTTGGAAAGGTGAAGGGGGTGACATTCAAAGAGGTTAAGTGCTTTAGCCAGTACCAGAATTGCACTATCTTGGAAAAGTATTTCTCAACAAATTAAGTTTTAAAACCTAGTCATGTAATAGAAAGGTAACGAGACTCTCATCCCTAGACTAGTCTCAGGGATTCAAGCTGGGGAGAAACAACTGGTCCAAGTAAAACGTGATGCACTCTCAAGTCCTTTCCAACTCTAGATTGTAGTTGTTTGGACCAGTATATTGTTTTTGCTTCGTTTTTGAGGAAAATGTAGGCATTTCTAGCTAACATCACAGAGGAAAAAAGTAAGTGAGCTTGAGTTCATCCATCAAGCCTCATGGAGGTAACCACTCATGACTACATAAGCTCCGAGGCATAATCAAATTACCTCTGTAAGGTTCTCACCTGAAATCTATTTTTGGCAAGAAGGGATTTTCCAGATTACTGAAAGCTGTGGTGCTGTCACTGGCAGGGCGTGAGTTTCGCAATGGGAGCTGGAGCAGAGAGCAGCTGCCCTCCTGGAGTCCTCACGCTTCACTTCCATCCACTGGGAACCACGTGCTTCTCGGGGGCTTTTGATGGGAACCCATGCGGTTCACATTCTTGTCTTCTAAAAATATGTACAGCAAAGCAGGCCTCTCCAGCTTCTTGCGCGCCACTTTCCATGCCAAGCTGGTCCACACACGAGGGCAGAGTTGTGCGGCCGACGGTGGGCCAACGTTCCTCTTTGTACACGTGCAGCGTCCGCCGCGCGAGAAGCGACAAGCGAGGGGAGCGCGACATTCGGAGGGGCGATTACTGAAACCGTTCCTTGAGGGATTTCAGGAAATTCTGCTAACTCTAACTAACTAGGGAACCCTGGTGCCGTGGTTAAGAGCTCGGCTGATAACCGGAAGGTCGGCAGTTGGAATCCCCCAGCCGCTCCTTGGAAACCCTATGGAGCAGCTCTATTCTGTCCTCGAGGGTCGCTGAGTCGGAATCCACTCGATGGCAGGGGGTGACTAGAGGACGGTCTCCTGGAAAGCTCATTATTCTTGTGACTAGAAAGATCACAAAAGAGGAAGCCGGGACCTGGTTTAATACAGTCTCCTTTGCCATCCGGGGCCCGCGTCCCGCCCCGAGAGTAGGGCGTGAAGCACCACGACTCTCTGGCGGCCCCTGCCCCTCCCGGCGCGCGGCGCACGGAGGGTCCGCCTGCGTAGGCCCCGCCCAGGGACTAGTTGGCGCGCGTCAGCGTGCGTGGTGTCGTCAAGGCGGAAGCGCACGCTGCGTGAAGCGCCCCGAGCGCGGCAGCGACCGGGATATCCGTCGCGCCGAGGACGCTGGTTAGTCTCGCTCTGGGTTCCGGCTGCGTTGGGCGTGCGTGCAGCTCGCGGAGATTATGGCGTCCGGGCCTCACCCGACCGCGGCCGCCGCCGCCGCCGCCGCCTCGTCGGCCGCTCCGAGCGCGGGCGGCTCCAGCTGCGGGACGACGACCACGACGACGACCACGACGGGGGGCATCCTGATCGGCGACCGCTTGTACTCGGAGGTGTCGCTCACTATCGACCACTCGCTGATCCCGGAGGAGCGGCTCTCGCCCACTCCGTCCATGCAGGACGGGCTCGACCTGCCCAGCGAGACAGACTTGCGCATCTTGGGCTGCGAGCTCATCCAGGCCGCCGGCATTCTCCTCCGGCTGCCGCAGGTGCGTGCGCCGCCCGGCTCTGCCGGCGCTCTCCCTGCCGGGCCC
>NW_004443998.1:3410183-3424005 GCF_000243295.1 Trichechus manatus latirostris
CGGGCGAGCCGGGGCGGGGGGCCGTTCGCGGAGGGGAGGCGGAGGCGAGCGCGGCACAAAATGGCGGCGGCGCCTGGAGCCGGCGCGCCTGACCCTGCGCTTCCCTTCTCGTCTCTTGTCTGCAGGTGGCGATGGCAACGGGGCAGGTGTTGTTCCATCGTTTTTTCTACTCCAAATCTTTCGTCAAACACAGTTTCGAGGTAGGCGCTGCGGGGGCGGGTGAGAAGGGGATTTCATCCGGAAATGGAAGGGGGGGGGGTAGTGTCAGCTGCCAGCTTTTCCCGAAAAGGAGCTATTCGTTCCGGCCTTTGTACTTAAATCTCAGCGGCCGGGAAGTGGGGGCCTTTGGCATGTGTTTTAAAAATTGTGGATCTGAGCGCGGATGCTCTCCTTATCAAGAATTACGGTTTTCAGCTACGTGTAGCAAAACTCCTGTGAGATTGAGCTTGGCTGTGGATCCCGAATCGGGAGTTGAGCAAGATAAAAGAAAGCGCAGTGCTAGTGTAGCTAGGAAGCCCGTGGCCTAGAAGTCTCGCTTGGGATTTTATTTCTCCAACGGTTGTCCTAGTTGTGTCTTAAAGTTTTATCAAAATAAGTTTGTTACGCTTTGAGGGAGATGCTTTTCTTCTTCTCAACTTTACTTGATAGTTCTGTAATTTTAACAATTGTCTTAATTGACTCCGGTGTTTTTTTCCAGATCGTTGCCATGGCGTGTATTAATCTTGCATCGAAAATTGAAGAAGCACCTAGAAGAATAAGGGATGTGATTAACGTGTTTCACCACCTACGCCAGTTGAGAGGAAAAAGGTAAGATTGGCATTAGTGACCTTAGCGTCTCTTTTTACTTCTGTATTGTGTACCAATCATCGGGTCAAAATATCCTTTCTTCTCAACTAATACGGATGCAAAGGAAAACTCACTTTAATTCAGGTGTTAAAATCCACATAGGAACATATGGATGCTTAAGCGAATTTGGGGAAACTGTAATTAACCAGTTATCTAAAGTTTGTAGAGGCAGTTGCATTTACGGCGTTCCTAAAAGTGCTGTGAAGCCAGTCCTGTGGCTTAAGATTAAACAAGGGAATGAGAATGCATTGGGCTCAAGTGTGAGTGTATTCTGTAAGTTTTTTTTTCCCCTTTCCTCTCTGGAAGACTGAAGGTTGGAAGTTTCAATAATGTAGTTCGAGTTAACATTGTGGCAAAGTTCTGTGTAGATTGTTTTTCTATTTGAAGTCCCAGTTAATTCTTTATCAATTGAGGTTGGCTTTTGTTAGAATACTTCTCAACATTGAACTACGATATATCGAATAATACCGGATCTGAAAGGACTGCAGGATGATAAAGTTTGAAGTTTGAAGTCAAAGGGATTAAACAGGTATTTTGTATTGGCAGATACAGTCTCAGCCAGTGGGTTAGAAAAATAACTCTGAAGGTTGATTGGATTGCGTTTAGACAAGGCCCGTCTTGTAAGAAAACAGGTGGAAACAGTATTTTCTCATAGCTGTGTTGTGACTGCCTGGTAACACTGGGCCTGTGTGTTCGTGTGAGGGAAAGCCGCTTACAGAGTTTCAGTTGCAGATCTTCCTGCATCTACTCAAGTGATTTCTGGTACATCCTGGAGAAGGATCTACTTGGTCTAGATTAGTTGTTTTCCCTTTTAAGGAATTGTGGTGATAGACAAACTTGTTCTGAGTTTGGAAGGAAATTAGTTGTAAAATGATTATAAGTTGTGTTGGGGGTTGGGTGTTGCTTAGTGCCAAATCCGTATTCCACATCAGTGGTACTTGTTCTTGGCTGAATCTTTTAAGTTGTCGCTAATGGAATTATTCAGAGGCAGCGAAATGTGTAAACATCCTTCCAACGATTTAGCCTAGTCAGAAAGTCCAAAACATTGCTGCCCAGGTATTTTTCATGGTGGTTTGTGGTTTTCTTATATCCCCCCCCCCCCGCCCTTTCCTGTTCTCCTGTTGTTATCCAGAGACAGAGTAACTTTTTAATTTTATTTTAAAATGTCCTTTAGTTTCTTGTTGAGGAATTCCTGGAAATTGGGAAGATTTCAAATTGGTATTTAGTATGGCCTGAGCTTATGTTTGTGTTTAGCTATCTAATTGATTCTTCAGGATGTACAAAACAAAATGACACTGTCTAACAAAAAAAGCTCCGTGTTTCTAGTCAAAGGATTCTGTTTGCTTAAAGAAGTAGTTTTCTGGTGGTGGTCTTTGAACCTGTTGAGCCAACCGATATGTAATTATGTGATTATTTTATTTGAATTCTTCCTGTGAGACTTAGAATTTTTTTCCTTGATGTCAGATTAGGTCTTTGTAATTATAAAAATCTTGGAATTTAAAATATTCCTTCTAACTGTTTTGTCTGATGTCACAGTATTTTTTTTTTTTTTTTGGCATTATTATAGAGAAATAGATTTTGTCTCAGTCTTAAAAGCGTGATTATAGCATGAAATTTAAAAGGAATTGTTAATTGCATGGAAGCCTTTTTTTTTTTAAAAAAAAAGGAGGATGTAGAAGTGTTTCTATGCATTTTACAAGTTTACTCAGACACGTAGCCTGTATATGTTATTAACTTCAACTCTTTTTTCCCTTGCAACCGACTATACAGCGACCAGCTACATTTACCAAAGCCTGGGTGATGTGGAGTGGTACATAGAGATGAAGCTGTCGTCATGGCAACAGTGAGTGAAGTATCGAAAATCCCCAAGGAGAAGCCAGTGCTCTGAGAATAGGTCACTGGAATCGGGGACTAACAGGTTGGCCACTGGTGAACCATTTAGAAAAACTCCTGTTTCTTGTTATAAGCTTTTGTCTTTGCTGTCCAAGTTATTAGAACTGTAGCTTAGTATCTTTGCATAGGTTTCTGTCATCAGAAGTTATGAACGTTACATTTTAGTTAGGTAAAGCATATTTATTTGTCTTAAAAACGTAATTTATTTTAACCTAGTTAACGCGTGCGTAACTTTTAAGTCGTAACGTGACCTTGGTAATGAGGAGGCATTGTTCACATAGCATTAGGTTTTCAGTCCTGGCTGCGCAGTAGAATGACTAGAAGAGCTTTAAGAACAGTACGGTGCCCAGGCCCCATCCTGGGTTATTTGGTTTTTCCCCCTCAGCTTTTTGTGGTTTGACTCAGAATACATGGCTGAACTTAAAGGAAAGAGTGCTTTTTCATATCAGTACTTTATAATTTGCTTTTGAGAGTAGCTTATTCGAAGTAAATTAACCTTCCTGTAGTTTTAAGGATTACATAACTCATACTCTGAGACTTGGGATAATGCTATGAAATCTTCGAAGAGTGGTTCAGCTAGTCGTTAATATTTTTGATATGATACTTTCAATGTGTGAATGGATTTTGGATCATAGATAAGGCTTGGAAAGGTCTTAAGTGAGCTCGTCATTTAGTCCAACCGCTTGTGGTTTATTTTTATGGCTCTATAGCAGACCTTAAAGAAAGAATATTTCTGTTTCCTTTGAAGTGGGCGTTACAGATTAAAATTTTTTATTGAGCCAACAGTCTGCCTCTTGGTAACCCCGAGTTGGAATTGACTTAGCTACTGGTAGTATACGCAGAGCTTTGAACCAGTTCAAACTTTTGTTGAGAATTTGCATGTCTACTCCAGATATGCTGAATCAGAATCTACAGTTTAATGAGATCCCCAGGTGATTCTTATGTATAATAAATTTTGAGAACTACTGCTGTACTAGTGGTTCTCAGAATTGGACCCTAGCCAGTAATGTCAGCGTCATCATCTGGGAACTTGTTAGAAATGCAAATTCTCAGCAGGGGTTTGAACCAGAACGAACCAGTTCAAAGCCCTGTAGTATAGTTTCTTGAAGAACTTAATTTTGAAATTTTTCTGTGCTTGTACTACGTGAGAACCCTGGTGGCACAGTGGTAAGGAGTTCGGCTGCTAATCAAAAGATTGGCGGTTGGAATCCACCAGGCGCTCCTTGGAAACCCTATGGGGCAGTTCTCCTCTGGCCTGCAGGGTCGCTGTGAGTCGGAATCGACTCGACAGCCACACGTTTGTACCACAGGAGCGATAATAACCATGTTCGGGCCTCCTAATCCTATTTTTCTCTGTTTCTTTGCTAAATTGTATTTCAATTAATCTTGCTAAAGGAAAAACAGCTACTCCAAGAAACAAGATAATAAACTACCAAATACCAAAGTTTCCTATTAAAACTAAAATTTATAAGTTTTTATCACTAGATTCACCTGAAAAATACAACAATAGAAACTTTAAAGCAAGGGAGGTAGGTTGGGGATGTGTATGTGTGTTGATAATGAAAATTATTTCTGTGTTTCTGTGAATAGATGATGGTTTCTTTCTGCAGGAGAGATTTGTGAATGCAGCCTCGAGCTACTTTTACTGGTTAATAGGAAAGTTTACCTGATGGGGGAGGAAGAAATTCTAGCAAGCTTTAATTCCATTTAGTGTGCTTGTTGCCACAGAAAGTACTGTTGACGCTTTGTTAATTTTAAGCATTGTGCTTATCTATCCCTGAGTCTTTTCCTAAAGTGACTTATATTTCAAATACAAAATCACCACTATAAGGTAGTTGTAAATTACATGTTCATTTAGACTTCCTTGATTTGGGAGGAAAAGCCAATTGAACAAAGGGAAACTCACAAAGTTAATTTTCCTGCAGGTAATAGCAAGCCTGAACAAGAAAGCTGAGTATAGTAGTTGAATTAGAGTAAATAATGAGTTTGGTTTGCTTAGCCTGTTTTGATGTTACTAGCATTTTGACAAAATGATAAAAGAAAGTAGGATTATGGTAAAGAAGGTGAAATGTAAGAACAGTTTAAGCAGAATTAATTAGTAATTAAGCCTGATTAGGGACCAGATCGTAGCCATAATTCAAACAAGCAGTCAGTTGGTTAACTGCAAGAACAAATGAATCTTATTAGTATTTGAAAGCAACTCTTAATAAGCTGCTTAGTAAGAGGTGTGTTGTTATGTGCTGTCTAGTCGATTCTGACTCACAGCAACCCGATAGGACAGAGTAGAACTGCCCCATAGGATTTCCAAGGAGCGGCTGGTGGATTCGAACTGCTGATCTTTTAGTTAGCAGCCTGAGCTCTTAACCATTTCGCCACCGGGGCTCTAGTGAGAGGTGTAGATGATTTATATCCAAGTAAAAGGGAAAAGTGAGACAGCTATGCTTTTATAAAATTTTATTTTTATAGAGATACTAACTTTTTTTACCCCAAGGGGTGGGTAAGAGTTAAGTGGCACAGCTATGACATGGGAGGTGGTATTCTGTGTCCTAAAACCAGTTGAAGGTGGGCTATTGGTAAGTGGTCATTAGTTAAAGAGTTTGAGATGGATTTGATTTTTTTTCCTCCAGATTTCTTGTAATGACAATAAAACCTGAAAAACCTTGAACTTTAAGATCTTCTGAGTGAGTTTATATAATTTACTCTGATTTGAGAGTTGAATTTGATTTTTTTTCCCAAAGAACACCTAACTTGTAGCTTTCTGTCCTGATAAAATGGATTCATTGTTGTATTTTTGTGTTGGAAAGTAATCTATCTAAACTGATGGCCTCATTCCTCACACCTTTCATAGTGTAGTTAGTAGCCATAATATGAGTTGAACTAAGACCATTTTTCAGCTTTAATTTAAGTAACATCTGTTTTTCATCTTGTTACTCTACTTTTGTTTAATGAAATTTGATACAAGTCATAGAATATTTTGAAGCAGCAGTCTGGTAAACTTTCCAGTATTTTAATTTTAATTTTAAATTTAAGAATAATATAGATAGCTGATTTTTTTATTCTTATTTTTTTTTACTCCATAGGATTAGTTAACAGCTCATTTCAGATTGCTTTTTAATCTTCAAGTGGATATTTTTAAAGTATGAGCTCACTTATTTCTGGATCTGGTTGGCATGTTGAAAAGAGATGTAAACTTTTGTGACTGTCTTTTAAAAATGGAATGTTAGATTCAATACGGAGAAAGATATTTAAATGTTGTACCCATATACTTAATATATAATCATTGTCTCCATGAGAATATACTTTTTGATGTTTGATTCTAAAAAGGATATGGGTAAATAAAATTACATAGACTTAAAAAATGAAAGTTCCTTCCTTAACAGTTCATGCCTAAATAGAAACTTCTCAGAGGGAAACCAGTTTTAATTGTAAGACTTAAAAAATAGTCTTTTACTATGGATAGTAGTAGTTTTTTCTCTATCAAAAACAAAACCACCCTAGAGGCAAGGCATCCACTGAATGTGCTGTTTTCAAAGCATTGAATCCCATCTGTGTAGCCTTCTGTATCTTAGAAACTGTTTTTGGAACCATCAAAACTTCAGTCTGTTACAGAGACCTTGAGTGTGTCCCTGTGGTTCTGCGGGCTTCCCTCATCTTGAGGGCAGACTGCAGGGCATTGTCTCATAACTGCAGCATGGGCTGGTTCTAACCACAGCTGACCACACTGGGGCCTGGCTTTTTTCCATCGGTCACTTTGATTTTTGAATCTTTTAATATTTGCTTTTCTTTTTTCCTTTGGTAATTGAGCTAAATCTTTAGTTTTCAATTCTTTTTAAAATAGAGATGAATTCTTAGAAAAATTTGTTGAGACAAATTGCCTACGTAGGGGAGTCTGAAATAGTGACTCATGTTTTCTACGTAACTTTATTTCAGTTGTAAACTAGCCAAGAGTTGATCTTTTATAGAATAAGTAAAATCATTATAATCTTAAGAGATTTTTGTAGTGCTGTAAACGTTTTTCAAGAGCACATTACTCTGGTCAGTAGGAAAAGGCCTTGTTACTGTTATGGGGACTTGATGTAGTTTGTGCCAATAGTAAATAAATCAAGTTGTCACCTCAAGTTAATCAGTGTGTGTGTGTGTGTGTGCGCGCGCGCGCGCGCGCGTATATATGTATATAATACGTATTATACACTATATGTATACATACACACACACACACAGATACACACACACCCCAAACCTAATCGGTATGAAGAAATTTATGTGGGTAACCCAAGAGTGTTAAGAGTGTTGCGTGTTTTCTTCCCCCATTACGGTGTTGAGTTAGTTCCTTTAGGAACTTAAATATATACGCGTATGTATCTATATTTAATTAGCGTAACTTGGACAGCACAAGATTAACGCTTTAACTTGTTTGCAGGAGTTTAAAAAGCTGGTTTCTGTTGCCAATAGTTGGTTGGAAGGGAAAATGGAGATGCCACAAATAAAATTTTTTGGATGTGCAAAACAGTTTTGATTTTATTTCTTACAAACTATAGGACTCCAAGCCCTCTGATCCTTGATCAGAACTACATAAACACCAAAAATCAAGTTATCAAGGCAGAGAGGAGGGTGCTAAAGGAGTTGGGATTTTGTGTTCATGTCAAGCATCCCCATAAGGTGAGTTGTAGAGAACAGAAAGTAACATTCGTAAGTATGAGGGTTGTTAAAAATGTATATATTTTGAATGAATTTATATTAAGAGAAATTAACCTTGGTTTTAAAAAGCATTCTTTTGAATATCAAGATTTATTAATGAAATGGGAGTAAAAATGTAGGTACAAGTCTTGCCTTCGCTTAAGTTTTTTTTGCCTCTGGGATTAAGCTCCAGTTTCCCCACCTAGAAAACAGGGACGGTGCAGTTCCTTGTTCCAAGGAATAAATAACACATCTGTAGAAGCACCTGGCCTGCTGCCTGGCACCTAGCGAATCATCAGTAAATGCTTGGAGCGTGATGGCTCCTCCCTCACTGTTACTGTTGGGAAGAGTTCCGAGGTTTCTCTAGCATCTCCTGGCTTTCATGAGGTCACTACAGACGGGTAGCTCAGTGGATCCGAGAAGGGGCATGCTGGGGTCAGGACTGTCCGAGATAGAAAGCTGGCTCTCTCTGCCTTGGTGCCTGCCCCTGACAGATGTCTCTCTGTTTCCACATCTTTACAATGAAAATGATGGTAATGCAGGTCCAGAAAGACCTGATGTAAACTGCAGTAAGGCTGCTTCTGTGTGGTTTGCATTTATCCCACTTTACCGTGATGGTTCAGTGCAAAAACCTCAGTGTCTGGTTCCTTGCTGTAACACCCACTCGGTGTCACACAGTTTGTATCATCTGCTGTGTAACTTCTTTAAAATACCTAGCTTCTGGGGTATTATAAGGGCTTGCAGAATGTACCTTGGGAAATGAAATAACGTAAAACGCCCAGCCAGTGTTGGTCACGTGCTGAAGTGTTCGTGGAAAATCAACCGTGGTGTCTTTTAATTGACTTGATGAACACTCATTTTATCCTGTACAATTTTAGAACGGACTTGTAAACAATTTGTATGAAGTCTAGTAACCATCGTAACGTACACTGAATCTCTGGTACATTTGAAGTTGGCCTCTGTTATCTGTAGTTTATAAAAGGATTAAAACTTGCCACTAACCTTTTCGGTTACTTTATTCACTGAACTCTGTACCCTGAAGAACCACCAATACGCTAAATTGAATTTTTTTCCCTTGTCCTTCAGATCATTGTTATGTATTTACAAGTCTTAGAATGTGAACGTAATCAAACCCTGGTTCAAACTGCCTGGTAAGTTGCTTTTGTACGTTTCTTTCCTAGCCAGGAAAACAGAAGCAGAAATAAAGTAAGTTTCCTTTTCCCTTTCCAAAATGAGATATGTTTGTTTTGGGGCTTTTTGTTTTTTTGTTTTTTAACCAAAAGGTAAATAACGCTTATTTCTGCTTCCTGTTTTCTTGGCTTGACTAATTACTCTTAATGGAGAACTCAATTTAACTTTGTTCTTTTTTCTACTCTTTAATTAAAGGGTAGTCCATGATGGTAAGTCATAGAGCTCTGCCCTCTGCACTTCAGCCCATGACCTCAGGACGGCCTGATTGGCTGCCCTGCTCTCCAGCCAGTCCAGTGCAAGCTCTCAGCCGAGATTCACTGCGGTGGTCCATGCATCTGGCCGCATCTTCTAGTTCTGTCGGGCTGTCTCAAGGATTTGTATATTGGCTTCCAGAAGTAACTCTGCAACATGCCTGTGTATTTCATGTGTTCCTGTAACTATCAAAATGAATAGTTCATTTTTGATAGACTTGTTGTCCAGCCATTATGAATTAAATGATTTTTACTTTTATTTTTTTAATTAGGAGTTTGACTAAATTTCTATTTTTGGTGTGTATAGCATGAATTCTACCAAAGGAAACTGCAAGTTATAGCTTAAAATGGGCATACTGGATGAATTTATAGCTGCTAGGCGAGTTCAGGCAGTAATATTAGAAGTAAGAAGTACTTGAGTTTTAAAAGAGATGTTAATATTATTTAAACACTTTAGAATTTGGACTTTTGAGATGCAGATAATGTGATCTGGAGTGTGGGCTTATTTAAAGGTAAAATGATGAGTTTCCGGCCACAGCTGCTCTTTCATAAGACTGTTGATGGTGTGCAGGACTTACTCAATGTAATTTTATGTTCTTGACTTTTTTAAGCAGATGTTCCTTTTTATAACTATCATGCTTTTTTCGGATCTAGTAAATATTAGAACTATTAGGAAAGTCTTATATTGCTTTGATAAAATGCATGACATTTTAAATACATGTTCTATGTAACAGATTGTAGCAGTTTTCATAGATAAGGATTTTTCAAGAAATAGGTCGTTTAATTTTAGCATTTTCACTTTGAAATAACTTGTAAAGTATTTTCAGTAGTTTAGGAATGTTGCTGGGTTTGCTAAAAGTCCACAGTTTAGTTAACTGAAATAGTTTATCACTTTTATTTATACTTAGTTGCAAAAAAGTATGTAAACAAGGCCTTTATGTATATATTGCTCTTTATCTAGATCTTTCTGAATCAGCTTAGTTTTCTTAATGTAAGTGTAAATTGATGGGTGTTTACTGAAAATGCCTTTTACCCCTGTCGTAATATTTTGAGTTTTTGAAAGAACTTGGTGACACTGTTTTTCATTATGGATAAAGGAGAGATGGTCAGTAATTAATGGCTTGAAGTATTGTTGGAGTGGTTTATCATTTCTGAAACTAGTTCTGTCAGAACTTATCAAAGCATTGGTTTTTCTTTTGAAGTAAGTTCTTACTGTAGAAGTAAGTTCTGTTGAAATAGTAATAAGGATTTAAAAGGGCTTTGGTCGTATATAAGAAAGCTTAAGAATAGTTCTAGTGTTAAATTCTTATCTCTTGTGATTTTTGAGTTAAGAATTGTTATGCTAGACTATGAGAGTGCATATAAATGAGAAGAAAAAAGAATAAAGTAGATTGAGTCTCCAGAGTATGTAAGCTTCACAAGAACTGGTTTGTTTACGTGTAAAGCTTATAGTTGAAATATTTTTCAGGAATTACATGAATGACAGTCTTCGAACCAATGTCTTTGTTCGATTTCAACCAGAGACTATAGCATGTGCTTGCATCTACCTTGCAGCTAGAGCCCTCCAGGTAGGTGCACACAGCCGGTTCTGTCCTGTGGGGTAAATTGCGAGCGGTATTAGTTCTGACAAAACTCAGTGACGGCTTCACCTAAGCCACTCTTTTTTTTATGGTTTAGATTCCACTGCCAACTCGTCCCCATTGGTTTCTTCTTTTTGGGACTACTGAAGAGGAGATCCAGGAAATCTGTGTAGAAACGCTTAGGCTTTATACCAGAAAAAAGGTGACTTCTGTTCACGCACGTGTGTGCTTATAGTCTCTGTACTAAGAGTCTAAACTGCCGCAAAGGGCAAATACTAACTTCATTTGCCTCCAACAGCCAAACTATGAAATGCTAGAAAAAGAAGTCGAAAAAAGAAAAGTAGCCTTACAAGAAGCCAAATTAAAAGCGAAGGGGTTGAATCCTGATGGAACTCCAGCCCTCTCAACTCTTGGGGGATTTTCTCCAGCCTCTAAACCATGTAAGATTTTTTTCAGAATTGAGATGACTTGCAGGGCATTGTGAAGCTATATGGTTGGAAAGTTTTAGCATTTAATAGTTTCGTAGAAACTATGTTGAGAAGCTGTTACTGCTTCACTCATGACAGTCCGCTGAAGACTGGTACTTGTAAGAGCATGAGTTAACGTTTAGAAACAATTTTTGGCCCCCTGGGTGGATCTGCTTCCTCAAAGATTTTAGCCGAGAAAAACCCTGTGCAGCAGTTCATCTCTGTAATGTGGGATCACCATGAGTTGGAATTGACTTGGCAGCAGTGGGTTTGGGCTTTGTTGTTGTTGTTGTTAAAATGTTACTTTGTTTTTAAGCATCACCAAGAGAAGTCAAAGCCGAGGAGAAGTCCCCTGTCTCCGTTAGCGTGAAGACGGTCAAAAAGGAACCTGAGGATAGACAGCAGGCTTCCAAAAGCCCTTATAATGGGTGCGTGTACACAGCTGGCCTGAGGAGTCTTGGGTGTTTAGTTTCTAATCTGAGGTATCTAATTAAAATGGTGTGTTTTTGGGCAGTGTGAGAAAAGACAGCAAGAGAAGTAGAAATAGCAGAAGTGCAAGTCGTTCAAGGTCAAGAACCCGATCACGCTCCAGATCGCATACTCCAAGAAGACAGTAAGTATTTTTTTTAGGGAAAGTGGTCTTTCTTGGAGTCTTCAAAGGTTATTATTACTTGTTTTTTTAATTACACAGACTGTTTTCATCATTGGGCTAGTGTTAGGCTGTTAACACAGACTGATTAGGAGAAGTGAGTTTGAGAATGTGCTCTGGGTGTGTGTGTGGTTTTTGGTTTGCTTTTTTGGGAGCGGTGTTTCTGGAAAAGTGTAGGGGCAAACCACAAGGTGCTGTATAGTATCCTGTTCATAACGTGAAAGTGTTGCCTTTGTGTTCAATTTACTGTTAGAACATGTGACTTAAAGTCCCACCCATTGCCACCAAGTTGATTCCGATTCATTGCTACCCTGTAGGAGAGAGTAGAACTGCCCCATAGGGCTTCCAAGGCTGAACTATTTACAGAAACAGACTGCTACATATTTATCCTGAGGAGCAGCTGATGAGTTTGAACCACTGACCTTTGGGTTAGTAGCTGAGTGGTTGGCCACTGTGCCACCAGGGCTCCTTGACTGTATTATTAGGCCCTTATTAATAACTAATAGTGAAGTCAGCCCCGCGGCCAAAGAATGTTCCCTAGTTAGCTTTACATTTAGGTTGTTAGGTTCTTGTGGCTTTTCTTCAATAATCAATAAAAAGCTTATCTTTAGGACAGTTTGTAAAGATTGCTAATTACTCCCTGCCTATATATAGACTTAAGGAGCCCTGGTGGTGCAGTGGTTAAGATCTTGGCTGTTAACCGAAAGGTCAGCAGTTCGAATCCACCAGCCGCTCCTTGGAAACCCTTTGGGGCAGTTCTGCTCTGTCACGTAGGGTCGATATGAGTCAGAATGAACTCGATGGCAACAGGTCTTGGTGTATAGGACTTAGAGTACATTTGTTTAAGAGCCATCTAGTCTGTCACCGGCTTGGGTGGGTGGGTTAGAAAGTGTCTTCCGTTCTGGCCTGTCGTTGATGGTCTGTAGTTTTATTCTAAACCTGTTACGAGCAGCCACCAGAATAACCTGTTACCAGTAGAAACTGAATCTAAACCCCACCTTTTTATCTAAGTTACAACAATAGGCGGAGTCGGTCTGGAACATACAGCTCAAGATCAAGAAGCAGGTCCCGCAGTCACAGCGAAAGCCCTCGAAGACATCATAATCATGGCTCTCCTCACCTTAAGGCCAAGCACACCAGAGATGATTTGAAAAGTTCAAATAGACATGGACACAAAAGGAAAAAATCTCGTTCTCGATCTCAGAGCAAGTCTCGGGATCACTCAGATGCTGCCAAGAAACACAGGCATGAAAGGGGACATCACAGGGACAGGCGGGAAAGGTCTCGCTCCTTTGAGAGGTCCCACAAAGGCAAGCACCATGGCGCCAGCCGCTCAGGACACGGCCGGCACAGGCGCTGACTCTTCTCCAAGCCAGCATCCCTTCTTGGTTTTGCCTATCTGCAGTGTGGTGTATGGACTCATAATCAAACATTAAAAGCAAACTGATTAGGATTTGATTTATTAAAACCCTCTAGGTCTCTAGAAACACTGAGGACATTTTCTTTTGAAAAGAACTATGTTAAATTTTTTGCACATTAAAAGCCCTAGCAGTATCTCATTGGAAACCATGGTCAGGTTCAGTTGTGCTTCGAGTTGTGTATGGTTTATTGCTATAAGAACTGGAGCGTAAATTCTGTAAAAATGTATCTTATTTTTATACAGGTAACATTGCAGACGTTGTATTTAAGTGGTTATTTGTTTAAATGATGGTGAATACTTTCTTAACACTGGTCTGTCTGCATGTGTAAAGATTTTTACAAGGAAATAAAATACAAATCTTGTTTTTTTAAACTGCTTCAAATATCTTATTTAAATAAATTATTAAAAAGATGATTTTAATAGTACAATGGCTGCACTGATTTTCTGTCAACCCATATTGTTCTTTTCTTTCATTAGATAATAGTCTGAGGTAATTGAGATACGGTTCTTACCTACGTCGTGAGCTATTGTTAACAGCTTTCACTGTGGAAAAAGCAAGGGAGCAGTGGCCCTGGTGGTGTAACACTGTGACGTTGTAGCACTAGACCTGTCCTCCAGGCAGAATGTGATTTGCCACAAGGTTACTTTTAAGGCAGTTTTTAAGTACTGCCTGTAAGGTGAACTGCCCTGTCGAACAAATCACAACATGCCAGTCAGTGAGATCCAGCTATTGAGGTGGAAGGCGGCGGTGGTTTTTTTTTATTTTATTTTATTTTATTTTTTAATATTTTATTGTACTTCAGGTGAAGGCTTACAGAACAGATAGTTTCTCATGTAACAGTAACACA
>NW_004443998.1:3432047-3453420 GCF_000243295.1 Trichechus manatus latirostris
TTCAGGATTGTTGATTCTCTGTTTGGCTTAGTTTTTCAGATCTTTGTTGTGGAGGGACGGCGTGGTGCTTCTGCCTAGACCGCCATCTTGCCGGAGTCGGGTGGTGATTTTTTAAAAAAATTTACACACATGGAGGTGTGACACATACACACACACACCCCACCAGGCTAAGAGAATTCAGTAATCAGATGAGGGCGCTGACCTGGCTGACTGATTAAAATCTGACCACAGAGAAATGAAGTCTTGATGAAAAAGCCAGGACTCGGATCTAAATGATGATTTTTCAAATGATTCATTTAGGGAGGCAGTTTTCCTGAACATTTTGGAAATTTAGAGATCCATAACCACAATTAAAATATTACTGGAATTTTTTACCTACCTTGATTACTTGTCCACTAGACTGGGCTGCATGGGATTTGTTGCTATGTCAGAAAATCAAAGAGATGAAGATTTATTGCCATTGAAAAAAAATTGTGAGGAGGATTCCAAAGGAAAGTTCCAAACATTCACCAGTGGTGTGTAGGGGGGCTGGAAAAAGCACATAGCCCCACGATGCAACTGCTTCGAAGGAGACAAGATTCGTTTAGATATAAAAATATTGAGTATGATACTTAAGTCAGTTATTTTTCTAGTCAATAAAAACTAAAACCTAATTGGAACAAACATGGCCTAACAGGTATTAGCAACTTCTGAAAGGGTAGCTAGCCCATTGAGACTGTTCTTAAAATGTATTTGAATAATGCATGTTGCTGTGCTACAAGTATTTTTGAAGAACTTAAACTGCCTCTACATATGAAGCATAGCATTGAAGAAAGAGATACAGGTCAACAAAGCTCTGTGTACTAACTGCAGTTCTTGGTGCTGTACCTCTGCCACGGTGGGAAGCAGAAGGAGGAGCAGTGTAGGTCAGGGTTGTGAAAACGAAGGTGCAGAAGATACCTGCATGCCAGGTGAGGTTTGTAGGTTTGAAGGTGTGTCTGTGTTTTTAGAAGGGGCTTTACGATGCTAGGCAAGGATGTTTTTCCAGGGTATCCTAATTTTTGTCTTCCTGTTCCGTATTACTGAATCATATTTGATCATCTTGGCTAAACACTGCCTGCTGGTTCTTCCCAGCATGGCATTTGTAATGCAGGAAGGACTGCTTTCGCTTTTGTGAGCTTTGTGATTGACTCAAAGATAAGGCAAATCTGTCCCTGCTATAGGACATTTTGACAATATATTTTAAGAAATTGGTCAGTGGTGTCTTTAATGTCTTCCCATCTGTGGACTGGCTGAAAGTCTTTTATAGCTCGTTCATACGGTCTCAGTTCTGGAGAAACATGGAAAAGATACACCTCATTGAATCTTAGAGCTAGAAGGTACTGAATGTAAAATTACTTCTCAGTTGCCCCAAGTTGATTCTGACTCACGGCGACCCCATGTGCACAGAGTAGAACTGCTGTATAGGGTTTTCAAGGCTGTGACCTTTCAGAAGCAGATTGCCGGGCCTGTCTCCTGAGGCGCCTTTGGGTTCGAACCAGAAAACTTGGGGCTAGTTGAGCGCTTAACCATTTGTGCTACCTAGGAACAAACTCCGTTTGTCAGTTGAGTTTAACTGCATTATTAATACCCATGTCTGCATCAATAGCCTTTTTGCTCTATTTAAAAATACAAAGCTACCTTTCATGAAAGTGTTTTTTAAAAAACCAAGATAATTTCATAGTATCAAATATTTATTGTCATAACAGCCTTTTCTTAACTCACCATGAGTGGTAATAATTATGAAGGCAAATTTATTTTTATGGATCAGTGTTTTTAAATATCAGGTTTAAAGCAGAGGCACATTGAGGGGCTTAGTTTAGCTGCAGAGATGAAGAATGTACGTAAGCTGGGTTTGATAAGAAAATCCCTTCTCCACTTCCCCGTGTGAGGGTTGGAAGGCAGCATTCATTGTGTGGGCCTCGGTCTCTCATGTCCCCTAGAACCGTCACCCAGGAGCTACAGCTGGACTTCGTCTGTAACCATTTCAACTCTGTCTTCAGCTATCGAATGGACGGAACATGAACCTTCACGCTCATTCCCCTACCGAGCTTGGCAAATTATTTCATCCCTTTGCCTGGTCTGTACACCAGCCCTTGCTCACGACCTTCTTGTGGAGGTGCCTTGTGAAGTATGATTTAGTGTTAGGCAAACGTCAGGGGTTTCTGCTTCCCCCCTCCCCGCAATCCAAACAGTTCATATTAGAAAGCCCGCAACTACTTTGAACTACGTTTGAATTCTACATTTCTTAGTTATTTAACACAATTCTAAAGACACGGCTGTTTCAGAATGTTTCACTGACTTTAATACTAAATGCTACAAATTTTCATATTAAAGCATAAAAACACTGCTTGGGCTCTTTAACTCTGGATGTCCTGCTGATCCGTCTGTGGTTTTTTTTTTTTTTTTTTTTAATTTTATGCTTAATACCATCCTAGCCCAGTTCTAACTGAAGAGAAAATCCCTACCTTACCTGTTTTTGTATCTCATGCAGCGCCTCTCTCCAGGGTTAGCTGTCACCTCTCTGCTCTGTGCAGTAGCATTTCCAGCTGGACTTGGACACCACGATCCTGTCTTCACGCAGTAGCATCCTTCTACGGAGACAAGACTAGGTTTCTGAAGCTCACGGTCTGAAGGCAGCAGGTTGACATGGGAGCACAACAGCCCAGAGGTGGCAGACTAGGGGGCCAAGTCCAGGCTTGCAAATGTGTTGTGTTTGCTGGTTTGCTTGTTATAAATGAACCAGTTGCTAACATTGTTTAATTGAAGCTATTCACATAAAAACCTGGGCTTCCAGATTGTCTTAGAAAAATTAGCCGTTTGCTAGCATGAGGTGCACAACCCAGGGCAACAACCGACCGGCCCCAGGTGACCCTCCGCTCGAGGCGCTCGCGCTCCAGTGTACGCTGTCCCTCAGCTCCCTGATGATCCCGACACCAAGGCCGGCTCGCAGTTGGCATTATCAGTGTGTCGACGGTGGTCTTTTTTCTTGAATCCTGCTTCTTTCACTCATTGATGTTACCTGCCTGGTCCCTGCAGTAGACCTTGACATCTTAAAGGATAATCCAAGATCTGTGTGAATCCCCGGGATCTGTGGCTGTGGCATTGTTTGCATAGATGCAGATTGCTCCCTGTACCCAGCGTCTCTCCACCGGTTGACCACTGTCTGGGTTAACCTTTTCAAACTAGGATTTCTCACAATTGCACTTGCTGGAGCATGTGTGGGAGCCCTGGTGGTGCAGTGGTTAAGAGCTCGGCTGCTAACCAAAAGGTCAGTGGTTAGAATCCACCAGCTGCTCCTTGGAAACCCTCTGGGGGCAGTTCTGCTCTGTCCTATAGGGTCACTATGAGTCAGAATTGACTCGATGGCAATGGGTTTGTTTTTTTTTTTTATTTGGAGCACTTGTAGAAACAATCTCACAAATTAATTGATTTTTTTATTCATTGTAAATATATATGTAACAAAAAATGAGCCATTTCAACCAACTTCACACGTGCAGTTTGGTGACATTATGCGGGTTGTTCAGCCGTCACTTGCTGTTTTCATGAAGAGCATATGACACACTGCGACTTTTCATGAAGAGCGTAAAGCACATCACAAATCTAAGCCACCAGGAGGCTTGATAGTCTACATTACTTCAAACTTAATTTTCTGCCCAAACCTCTTCAAACGAATCAAGTTACATTCACTTAGCAGGAAACACTGCAGCATGCCAGACTCGCAGTGAGCAACAAAGCCATGTTGAAATCAGTTAGCCAAGCTCTCAGCCTGTCTGATTTCATTTTATGGGCAGAATTGACATCAAGAGTCAGCAAAGGAACTGTCAGCTTACCTGGAAATAGTCAGCTGCAAATGCCAATCTCATGTAACCTCATGAGGGTTTGTACCTAGAGGGACAAGGGTAGGAAAGGTCTTAATGTCCAGATATGAGGCAAATACCTGCATGTAATTTGCTTGTTGGGAAGCTGCTATCCAGTTGGAGGCACACACAATTTTTAAAAACACCAAATGACATCCCAAGTTACCCTGAGGATGTTTTAGGGCCAAGCCAGCAGTGCAATGAGTGGTGAATTTCAAGAAGGAAGAAGGGCCACTGTGTCCTTGAGGGCCCTGGGAAGTTTTCACAGAGGACATGGTACATGAGCTGGGCCTGGGATAGGAAGGCTTTGAAATAACAAGGGCAAAGAGGCAACACAATAAAGAGGCAGGGTAGGAGATTCAGGGCACACTCATGCTCTGGGAGGTCGTAGGCCCCTTTGGCCCAAGCAGTGGAGCAGAGATGGTATGGATTTTGGGGTCAGACTGCCTGAGTTCAATGCTTAGCTCCTCCGCTTATTAACTGTGATCTTGCACACATTAACCACACTCTATGCTTCCGGTTTCCCATCTGTAAAGAGTTAGTAATTGAGCTTACTATGTTCAGATGGCGTAAGGATTAAAGGAAACCATGTATGTAATGCACTTAGCACAGTGTTAAGCAGGTAGTAAATATTCAGTAAATGTTATGATTGTTATTAGCGTCATCAGAGGCTTGCGGAGGTCAGACTAGGTGTTTGGACTTTTATCTTGCAGGCCCTGGAGCCACTGTTTTAAGCAGGTAGGTGATGTAAGAAAAATAATACTGAAAGCAACTGGAGTGAACATTGTTTTTAAAACATTTTCATTTGAAATAATTTCAGACTTACAAAAAAGTTGCAAAAATAGTACAAAGAATTCCCATATGCCCTTCACCCAAATTCCCTAAATGTTAACATCTTACCACTCCTGCTTGATCATTCTCTTTCTACACGTGGGTAAACTGCCGTAATGGCACGGTCCTTCCCCTATCAATACTTCAGTGCATATTCTCTAAGAACAACGACCTTACCCACGATATAATGATCAAAGGCGGGAAATTAACATACGGATTCAATACTATAATCTATTGACCTTATTCTAATATTGCCGATCTTCCTACTAATGCTCTTTTTCTGGTCCAGGATCCCTAGACTCACCCATTTTGCCTTTAGTTGTAACGTCTTTTTAGTCTCTTTTCATCCGGAATAGTTCCTCAGCCTGTCTTTGTCTTTCATGACCTTGATATTTTTGAAGCGCGTAAACCAGTTGTTTTGTAAAAGGTGCTTTGATTTGGGTTTGTCTGATGTTTCCTCAGGATCAGATCCGAGTTACGCAGTTTGGGCAGGAATACAACAGAAGAGCAGTGCGTCCTTCTCACTGCATCACACGCGGCACGTGAGGTCAACTTGTCCCACTGCTGGTGGTGATAACGCTGGTAACTTGTTAAGGTGGTGGCTCCCTGTGTTCTCTACTAAAACGGTACGGTTTTCCCTTTGTAATTAGTAAGTATCCTATGGGAAAGATACTTTAAAACCATATAAATGTGCTGTTTTTCATCATACTTCTGCCCACTGGACTCCTGGTGGCGCAGTGGTTAAGAGCCATGGCTAACCAAAAGGTCGGCAGTTCAAATCCAGCAGTTGCTCCTTGGAAAGCCTATGGGGCAGTCTTACTCTGTCCTAGAGGGTTGCTGTGAGTCGGAATCAACTCAACAGCAATGAGTTTTTCTGCCCGCTCTTTTTAGCATCCATTGATGACTTTTAGTGGAAAAAATGATTGAAAATGGTGATTGTTTGAACTCCAGCACTCCTTCTACATGTGTTAGCTGGAACCTCACTATCAGGAAGACCTTTCTGCTGTCCGTCATTTATTCGTTTATGTGTGTCTGTGCAGACTCGTTCTGTGGATGATAACCCGTTACTATCATTGCTTATTTTGCTGCTCAAATTATCCCAGAGTTAGCCAATGGGAACACTGCTTCCTGTGTCCTTTGAGACTATCATTTTAAAGACTTTTCTTCACGTGGGTGACTTCCCCAAACCCGTTTGTACTCTCTAGAAGTGTGTAACAAGAGGCCTTCCCTCAGACTTCCTCACAGCACCGGCTCTAGGGGGTTTGAAGTGACTTTTCAAGGTCAGGATGAGGGCACTGCCGATGTATAGGGCTCCTCGTGGCTGTGGTTTCCAGAAGAGCTGTCCTTCTGGTGCGGGACGGCCTTCCTCACGCACAGCCAGGTCTGCTACAATCTGCTCTTTCCTCGAAGAGCCTCATAGTTCGTGTTGCAAATCAGTTGTCGTTGTTAGGTGCCTGGTCCCGCGCCATCCTCACAGTCTTTGCTACGTTTGAGTCCATTGTTGCAGCCACTGTGTCAATCCATTGCTAAACCAAAACCAAATCCATTGCTGTCAAGTCGATTCTGACTCATGGAGACTCTGTAAGATGGAGGAGAACCGCCCATAGGGTTTCCAAGCTGTGGCTGGTGGATTTGAACTGCCGACCTTTTGGTGAGCAGCCATGGCTCTTAACCAGGATTCCAGTGGGCAGAAGTATGATGAAAAACAGAACATTTATATGGTCTTAAAGTATCTTTCCCATAGGATACTTCTTAATTACAAAGGGAAACTTTTCAGAGGTGAACACAGGGAGACACCACCTTAACAAATTATCAACGTTATCACCACCAGTAGTGGGACAAGTTGACATCATATGCCTCCTAATATGATGCAGTGAAAAGGATTTGAACTGCAGACCTTTTGGTTACCAGCCGAGCTCTTAACCACTGCACCACCAGGGCCCCATTGCTATCGTATTACAATCCGTAGTAAGTACTTACACCACTAGAGGTCACTGTTTGCTAGCTTGTGATGGAAGTTCTCCTCGCATTCCAGCTGACCGTCAAGCCTTGTTTTGAGCACAGTAAGGACTTGTCTGTTTCCAGAGGGATCCCAGTGTCTTTAGGCGTGTCCACTTAAGCCTCACTTAGGCCCTTAATCCAGACTTGAACCCTTGATAACAACTCTAAAGGCACATCCCTTTGCAAAAATCTCCTGGCAATCCCTATTTATAGAAGCATGGAGCCCTGGTGGCACAGTGGTTAACAGCTCGGCTGCTAACCAAAAGGTCAGCTGTTTGAATCCACCAGCCTCTCCTTGCAAACCCTATGGGGCAGTTCTACTCTGTCCTATAGGGTCACTATGAGCCAGAATTGACGCCACGGCAATGGTTTTTTGTTGTTTTTTTTTTTAAATGGGGCATTTACTAATGTGTTAGGTAATGGGCCAAGTTCTGAGAATATCGAGGTGACTGAAACTTAACCCCACACTCAGGGACATCCTGCTGTGGCTAATCGTTTCTTCAAGGGCCTGAAACAGTTAATGCCCCTTTCCAGGCACCTAATTCCCGGGGGGATTGACTTTGTTGAGGCTGTCTGGTTCACTGTGTTTCAAACAGAAGGCAAAAGCCAAGGGCACGGCTCAGAGCCTTTTCACCCGGGACAGTACATACCATGGCATTTAGTCTCCAAGGTCCCTGGGGCCATGGGTGACCTCACAAGCTATTCCCACCATCTGCTCCTTCTCTCAGCCCGGCAGCTCCTGTTCTCATCGGGAGGAAGACGTTGTGACCACGAGGTGTCAGTGCACGCCCGGGATGGCGGAGAACATGGTCGGAGCTGTGCCCCAGTGAGTCCAGCAATCCTGTATCTGAGGGCTTCGCTCTTGGGTGGAGTGGATGAAAGGGGAGCGCATGGGTCAGAAAAAATGAAAACCAGTTGTTGAATTTGCAAGTTGCCGCAAGTCATGAGTTCAGCCGTTGTTCAACTGACTCTCACTGATGGGTATTTTTAGTGCACACAAATAAGGTAATTTGAGGTTTTCAGAAAACAAGTGCTGTGTGCAAACCCCAATGATAATTGAAGGAATACTGTGCATTAGCAAAAGCTTTCCTCTTTGTGTCTGCACAAATGAAATAACTTTTTTTTCCAGGAAAAGGAAGGCTTTCAGACGTTAAACACAGTTTACTGACTAAACCCCCTTACGCGGTGAACTGAAGAGCTCTTTATTCCTCTTCCCTGGTTCAGTTCTGGAAACCTCGGGGTGGGCACTTCATAGTTATTCCTGGAGGATGAAAACCTCGACCGCGTGAAGAAACCGCGTTGTCATTTCAGGAACACCTTTGAAACGCCAGCCGTAGGAGCAGGATCTCAACTATCCTTTGCAAATCTTGAACAAGAAAAGCCCTGTTCAGCGGGTCACATGGAATGAAACAGAAAAAGGACTAGGATTAAACTCTCCTGGTGTCTGGGCACTTACAAAGAGCAGAACAAACCGAAGCATGGGTCGGATTTGTAAACAACCACACCCCTAACCTCCAAGCCGTTGAGATCAGTGGCCTCCGCTGGTAGAAAAACAAACAGACCTTGTTTCACTTTGCATTGGATGCGAAGGCTGTGCCTAAAAACAGACAAGGATGAAGGTGGAGCAGGGTGTGGCAGTTCGTTTTAGTCACCTTAAACCATCCCGGTCATGAGGCGTCAACTGAGCAGAGGAACGTTGGGAGACAATATGGTGCCCAGTGCACTGGGACGCTCCCGGTCAAGGTCTGCTTGTTTACGCCAGTAGACCTGGCCTTGGGCCGTGGAGTCTTGATAAACGGTCATGAATGCCCCTCAGTAGCTGTTCCCCATGCGGCCTGTGGTGGGGCAGCCAGGTTCTGGCTGGATTGTACCAGGGTGGCCTGGAGGCCCTCCATCAGACACCCGGGCTCTGTCTGCCCCGTGGAGACCTCTTTCTGGTTTCTGAGGAATGCTTTCCATTTGCCAGTGGCTGACTCAGCCCAGGGCAGGGTGGGGCAGCCACTGCTTGGGTGTGGGCCTTGCTATCTTAGGCCTGGAACAGAACAGCCCTGTTTCCTTACGCCAGCCCCTGCACCCCACCCTGTACCACCACCACCACCAATGGTCGTCTCAAGTCTTCCTCAGCTCTACAGGCCATAGCAGGGGTGCCTCCCCCTCCTCTCTGCTGCCATGGCAGCCGGGGTGGCTGCTGGTGTCACACACGCGTGGACACGCACAGCGCGGCCGGCTCCAATGGTTTAGCACTGTCCCTATTGGGGCTCCCAGGCCTCTGGGTGAGCTCTGAGGCTGACACCATGATATGCAGGGCAGGTCGGAGCTGAATCCCATACATGGAATCGTGCCCCTAGTCAGCTCTCAGTCTTCTCTCAATTGTCTAAGCAATCCAGGTGTGTATGGGTGTGTCTGTGTGTGTCCATGAGTGTATGTGTGTCCATGAGTGTCTGTGTGTGTCCATGAGTGTATGTGTCTGTGTCCATGAGTGTCTGTGTCCATGAGTGTCTCTGTGTGTGTATACATGAGTGTGTGTATGTACACGAGTGTCTCTGCGTACACAAGTGTCTCTGTGTGTAGATGAGTTCCTGTGTGTGCACATGAGTGTCTGTGTGGGCACGAGTGTCTGTGTGTATACATGAGTGCCTAGGTATGTGTGTATGAGTGTCTGTGTGTGTATACATGAGTGTGTGTGTACAGGAATGTCTGTGTGTACATGAGTGTCTTTGTGTGTGTATGTGAGTCTGTTGTGTACGAGTGTCTCTGTGTCCATGAGTGTGTATGTGTGTGTACACGAGTGTCCCTGTGTGTGTACACAGGTGTCTCTGTGTGTGTCCATGAGTGTGTCCATGAGTGTATGTGTGTGTGTCCATGAGTGTGTGTGTCTGTGTGTGTACATGAATGTCGCTGTGTGTGCAGTGGCACCTCAGCACACAGGGCAAGAAAACCCCTGCACTTGCCTAAGCTTTAGCCTCTGACTTCAGCCTTGCATACATGCCACACTCTCGTTTCTGGTACTCACGTCGCCCCTGCCAGCTGCCCTTTTCATTCATCCGCAGAGAGTGATCGAGCACTCGTACGTGCAAGACAGACCTTGCTGAGAGACTTTGACTGTTCAAAGGCCAGGGCAGGAAACGAGCATTAGCCGAGTCCTTGCTTTGTGCAGAAGTTTCAGGCACACGATCTCGTTTAACCCTGCCCTCATACCTAACAGGAAACCAAACCCAAACCAAACCCACTGCCGGCAAGTCCCTCTAGGGTTTCCGAGGCTGTAGATCTTTACGGAAGCAGACTGCCACATCTTCTCTCCCATGGAGTGGCTGCTGAGTTTGAACCATCGACCTTTTGATTAGCTGCCAAGTGTTTTAACCACTGCACCACCAGTGCTCCTACCTAAGAGGAAGAACCAGAATGATGTAGTGGTTAAGAGCAGGGACACTGCCACCAGACTGCCTCAGTTCAAAGTCCAGCTTTGCCACTCACTATGGAGTGCAAATGGTTAACGTGCTAACCGAAAGGGGGAAGGTTCAAGTCCACCCAGATGCATCTCGGAAGAAAGGCCTGGCAATCTACTTCTGAAAAATCAGCCATTGAAAACCCTATTGAGCACAGTTCTACTGTGATACACATGGGGTCACCAGGAGTTGGAACCAACTCAATGGCAACTTTTTTATGTGACCCTGGGCAGGTGATTTGACCTGCATGCCTACCTTAACTCTAAAATGGGGACAGGGCTATTGTGAGCATTAAATGAGCTTACATATGTAGAAAGTGCCTAGAACAGCTCTGCAGAAGTGTTATACGCTGTCATATAAGCTATTACATAATATGTTCAAGGTGAGAAAACAGGGACTTAGCTATAGTGTGTAAAGACGGGGTTCTACCGAGCTCCACAGCCCCATCTGCCCGTTTCTCTGTAACATTGTAACATGCCATCCCCTCCAAGGAACGGTTACATTTGGCTCAGGGCCAGAGCCTTAAAAAGGGAGTTTTAAACCAGTGTGTGGGAGAGAGTTTGAGGGATAGAAACCTCCTGAGTCTTCTTTGTTGTTGGGTGCCGTCAAGTCCATTTCAACTCATAGCGACCCCGTGTGACAGAGTGGAACTGCCCCATAGTGCTTTCTAGGCTGTAATCTTTGTGGGAGCAGCTCGACAGGTCTTTCTTCATGGAGTGGCTGGTGGGTTCAAACCGCCAACCTTTCGGTTAGCAGCCGAGCAGTTAACTGTTGCACCACCAGGGCTCCTTGAGTCTTTAAAACAAACAAACCGGTTGCCGTCAAGTCGATTCCAACTCATAGTGACCTTATAGGACAGAGTAGAACTGCTCCATAGGGTTTGCAAGGCTTTGACCTTTCAGAAGCAGATTGTTATGCCTTTCTTCTGAGGCACCTCTGAATGGGTTTGACCTGCCAACCTTTCAGTTATTATCCAAGCGCTCAACTGTTTGCACCAGCCATATATGAAACAAAATCCGTTAAAAACCAAACCCGTTGCCGTCCCGTCGATTCCGACTCATAGCGACTGGGCGGCAGAGTAGAAGTGCCCCATAGGGTTTCCACGGAGCGGCTGGTGGATTCAAACTGCTGACCTTTTCATTAGCAGATGAGCTCTTAACCACTGTGCCGCCAGGACTCCTGAGTCTTCTTTAACCAAACCCACTGCCGTTGATTCTGACTCATGGAGACCCCATAGTGTTTCCAAAGCAGCACATCTCCACGGAAGCAGACTGCCATATCTTTCTCCCGCGGAGCTGCTGGTGGTTTCAAACGTTTAGCAGTCGGTTCCTTTAACCACTGCACCACCAGGGTTCCTGGAGTCTTTAGGCCCCTGAAATTTTGTCCCGTGAGTTGATGGTTGCTAGCCACCAGCAGGGGGCGCTGACCCCATCTCCAGGCAGGAAGGTACTGACTATTCCTGCAGACGACGGGAGGCGGGGCAGAGGAGTGGAGGCGGGGCAGAGGACGGGAGGCGGGGCAGAGCAGTGCAGGCGGGGCAGAGGACGGGAGGCGGGGCAGAGGACGGGAGGCGGGGCAGAGGACGGGAGGCGGGGCAGAGGAGTGGAGGCGGGGCAGAGGAGTGGAGGCGGGGCAGAGGAGTGGAGGCGGGGCAGAGGACGGGAGGCGGGGCAGAGGACGGGAGGCGGGGCAGCAGCCCTGGGACCTGCCCTCTCCTCTTCTCATAACCAGGCCAACACCCCATGGTTCTGACTCTCACCTCTCTGTATCTTTCCTTGTCCCGACCCCCATCTGAGAATCTGCACAACTTTTCCTGAAAATATGGCAGAGCTGGAATTTAAACCAAGCCTGCCTGGCTCCAAAGCCCGTATTCTCTCCACGCTCGTCTTGGTCAGTTGCCCCGCCGCGGCCCAGACACCTGTGACAGATGGACATGTGAGGCCGCAGGGGATGATGCCGTCCTGACTTGGCGTTCCTGGGGTTGGAGGAAATGATGGGAAACTGGGACAAAGGCCAATTCTGGGTGCAGGCACGGCTGTGCACAACTAGGTTATCAATCAAATTGATGGGACGGTGATATGTCCCCACCTAACGAGCTGTGAGAGACTCCATTCAGCCCGGAAACAGAAAAGTATCCGGAGGTGACCTTGGTTAGGCAAAGTTTCCTGTAGCTTCAAGGGTGCAGCATTTTCTGGCGCTCTCATCCTGCCTGAATTGATATTCTCCTAATTAGCTGTGTGATCTGGGGCAAGTCTCTTGCCCTCTCTGAGCCTCAATTTGCCAATATGTAAAAAAAAAAAAAAGGCGTTTTCCCAAGGGTTAAATGAGATGATGTATGCAGTATGCAAAAATGCTCAAGGCCTGGCACACGGGGATGTTTATGGAACGTGAGAGTTCCTAGACCATGTAAGAATTGAAGAAGTATCTCACACAGTCCCACTGCTCCCCCTGCCCTCAGAGACGGCGGAAGATGGGGGCCAGGCTTGCGAGGCACGTGCTTGAATCTTCATGACTCACTTAGCAAAGAAGCCAGCCTGCGTGTCACGTGGCTGCACGGTGGGTGTCACAGCCCTTCTCAGGGGACCCTGTCTTGTAACCAGCAGTGGCTGCAAAGAGTTGTCCAACTGCCTCCCTGGGGTCTCCTGGGCACCTGTGACCCGCCCACCTGGCCCTCCACTGTCAGCCCCTCACCAGCTTTTCAGTGTCGCTGTTTACATCAAAGCAAGACACTACTCGGCACCTAGTTGACAGAATTCTCTGGTCTGCAGTGGAACTCTAGATGCCCATCATCCTGCCTCGTTAGGAGGACAGAAAGGGCCTGTGGGCTGGAGGGCAAGTGGCGACAAATCTCCAGAAGTCCCAATGCCAGGGGCTGAGTCTAAAAGGAAGCTCCTCAGGGGCCTGGGGAAAGGCCTGCAGGATTGAAGAGATGTCTGGGTGGTCAAAGGCCCCAAGGACTCTCTGCCAGCCGAGAAGGGAAAAGGAAAGAGGGCGGAGATCCAGGTCAGAGGGCATGAGTTTGCAGCCGATGATTCAGCATGACCAGGTGATGACTGCTCCACAGGTCTGCATGGAAAAGGCTCTTCCTTTCTTTCTTTCTTGCAGCTTTTTCCTCCCTACCATGCAGACTGCTCCCCTCATTCTGTGGGAGCAGCCAGTGTGGTGAGAAGAGTAGGGGCTTTGAAGTCAGAATACCTGGGTTCAGACTGGAGTTCCCCAAATTCGTCATCTGAAAATAAGGACGACTCCCAGCCCTGGGGCTGTGGTGAGCAGTGAGCTCTCGTCCGAGGGAGCTTCTCCTAAACGAAGCCCAGTCCACAGAGCAGCTGAGGGTCACCGGTCATTTGAACGCGCAGACCGGCCCGGGCCGTACTGATATCAGCAGAGAAAAGGACAGCACGTTTACAATCTTTGGTTTCAAAGGCTGAAGAACAGCAGCCAAGTGTTTTGCTTTGTCACCTGTTCCCCCATCCTGTCCCCATGTTGGGGAAATATGGGTCCTTTTGGGGAAGTTTAGCAAGTGGCCCCGGTAGGCCCCGGCAGGCCTAGAGGAGCGGCCAGCAGCTGGTGGCGGGATGAGGAAGGGTGTGCTAGGACACGCCCCTCTTTGGGCCCAGGGCCACATTGTGCACCTTTGCCTTCATGGGCCACTTCCTCTGTTATATATATACATATACTTAAACCGAAACCAAACCCATTGCCGTCCAGTCGATTCCAATTCATAGTGACCTTACAGGAGAGAGTAGAACTGCCCCATAGGGTTTCCAAGGAGCCCCTGGTGGATTTGAACTTCCGACCTTTTGGTTAGCAGTCATAGCTCTTAACCACTGTGCCACCAGGGTTTCCAGGTGTCTGAGTGCCAGGACCTAGACCGTCGTCTTGAGGTAGGAGCCCCATTTCTGCCCGGCTGCTGAGTGCGGCCTGGAAGCCACCCATCTGCAGTGATGGGGGCCTGAGCTCAAACTCCCAACCCTGGCCTCCCTCCGCTCCTGTAACTGGGCACATCTAGTCCCCGAGTTTTGCCTGGTGTGGTCCCGTAGGGCGCCAGTGAAAAGGTAATCACCCCAAATGCCCCAGCCCTGGCTCTGCGCCCTCAGCCCTCCACAGGGAGGTTCTCACAGGCGAGCTGGCCTTCCTTGCAGCTGGCTTAGCACAGAAGGTGACAGTTGGGCAGACCCTGGCCTAAGGCTCACCTGAGATGTCAGCAGCGGGAGCAGCCTGGGCCGGACACCGCACAGCCTCTGGGTCAGCGTGCCCTAGAGCCCCGCGGACACAGGTGTTTGCCCAACGTCCAAATCACATCACCTCCTATTTCACAGAATGGAGAGTGGACATGAGTGACAAACACCCGTGCAGATATGTTGTTGTTAGGGGCCGTCGACTCGATTCGGACTCACATATATGTAATCGTTGTTAGGGGCTGTCGAGTCGGTTCCAACTCATAGCGACCCTACAGGACAGAGGAGAACTGCCCCATGGGGTTTCCAAGGAGTGGCTAGTGGATTCGAGCTGCCAGCCTTTTGGTTAGCAGCCGAGCTCTTAAGCATTGCACCACCAGGGCTTATAAAACAACTTTATGACTGCATCAGTATACAGATGAATATAATCCAGGCTGGGTTCACTACTATATATTCATTACTTGGCTACTAACCAAAAGGTTGGCGGTTTGAACCCACCAGAGCCGCCTCGAACGACAGGCCTGGCGATCTGCTTCCGGAGGGTCACAACCTTGAAAACCCTGTGGAGCGGTTCCACTCTGCACACATGGGGTCGCCAGGAGTCGGAAGTTGTGCTATGAGTGAGGAGCAGTCCTGCCACGAGGGGGCAGCATGAGGTCACTGGACCCGACGGGGAGGGGGTGGGAGCGGCTGGTAAACCGAGGCGGACGTCAGGCCCCCGGCGCTGAGTCACGATCTGACGCGGGGATTTGTGTTGGTTCCGCACAACACCAGGCGGGCCGCGGCGGCGGCGCAGGGACGTTGGGGGTCACAGGGGGGCAGATTTCCCGGCTCCTCCGGCGACACTGCTCTCTCAGAGCCTCAGGCAGGCTGGGCAGTCCAGTCCAGGGCACTTCCTAATGCTGTCCTCCCGCACAAGCGCGTCCAGGCAGAAGGGACCCTGCACTGCAGACTGGCCCCTTCCCCAGCCTCCCCGAGCCGAGCCGGCCTTGGTCCGCTCTGCCGGAGCCGGTGCGTGAGCCTCGTGGCGGGGACCATCGATCGTCCCCTCCCTTGAGGACGGAGCAATCACATCAGAGGCATAAAAGGCAATTCGCTGTGCGAAGGTCCAGGAAGAACGAAGGGCCGCGCCGGCTCTGACTGCTCGGCAGAGAGGTGCAGCCAGGAAGGAAAGAAACAAAAAACAGACAGGCAGAAACAGAACGACACAAGGCATGAAACATCCGAGCTCGAGGACGCGGCTTTTCTGCCTCCCGGGAGGAACTCCCAGCGCTCTGCCTGGCACGGTGTACCCGGCCCATCAGGGACAATAGGTCTCTCTCCCTGCTCTGCAGCTGAGCACACGCACGCGCAAGCGCACCCCACACCCCACACACACACACGCGCGCACACACACCACACACACGCACGCGTGCACACACACACCACACACGTGCACCCGCACATACGTACGCATGCATGCACACACGCACACACACACGCACACACATGCAGGCGTGCACACACCACACGCACACGTGCACATACACACGCACACTCACACGCGCACACACGCACACGTGCACACGCGCACACACATGCACACACACGCACACGTGCACATACACACGCACACTCACACGCGCACACACGCACACACACGCACACACGCGCACACTCACACGCACGCACACGTGCACACACACATGCGCAGACACACGCACACGGAAAGGCGTCCGCCTCTCCTCTCCAGGAGGCTAAGCCTGGCCTGGGCCTGCGCGGTATGGGAAGCTAGTTCACAACATAGAGATTTTGTTCAGTTTTCTTCTGAATAAGTACCAAAAACAAAGACAGAAACAAACCAACCCACTGAGTGGGTTCCGACTCACAGCGACCCTCGAGGACAGAGTAGAACTGCCTCAGGGTTTCCAAGGAGCGCCTGGTGGATTCCAACTGCGGAGGTTTTGGTCAGCAGTGGAGCTCTTAACCACTCTGCCACCAGTTAAAGGGGTGCATATAAAAGGCAGATTTTCCTTGCTGGATGAGTAGAAAAAGATGATTTGTTTTTGAGGGGAAACATAAGATGCCAGCTGACTGTGAGGTGGATGTGGGGAAAGGCGCTCCTGGGGTGGTTTGTTCTCTTTCAGAGAACTCGTTTGTGGTTCAGAGGGACCTAAGAAGGTGCTGGGAACAAGGAGCTCTTGGCAAAGTGTGGCCAGGCCTGAGGCAGAGGAGGTGGCATTCATTACACAGAAGTCTTGGAGAAGTGAAAGGCTGGGTGGCGGCCCCCGGGGGCCCCAGATGCTCCAGGGACAGAGGTGACCTCCACCCACTGACCAGTCACTGAATAGGCAGAAGGTCTCCCCACTCACACACAGTGACCCCAGTGCTGGTCTGGTTAGACAGACCCAAGAGGAGAAGGAATGAGGGGCTTCTCCCCCAGAAGAAGAATTCAAGAGTCACGGCTCTGTGTCCAGGTCTTCTGTTACAGGGAGGCTGCGCCCAGGGGATTGGTGGATAGAGGTCTAGATGGGGAGGCTAGGAACTGAGAATCCTGCCCAGGAAGAGAAAAGGAGCCCCGGCAGAATGCTTGGGCAACCCCAAGGATGTGGATTCGTACCTTCCCAGGAGGAGGACAGACGTGAAGGTCACAGACCACAGGGAAAGGCCGATGCAAAGGAGGCTTGCATTTAATGGACAGCCACCATTTTCCCAGGCTGAGCCAGACCCGCTCTATTCAGAACCTCGGTGATGGAGGACAGCTGACTTCCAGAACTGAAGACGACTTTGAGGATGAGCTGTTATCTCGTTATATGGAGGAAATAGAGTCAAACCCAGATGAGGCCCAAAGAGATGGTGAGATTTTCTGAATGTCCCACAACTCGTTGGAGGAGGACAGAAACAGGAAGGCTTAGTTTCCTGACTGTGGTCCAGATCTGTTGCTGGTGGATGATATTACTTCAAAAATGGGGGCCAAGTGTAGAGGTAAAGGTAGCTTAGAGGAGTCCTAAGGGAGTAGGGTGTCTCTCTGGGACCCATGGGGCTCATGGTGCAAAGTGAACCTTCATTTTAAAGCCAGACCAGAGATGGAGCTGGGCCACCTCACAGTATGATTTATCAGAGCAGCTGGAAAAAACCACACAACCAGCCCCAAAGAAGGTCTTATGACAGGGGAAGCTTCCTCCGTCTCCAGTGTTCTGAGGATCATTGTTCCAAGAGTCTGAGGCTCCCAGGAGCTCAGAAGGAGTCTGCTGACCGACTTCAGAAAAGTGGGCCTGTGAGGGCTGGCCATGACTCATTACACTGGGGCTTCCCTGGGCCACTCCGGCAGCTCTGAGTCAGTAGCATTTCTGTGACTCTAGCTGGCACAATAGCCCAAGGACTTCAGTGGTGACTCAGCAGAAGAGGACAGAACAACTCATTGTCCTTACTAGGAGAGGCCAGAGACTCCCGCCTGAGCCTTCCATACCCCCCCCCACCCCCCATCTCCCTTTGGGAAAGCAGGGGGCTGCTTGCCTTCCTGCGGTCCTCCTCTGCCCTGGAGTGCAGCTAGGAAGCGCTGGCCGTGTGGGTTGGAACGAGATCATTTTGAATTTCTTGAGTTAGGCAACCAGATTTCTTTGAGTGTTTATTTTGCCAAAAGAGGAAAGGAACATTGGGTGTAGATCTGAAAGGGACGTTAGAGAACAGCCAATTCTGTAATTTCACAGATGAAGAAACAGAGTTACGAACAGAGTATACTGTTTTCCCATAATTACACAGAGCCTCTTTATTCTGTGGCACTGTTCTACGTAGCTAATCTGTGAGCAAGGGTGAGGGTGTTCTCTGAGAGGTGAACCGCAGGCCCAGCTCACGTCCTGTCCTGTGGTAACATACCTCAAGTGCAGCCACCACCCGTCTGTCAGTGGAGGCTTGTTGTGTTGCTATGTTGCCGAACGGGTTTCAACAGAGCTTCCAGACTAAGATAGATCTGGAGATCTACTTCTGAAAATCAGCCAATGAAAATCCTATGGATCACAGCAACCATCCACATTTTATAGATGATGAGAAGGTACTCTGTGAGGTAACTTGCCCAAGGTCGTGCACGTAGTAGGTGACAGGGCTGGAATTTGACCCACGAACTCTGGCCTCAGAATCCCTGAGTGGAGTTTCTGAGGATAACCTCTAAAACCTTGCAATTTCCCCAGTGATTGAAGTATCTTTGCTACCTAGGAGGCTTCCAGACCACACCAGAGGGTTTATGCTAATGAGGTGACTCAGGTGGGGGCTGGACAGAAAGGCCATCTTGTGATATCAGCTGACCTCCAGGAGGAGAGGCATGTTTCTACCAATCATGCCTGTGCAATGAGGCCCCAATAAATGCTCTGAACATGGAAGCTCCACGGGCTTCCTGGTTGGTAAACTACATCAATGCACAAGTGGTGGTGGTGGTAGGGGGGAGGGTAGTGCATCCCTTTTTGGGACATGGAAGCTTCGTGCTGGGAACTGTCCAAGATCTTGCCCTATGCGAGGTCATTTGTTGTCTTTTTCCTATAATAAAACTGTAATCATAAATATAGCACTTTCTGTGAGTTTTGTAGTCATCCTAGTGAATTATCAAACCCAAAGTAGCGGTGGGAACCAGCAGATCATCAGTGAGAGGGCCCTGGGGACCCCCAAAGCTTATGGTTGGTGTTATGGGTGAATTATGTCCCCTCAGAATACGTATTGTAAATCCTAACCTCTATGCCTGTAGTTATAATTCCATTTGGGAATGGTTGTCTTTGTTATGTTAATGAGGCAGGATTAGTGTAGGCTATATTTTGGGTCAATCTCCTTTGAGATAGAAAAGAGATTAAACAAGTGAGCAGAGAAAGAGATGGGGTCAGATAAATGACAAGATACATGGAGATCTCTAAGGAACCAGGAAGCAGAAGCTGAAGAGGAGCCCTGGTGGCACAGTGTTTAAGAGCTTGGCTGCTAACCAAAAGGTTGGCAGTTCAAATCCACTAGCTGCTCTTTGGAAACCCTTTGGGGCAGTTCTACTCTGCTCTATAGGGTTGCTATAAGTCAGAATCAACTTGATGTCAATGGGTCTTACGGAGCCCGGGTGGTACAGTGGCTAAGAGCTCGACCGCTAACCAAAAAGTTGGCGCTTCAAATCTATCGGCCGCTCCTTGGAAACCCTATGGGGCAGTTCTCCTCTGTTATAGGGTCTCTATGAGTTAGAACCAACTCGACAGCACCTAACAACAATAACAACAGCCTCCTAAACTGTGAGAAAATAAATTTCTGTTTGTTAAAGTCATCCACTTGTGGTATTTATGTTATAGCAGCACTAGATGACTAGGACAGTTGGTATACTGAAGGGGTAGAGGGAAAACCCTGAGTTTTTAGCCAGTAGATCAGAAATGGGAGCCCTGGTGGCGCAGTGGTTAAGAGCTCTGCTGCTAACCAAAAGGTCCACCAGCTGCTCCTTGGAAACCCTATGGAGCAGTTCTACTCTGTCCTATAGGGTTGCTATGAGCCAGAATCAACTTGATGGCAATGAATTTGGTTTTTTAGATCAGAAATGAGGGTGTCGTATGGACTACCAAGCTGCGGCTGGCATCTCTGATCTCGGGCCGACTTGGCAATCTGGAGGACGACGCCCGTTAACTAGTTAGGTGTGCCCTAGCTCCGGGTGGTTAGGGTCAGAGGAAGAAGTGCTGCCTGTGCAAAAGGTGTCAGAAAGAAGTGGCAGAGAAGTGAAAAGTGGGGATTTGATATTTTTTCCACTCCCCTGCATGTAGCCACTGCATGGCAGGGCCTTGTGTGCCCAGTCTGTGGGAACATATTGACAACCTCGCTCTTGGTGGGCAGGTGTATAATGAACATGAAATGGGCGCCATCATTTTATCAAACTGAGTTAGAATCCAGGAACCATTACTTAATGGTAACTTGAGCAAGTCCTTTAACCTTTCTGAGCCTGTTTTCTCATCTGGAAAATGGGTATAAATGTGTCTACCTCAGAGATCTGCTGGGAAAAAAAATCTGCCAAGCATCCAGCTCAGAGCTGGATTCAGTAAATGTTCCCTCCCTTCCCTTTCCTCATTAGCCTTTCCTCTAAGGGTCCTCAGAACTCAAAAGAGTTTTTCCCAGTTGTGTTTTGAGTGTCTTTGTAAATAGGACTCTCCTCACAAATGGCAGACACCTTGAACTGAAGAAACAAAGTCTGGGAAAATGAGAAAGTGTTCCTGCTGGATGGAAGGAAGCCCAGATGCTAGGCTTTGTTGAACAACAACCCTTCAAGTTAAGGAACTCTGTGCTGCTACTGAGGTCCCTGCGTGGTGGAAATTGTTTGCACTGGACTACTAACGTAAAGGTTGGCAGTTCGAACCCACCCAGTGGTGCCATGGAAGAAAGGCTTGGAGATCTACTTCTGTAGAGATTACAGCTGAGAGAACCCTACGGAGCAGTTCTACTCTGTCACACATGAGGTTACCATGAGTTGGAATTGACTTGATGGCAAAGGGTTTGGTTTTTGGGCCCTACTACTTGAGGGAAAGTAAACAATTATTCAAGAGCTGCGGTGTCCCAGCATATCCCAGCAGTGCGCCAAATTCAGGGTGCTGGGTGGGGCCGCCACAGCTGCCAGTTGCACTGCAGGTCATTTGCTACTAATAAAAAAGCACTGAAGCTTGTGAGTGACTCATTAAAAAGGAATGCATTAGACTAGGTACGCCTTCTTGAGGGGAGGTGGCGCAGAGCCTAGCTTGGTGTAATTGTACACAATTCTGGGTAGGACTTTGGGAAGGAGTCTTGCAAGTGAATGTCACCTGAACAGATGCCAAAACTAAAATGGATCACGTATGCTTTTTAAGGTAGATTGATTCCATCTCTGATTTCTTCTATTAGCCAGTGGTTTGTAACCAGGGTGTTATTCAGTTTCCATGTAATTGATTTTTTTTCCTTGCTCTTTCTGTTGTTAATTTCTACCTTGATGGCATTGTGCTCAGAGAAGATACTTTGTATTATCTCAGCATTTTGGATCTTGTTGAGGATTGCTCTGTGGCCTAAGATGTGGTCTATTCTGGAGAAC
>NW_004443998.1:3455250-3539661 GCF_000243295.1 Trichechus manatus latirostris
AAAAAAAAAAAAAAAAAAAAAAAAAAAAAAAACCAAGAAAAAAGGAATGCCTTCAGGGATCCCTTTGTACATCTACGCAAACTAAGGGGGTAGGTCCCAAGCCATGCAGTACTACCCAGATAGAATGGGCTCCCAATTAGTGAAAAGAAAAAGAAAACAAACAAACAAATAATTCAAAACAAACAAACAAAAAAGCCCCGGGATCCCACCAGTGTGGCAGCACAGGCCGGGAAGCAATCTCAGATTCAAGCGGCATTTCACAGCCTTTCACGAAGAAGCAAAGATGGCACACAGACCCAGGTATTTGAGAGAAAGGAGGGGGAGGTGGTGAGAGGTAAGGAAGAAATCTAAAGAAGCAGAAAAAAGCAACACCAGCAGCCAACAAATGGCGCTCAGGGAGCCAGCCAGTGCAGGTGGGTGGAATCCAAGCAACGCCAGAGTGAAGTCAGTGCTTCCTGGCCAAGACACTGTGGCCGCAGGAAGCAGAGGAGGCTGAGTGGGGGTGAAGAAGGGTGGGGGTGGGAAAGCTGGTTACTGGTTGTTCTGTCTCCTGCTGGAAGCTCTGTGAAGCTGCTTTCTCGTACCTCCTATTCGCTGGTCTCTGATAGGAGTCCAAGATGGCAGATATGTGCTGCATTAGCTGATAGGGGTCTTCTGCATGTATCTGCATGTATCTCTCCTTGCTCTCTGTTCTCTGTCAGTTTCTTATTCCACTTGGTGCTTGACTGAGTTCTTTATCTCTTCATTTGATGCTTAGCGTTTCAGGACTGCCATTTCTCTGTTTGGCTTAGTTTTTCAGATATTTGCTGTGGAGGGATGGCGTGGTGCTTCTGCCTATAGTGCCATGTTGCCCGGAAATCCCTTCAGGTAGATTGAAAAAACATTTTGCGGCAATCTAGAATAAACTAATTTTTATATCTTTGTACTTTGGAGAAGTTTTGAGGGGAATCATAAAAGAAGATCCAAAACCAAACCCAAACCTGTTGCTGTCGAGTCAATTCCAACTCATAGCGACCCTATAGGACAGAGTCAAACTGCCCCATAGGTTTTCCAAGGAAAGGCTGGTGGATTTGAACTGCTGATCTTTTCTTTAGCAGCCGAGCTCTTAAAAGAAGATACAGGTATCTTAAAACAAATATGGAATAAATAACATAAATCAGAGAAAAAAAATTAGAGGAAAAGGGGATACAGGATGGAAACTATGCCAGAAAACATAGGGTAAGGAAAACTATTGAAATTGAGCAGAAAATTAAACTCTGAGATTTCTGGCAGTGAAAGCATTCAATTTCATTAACTGATGAAAGACAGCACAACCGAGCTTTATCCTAGTACCGAAGTCCAAGCGCAAACTATTTGCAAGGTTGTGTGTGTTTTTTTAATTAAGCAACACAATGAATTTCTATGGTAGTTTTACAGGGAATTTAAAGTTGTTCTTCACCTGACCATTTCTTGAAATGAAACTGGATAAAAGCTTAGGAGAATAATGTTAAATTATAGATCTGAGAAAGCATTTCTATTGAGTATTAATCTAACCCAGTAAGAGATCTTTGTGATTTCAGGTAGGGAAAAGTTTATAGAGTATTGCAAAGTGCAGTACACATAACCATTACTTATTGTTTTGGCAACTTCTAACGCCTTTTTAAGTGCAAAGACGAACATTATTTGAGAGCACCATCTAATAGTTCTTTAATAAGAGTATGTTCAACTGTGAGCACATTGATGTGTGTACAAGATGTCTGAAATGCATTCTGGGAAGGAGAGAGAAGTACAATTTTGTGCTTCTATTTGGACAAAAGGCATGGAGGTGAAAGACACTTGTGCAAATTCCAAACAGATTTTCAAATCTAGAAGAACAAAAACCTCAACTGTGGAGTAAGTTCTTCTGTGCACAAAAGCTAGAATGGTTTGCTTTGGTTTCTGAAGCGAAAAAAATCCTGTTTAAGAACAGCAGAAAGTAGACCCGTTTTGAATATAAAAGAAGCAGGGGGGTGAGACAGAGATTTAAGAATGCAAGCATTACCGCAGCCTTCCTAAATCTATTCTTATCATCATCATCATTGAATGCATTAGTTCTTTTTAAGGGTCGAGGGGGCCTTCAGAATGCCCATGTTTATAGGCTGGTCACTAAACTGTGTCCCAGGATATCCTTTATCACAAAACCTGGTCAAAGGAAGCTTCAGGTTCCTGAGAGTTGAGGGTAGGGAACTGTGGTGCAGCCCAAGCCATTGGCTTTGGGAGGGGGCTGCCAGGCTCCTGCCTGCTGGAGCTCCGCCACCCAGAACACGCTCTCTCACACCCGCCTCGCCCCCACCACCACCACCTGCAATCTGCTCAGTGCAGCTTGGACTGCTGAGCAAATGCTTTTATTGGCAAGAGCACAAGGTTCAATTTGTAAGTCAGGGAACACCAAACACCTGAGCGCTGGGGCACCTGTGGGAGGGGCATGCGGGGATGGCAATGAGAGTTGTATGGGTGAGGCTGAGGTCGCGCTGGAAGGACCCAGGAGAAGGTGGACCCTCCGAAAGGGCTACTTGGGCATGAACGTTCATCCCTGGGCAGGGGCTGCACTATGAGCTGCACAGCTTGTTCCCAGGGGAGGCCCCAGCGGTGGGTCCCAAACCCACTCGTGTGCCCCAGGGTCCCTTCCTCCCTTGCTTCTCCTTTGGGCTGTGACTTCGGGGAGGGACCGAGCCGCAAGCGGGTCGTGAACCGGTAGCCTCCCTGGGGCCTTCCAGGCTGCCTTGGCCTGGTGGTGGTGAAGAGGGGCTGGGGTCCAGGAGACATGGCATCGCGGCCTTGCTCTGACACCTGGAGCAAGTCACTCCACCTCCTGAGTCTCATTTCCCTTTATTTGTAAAATGGAACTGATCCCAACACTGAGCTTCCTACCCATGCCAGAGTGCTTTGAGGGTTCTGAGAGACAATGGAAACACCTTAAAAACCACAACCTTGGTTGTTGTAAGTCAATTTGCTGGTGAATCCATTACCTTCTTGAGCCTTCCTAGATGAAAGTAGAGTTGACCATGGCCGTTGGAACTTCTTAGTTACTCCTCCCTTATCCTGTCTCTAAGGTTGCTGCGAGGATTAAATGGAACATAGGTAAAGTGTTTTTCAAGGTCCCTGGCTCATGGTTGGCATTGAGGAATGCTGGGTCCCTTACCTGAGGGTACCTGAGGTCCCACAGCTAGTCAATGGCAAAGCTAGAAGACCAGCCAGGGCCACGCTGGGCACCCAGTAAGCACTCAGTGAATGTCTGTTGACCTTCCTCTGATAGCATCAGCTTTGAACATGAATATGTGTGTTACTGAGAAGGATCAGACTCCATGTTGAATTGAAATTAGACCAGTAAGGCCTTTCTTCATAAAGCAGAGATTTAGCTCATTTACCGGGCATTCATTTGCATCCTACTTTTGATTCTTCAACTAACAAGAAACCTATTTTCGTCCTGATAAAACAATTGACTAAAATCAAACTCCTGCTAGAAAATAGTCAGACTTTTACAATTACATAAATGTAAGAAAATGTTTATGTAACTCCTGTAATAAGCTAAGGATATATCAGTTAAAAAACCCTTTTTAAAAATTGACATAAAATATTTAAGACCCCCAAACAATGAGCTGCTCTAATCATATTTCCCTTTACACTGCCTTTGGCCTTTAGCACAATATTGTCTGTTTTTATCCTAAGATGAATAGGAGGGTGAGTGAGGGCTGGATTTGGTTCCAGAAGACCTGGGTTTGGGGCTCGGTTCTGTCATTTACTGCGCATGAATCTTGGGTGATCATTTTTCTTTGCCCTTTTGCCTTCTCATGAGTAAAATGAGGGTCTGATGGCATGATCTGCCTTTAGCACAAAGTGAGTCTAGAACTGTGATGCTGAGCCAGCAGGACCTAGTTATCAAGTATTTATTAAATACCTACTGTGTGTCCAGCATCATGGCAGGAGGTCTTGTGAGGATGACAAAGCTCTGGACCTTGTGGGGAGTAGCTTGGGGTCTAGTCAGAAGCGATAAATCCCAAGAAAGAGACCAATTTCAAGCCACCTAAGAGCTGTAATAAGTCCAACCCTAGTGATTCATGCAAAAAATAAAAGGAAACATTTAAGAGATGAGAATCAGGGAGACATGGAAGGAGACTGGAATTCAGCTCCTTCCTCTGTGCTGTGTTTCTCTTCAGCTCTGACACGAGGTCTTGGATAGTAAAAACCTGCAACAAAACTGTTTTCAGCTAGACGGAGCCAAGCATTTTCCTAACAGCATCTTCCCAACCCTCTGTCCATGTGCTAAATCCCCATTACTCTGCCCAGCTTCCAGCAGCTTTCCCGTGGGGACCACGTGTGCCCCAGGCAGCTCTCCGCAGGGCCCATACTGGGTGGAGAATGCACAAAGGTGGCGCAGTAATCAGATGGCCGTGCAGGAAGCGTGGCAGCAGGAATGTGGGAGCTATACCGTCTCCAGATGGGCTGCGAGGGCGAGTCCTGAACTGTGAGCCACAGCTCTTGGCAGGGTGAGCAGCTGATGAGACTGGTGGGCATTTTTGTCTGAACCCATTGTCAGACAGCCCCGCAAATACCTCAATTACCCATCTGTAACCTTCTTGGCCAGCAGCAGCGAGAACAACAACATTGAACCTCAGAAGTAAAGCTGTCTGTTTATGAAGACAGAAGGGGACGTTTGCGAGATTCACAACGTAAGGGTTTACAGGAGCTGCCTGTGAAAGCGTTGATTCAGAACTCTCGGAGCCCTGGAAAGAATTTCTTTAACAACGGAAGGAAAATGGACCAGGGGCACGAGGGCTGCGTCCATTTCCAGATGAGGACAAAAAGTGGCTTGGCCAAGAGAAAGAGAACGTCTGCTGTAGCCTGGGGTTGTAGTCTCAGCCCAGCGGCTGACTCCCTGTGTCTTCTAGAGCAAATCACTTCATTCCCCTGGGTCTCAGGTCTTCAAATGTAAAATGAGGGTTTGGTACAGGTAAATCGCAAAGCCCTTCCTGGCTGGAATATCCTGATTCTATGCAAACCATCTGAAAGTTTGCTAAATTATGTGTTACTTCACCCAGAGAGCTCTAACTTTGTGCAAGAGATGGGTAAAGCACTTTCATTGACTTGCTGATTAAGTGGGGCCCAGGCACCTCCAAGCTGCTGTGCTGTGCCAGGATGATGAGTCCCCGCCCGAGGGAAGAGAGAGCTATTTTGAGGCAGGGCTGATTAGAGATAAAGTGCCTCATTTCTTCACCAGGCTCTGGCCCTGACTCACCGGATGCTCTTGGGCTTAAAGCTTAACCCCTGATGGATGGATGCAAGCTAAACCTTCTGCTTGCCTACAAAAATGGCGCCAGTAACCGCTCCTCCAGCTCTTGTTATCAGTCTCAGTTAAGACCTCTTTGACCTCTCTTTGCTTAGAGAGCTTTTCTGAAGTGCGATCCTTGCTTCTAGCCTCTCCCCTTGACATCTCTTGTTTGCTCATTCTTGTTATTCACCGCCTCTTCTGAGCTATAAAAAGGGGGACGTCCCGGTAATCCGCTTAACAGCAAAGAAACCCAGCCACCCCATTAGGTAGGGGGATGGTCGTGAGATTCTTTTAAGGGGCCTTAGACAAAGCTGCAGAATAGTTCCGCATGTAAAAACCAAGAACGTGAGCGACACCAAACACCCCATTAGCTACGCTGCTTCAAGTTGCAACAACATTAAACTATGAAGAAGCAGTTATACTAACGTTTGCATTTTAAAACTTTTTTTAAAAACTAGACTTATGTATTCAAAAGATATGATGTTATAAAACGCTTCAGGTTCTTTTTTCTTTTTTCCATTCTTTGTGTGTTATCTTTGATTGATTTGTTTATGCTGTGGCTTGGGGATGTTGAAAGCACCCCCGTGACACTCGACATAACAGAACTGTGGGGCTGTGGCTCGGGCTGTGCCTGATTCAATGCACTTTGTCCCTAACAAGCTGGATGCAGATGTCATTTTAAAAATTTGACTCATATTTCAAAGGCACTCGAGAGAGTCCACCTCTTTTAAACATGTGCACCAAAGCCCTTTCTAAGGAGAATAATCATCCCTCTGTTTGTTTTGAAAATTAAGGTTTTTGAATTGGAAGTTTTCTCAGAGTAAGGGACATAGCACAATGTGGAAAACGCTGTTCTTAGGAGAACGATTGAGTCACAGTGACCCGAGACCTTGGGATTTCTATTCACCCCTTTGAAGTGCTCTTTCTTTAGCTGTGAAAACAGGGTTACAGGCGAGCGTCTGATTCTCAGCTCTGGGGCTGGATTGTGTAACGAAAAGAGGCCAGCTTGGGCTCCGGGAGGCTGTGTTCTGGTTTAGGAGCTGTCCTTCCAGACTGTGTGACCTGAAGAAAGTCACTTACCTCTCTGAACCTCAGCTTTCTCGTCTATAATGTGAGAAGGTTATAGAAAGGGATTTCCAAATCTCTCCTAATTCTGGTATTTTAGCATTTAAACCACGTATTGCTGGGAAGCAGCCACAAAAAAGCAAAGAAGAGAAATGGGTGGTATTGGTTTCAAGTGACTAAGTCATGTTAGGCACCTGTACCACCTTGGTGATGTGTCAGGCCTTGTGCAGGATATGATATAACAGTCAGGCATTGAACAAGCACTTCCGAGCACCTGCTGTGCGCCAAGCACTGCGCTAAGTGCCGGGATTCCAAGGCGAGTCAGACCCAGCACCTACAGAGAGCTCTCAGCTACGCAAAAGAGATAGGTACATGGAAACTCATTTCTTTAAAAAGATAGAAACAGTCGCATATTTAATCATGGTGTTTTTGCAATCCATTGTACACTCACACTTAAGTACCAAGCAATATATGAAAGAGAGATTTTTCACCCCACCCCTTAGCTTTGGAGCCCTGGCAGCACAGTGGTTAAGAGCTTGGCTGCTAACCAAACGGTCAGCAGTTGGAATCCACCAGCTGCTCTTGGAAACCTTATGGGGCAGTTCTACCCTGTCCTATGGGGTTGCTATGAGTTGGAATGACTCAAGGGTAATGGGTGGTGGTGGTAGTGATTATTTTAAAAACTTTATTATAGAAATTTAAAACACGCAAAAGAAAGAAAGACAATAGTACAATGAGCCTTCATGCACACATTACTCAGCATCAATAATTATCAACCTGTGACCAACCTTATTTAATCTGTAACTTCCCCCAACTCTGTATCATTTTAAAACAAACCTCAGACATCACACAATTTCATCTGTAGATATTTATTAATATAGTACTAAAAACAAGGAATCTTTTTTAAAAAAAACAAGCATAACTATAATGTGTGTGTCTTAGTTATCTACTGCTGCTGTAACAGAGATACCGCAGGTGGGTGACTTTAGGAAACAGACATTTATTTTCTCACTGGTTAGGAGGCTAGAAGTCTGAATTCACGGTGCCAGCTCCAGGGGAAGGCTTTCTCTCTGTCGGCTCTGGGGGAAGGTCCTTGTCTCTTTGAGCTTCTGCTCCTGAGTGATCTTCATGTGCTTGGCATCTCTCTTCTCCCATCTCTGCTTTGCTTGTTTAATCTCTTATACTTCGAAAGAGATTGACTCAAGACATACCCTACCCTAATCTTGCTTCATTAACATAACAAAGACAGCCCGGTGCCAAATGGGATTATAACCACAGGCATGGAGGTTAGGATTCACAGCGTATATTTTAGTGATGAACAAATTTAAACAAGGTGGGAATTTAGCAATAAAGGTAGAAGTAAGGCATGATGGGAGTTCTGAGGGGCGTCACCTAACCCGGCCTGGCGTGGGGTGGGGTCCCAGAGGGGTCCCTCCCCTCACAGAGTTGTGCGTCTTACAGCAGCAGCCACACAAGGGACAGCCACAGGGCACACAGGTGTTCACACGAAAGACGTACCTTCCAGAGGGTGTGGACGCAGCTTCAGAGGGCGCTGCCTCTGGGGAGGCTCTTAGACCTTTGGAAGAGAGGGAGAGTGCTCTCGGGGTTACCTTGGGACACCAGATGACTGGGCGAAGATGGTGGGGATTTCCCTGTCTGCCCACAGAATGGCCCACCTAGGGTGCTTAGCATCGTCTGCGCTATTCCAAGAGCTGCCCCTTCAGAGCCAGGCACAGGCCAAGTGGGTGGCTCGAGGCCCACCCCGTGCACGTGGTCTTGGCACACACATGGGCCAGTCTGAGTGATAGAGGAAAGCAACAAGAAAATGTCCTTTGCTTTCCCACGGAGCTCTTTTCCTTCAGATGTGCCCCCATGCTCTGCATTTCTTGCCTGGAGTCCTTGGCAAGGCGCCCTTCCGGTCTCCAGCCCCGAGGAACTCAGTGTGTGTTTCCGAGACAGTGAGCTGTTTGGCACCTTTCTGTCCCCACCAACACCGCCCCAGCTCCTCCTGGATGTTTTGGCCGCTGGTCCTGCCCACGCTGTGGAAGCAGCTCCCTGAGGCTCCCTTCTGCCCAGCTCCCTGACAATTCCCCAAGGCCTGGCATCTCTGCTGGAGGCTGCCCTGTGGCCCCACCTTGTGGTTGACCTTCCTGGTGTCAGTACCCACAAGAAGGCAGCTGTGAAGGCCAGTGCAGCCCCTGCCTCCAAGGTGGGTGGGGAGACTGAAGGGATGGTGTGGGCAATGCACTTACCACCCAAACAAGCCTTGATGTCAGTCCTTTTCGTTTTACTTTTTGAAAATGTCTGTTGCACTCTCGGACACCTTTTTAACTCAGTACTGAAGTCACTCCTGAGGGTCATCCTTCAGCCAAAGATGAGACAGGCCCATAAAACAAACAATAACACACGTAGCTCAACCATGTATACGAGACTCAATGGGCACACCAGCCCAGGGGCAAGGACGAGAAGGCAGGAGAGGACAGGAACACTGGACGAATGGAAATGGGAACCCAAGGTCGAGAAGGGGAAAGTGCTGACGCGTTGCAGGGTTGGCCACCAATGTCACAGAACAATATATGAAGTAATTGTTTAGTGAGAAACTAATTCACTCTATAAACCTTCATCTAAAGCAAAATAAAAAAATTTCCATTGCAAGAAACTATAACATCCACAGAAGTAAAAGAGTATTATGGATCCTCATGTACTCATCACCCAACATCAGCGGTCACCAAGGTGTGGCCAACCTTGTTCACCTAGATCCCCACCCTACACACTCTCATGTCCCTCAGCAGCTGGAAAATTTTATATATATATATTTTTTTATTGTACTTTAGTTGAAGGTTTACAGAACAAATAGTTTCTCATTAAACAGTCAGTACACATATTGTTTTATGTCATCGGTTAACAACCCCATGACATGTCAACACTCTCCCTTCTTGACCTTGGAGGACCCTTTTCTTCTTTATTTTGGTGAAAATATACATTGCCCAAGTGACACCATTTCAAAAGTTTCTACATGTACAATTCAGTGACATCGATTACATTCTTCCACAACTGGCTAATTTTGAAGCTAATCTCAGAGAATCTATTTTAATTTTTTAAATTTTAGTTTTGAATAGGTAATATTGACATGATTCGAATTAAAAAAGTACAAAAGGTAAAAAAAGAGAAAACCCCCTCACTCCCTCCTCCCTCTGTGCCACCATGTGCTAGACCGGAAACAAACGGCCGTGATATTTCGTCGCCTCTCCCATTAAGAAGTTGAGGCTAACGCCAACGTTCCTTCCGGTACTACTCACGGCAGCTAAAAGGTACAAACAGCCAAAATGTCCATCAGCGGCTGAACAGATAAACAAAATGTGGGACATACATACAATGGAGTAGTACTCTGCTGTAAAGAGAAACGTAGTCCTTATACAAACCACGACATGGATGGACCTTGAGAACATTATGCTGAGTGAAGAAGTCAGTCACAAACAGATAAATATTGTAGGATCCCACCTATACGAAATATCTGGAACAGGCAGGTGTATAGAGGTCAAAGCTTATTAGTGGTTACCAGGAATAGGGGCGCTCTGGTGGTGCAGTAGTTAAGCATTCGGCTGCTAAGCAAAAGGTCAGCGGTTCAAATCCACCATCCGCTCCTTGGAAACGCTATGGGGCAGTTCTATTCTGTCCTATAGAGTCGCTGTGAGTTGGAATCAACTCTACAGCAATGGGTTTACCAGGGATAGGTGGGAGGGAGGGGGACACACTGCTTAGGGGACACTGAGCTTCCATTAATGGTGATGGAAAAATCAGGAACAGTTAATGGTGAGGGTTGAACAACATGATGAACATAATTAATGTCACTGAATTGTACATGTAAAGATTGTGGAAATGGCAAATGTTTCTTAACCTATCTCCTCCCCCGCCCCTCACCTCACCCCCCCCAAAAAAACCCTGCTGCTGTAGAGCCAATTCCAACTCATAGCAACCCTATAGGACAGAGTAGAACTGCCCCATAGAGCTTCCAAGGCAGTGATCTTTACGGAAGCAGATTGCTATATATTTATCACAATTAAAAAAAATGGAAATACAGTAATAATAACAATAGAATCTATATCTCTACCTTAAATTTGGCTTGGCTGTGTGTGGGGTTCAGAATTTAACCTTACCCAAAGAATTTGGTCTTTGTCCTTGGTTCCTGAGAAATCATCTGTAGAACCTTTTGATAAAGATCCCAGACCTGACGGGCTATGCCAGTGAGGTGACTCTGGGGTGGGGGCTGGCCACTCTAGAGAGATCCAGCTCGTGATGACCACTTCACAATGATGTGGCAAAAATCCAGTTAAAGCTCTGGACACTGAATCTCCATGGGCTTCCTGGTTGGTGAAAGACATCTGCTCTCCGGAGGGTGACATATCACACTCTTTGGAACGTGGAAGCTTTGCAACGAGAACTTTCCAGACCTCTTGCTGTGTCTTTCTTCTTTATGCTGATTCCGACTTGTTTTTTGTTTTTCATTTTTTTAAATAATAAAGCTGTAATCGTAAGTATAGTGCTTTCTGTGGATTCTGCAAGTCATTCTAGCAAATTAGTGAACCTAAGCGAGTAGGGGGAGCCAGGAGGTCAGAAATGAGGGAGCCTGGGGACCCCTGAGCTTAGAACTCAAATCCTGAAGAACTAGTGAGAAAACCCTGAATTCGTAGCTACCAGGACAGAAGTAGGGGAGCCCTGGGGACTCCCAAGATTGTGGCTGGTGCCTGAAGTCCTAGGCTGACTTGACTGTCTGGAGGACTGTTCCCTTTAACTTGTGAGGTCTGGTCCAGCCCCAGGTGGTTAGCGTCAGAGGAAGAGATGCTGTGTCTGCAGCTGGTATCAGAAGAGAAGTGAAACAGAATGGCATTGAATTGATCCTTACAGTTTGAAACGAAAAGTGGGAACTTTGATTGAGGTTTTTTTTTACAGTTGGTATCAGAGACGTAGAATTCTGATTTTTTTCTACTGACTCGGTGACTTGCTTTGACCAAAGGGACTTTAGCAAACGTCACGCAAGTAAAGGGCTTGGAAGCGTTGGTGCATTGGGCTTGGCCTCTTGCTCCTGGGAACTCTGGTGTTGTCATGTGAAGAAGCCCGGACTAACCTCCTGGAGGATAGAGACCACACAGAGAGAGGCCTCAGCCATCCCACTCAACCCACAGAAATGTGAGCTAGATAAAATGGTTATTGCTTTAAGCTACTAAATTTGGGGTGGATTGGAACACAGCAAAAGTTAACTGATGTCCTCTCAGTTCTCACACCCACTTTCATACACTCCTTCAGTAAAAACGGCCTGGGGTGGCATCTGACCCCCTCTAACTCACAAGGGGGAAGAAGAATTAAGATCAACAGCCCAAGGCTGATTCCTGCAAAGCTGGAGGTCAGATATGCCTCCTCCCTCTGCCATCTTTACCAATTTTGACACAAACCATCCCTCCCACGGCACTCTCTACTTCTCTGCTTGGGTTGATAAGTCACTGCAATGGCCACACAGAACTCACAGACAATACTCATAATTATGGGGTTTATTAGGGAAGTAACTAGTTACAATTCAGGCTCAGGAATGCTCAGGATACCGTTCTTCCATCATGAAAGCCTCTTCAGCTGTGCCGGCAGGCAGGTCTCTCTTTGGCCCTCAGCCTCTACCTGGCACAGGCAAGTGTTACAAATCTCTTTTAGCTCTGCTGATAAGTGCCCGGAGGCACCCTACTCCTTCAGCAAGCCTCCTGTCTGGAGGCACTCAGCTTCCCCTCTCTGGGCCACGCCATCTCCTACAGGTCTCTCCTGCCTCCGTTTCTCTACCGTTTCTCTGCCGCCACTTCTTGCCATCTTTAGTGTTACACCTCTCTCCCTCTCCCTCTCCCTCCCTCTCTTCCTTTCCTCCTTTCCGTCTCTTTCTTCTGCTTCCAGGAGCTTTTCAGTGCAGGGATCCCAGGTCCAAAGGACACGCTCCACTCTTGCCCCTTCTTCCTTGGTGGTGGTGGGATTCTCCTCTGCTCTGGAATTGGCCCTCTTTTAAGCCCAGTGGGATGGCAAAACTGACCAGTTCCCTTCGTGGGTCACAATTACCTTATTTGAACAGTCCTGCTCAATCACTTGGGTGGGAGTCACAAGACCATGGTGAGAAAGGCCACACAAAAGCAATTCATCCCTCTGCACCTTCCTAGAGGAATACAATATTCCAATGTTACCAGTTTGTGAATCCCCCTGAAGATCTTCCATGCATAAGCAAGTATATAAATACATTCTCCTCCCTTCCCCACTATGCCCCCTTTTTCAAACAAATGATAACACGCCATACACATTTCTGAATCTAGTTGTATTTATTTAATATAACAATGTATTTTGGGGATTATTCTTATCTGTACATCTGTAGCTTCCTTTATAGCATGCCATTTAATGCACAGATCATAAATTATTTAATCAGTCTTTTATTGATGGGCATTTAGATTGTTTCCAGTCTTCTGCTATTTCAAGCCACACTGCAGTGAACAAGCTGGTACTCTGTCATTCCCAACACAAGTGAGTATTTCTGAAGGATGGACTTCTAGCTCTGGCCATCAGGTATGAGCACAGGGGGGCCTGGACATGGAATATAACCTATAAGGAAGGACATACTTTCTGTTCCTTGGGCTTCCTCTGTTTTTCTGAGTCACAGCTGTCCAAATGCATATTCTTCGTGTCCCTACTTGTCTTTTTTTAAGCTGAGAAAGGCACACCCACCAGCCCATGGTGTATTAACCAGTAAGCAAGGTACTCAAGGGTCTACAGTAGGCAAGGTACACACGGGCTTACTTGTGCTTACTTACTCATCTGCAGTGCACAATTTCACATGGGTTTCACAGGTGAAATTGTGCACTGCAGATGAGTAAGTAAGCACAGGTAAGCCCATGTGTACCTTGCCTATTGGGTAACCCGTCCCTGCGCCAGCTGCAGAGAGTAAGCCCTCTCCAGTGTCCTAGCTCTCCCAGCCCTCTACCACCCTAGGATGAGGCCAGCACACTCCACGCCTGTCGGCTCTCCAGCTGCAGTCTCCACCGTGAAGGGTGATCTGACCGCATACCTCCCTTCCCTATGCTAGAATGTGAAAACATGGATGTGTGAAGCTTCTGGGAACTGCACGACTGTGCTTCTGGAGGCAGTTCAGATGAGTTATCGTTTACTGACAGACACTAAGAAGTCCAATGAAGACAAGAGTCCCAGTGCAAACAAACAAGTGATTGGAGCTGACCCGAGCAGGACAATGGGGCCCCTATGGAATGAATTCTAATGAAATACCCGGCCCCCGCTCCAGGCCATTAACCCCAAGGAATACTCAAGCAGACAAACCTAAACAAACCAGAGCGGCAGTGTAAACGCAGTGTCCTTTCTGACGATGGAACATGGGTTGAAACAGAGCAGCTGGTTCCAATGCCCAGGTACCCATGAGCAGAGGGTCCATGCCCACCTCTCTGGTTCCTTTCTCCCTTACTTCCTTTTCAGTCACCCCACGACCTACCTCTGCTTGACTTGCCCGCCATGCTCCCTGGGAGGAAACAAGTTCTCAGAGGAGGCTAAGCCCCCATCATGACCTGCTGCCCCTTTGCTAGTGTCTCCATGAGGATCCCAGCTGGGGAGAGCTGCTGGGCCCCACCCCCCAACGTCCTCCTCCTTCTCCCTGGCTTGGTCGAGCACAGCATCTGCTCTGCTCCCTGTCAGCGCTTATGTAAAACACACCCTCCCAGATTCCGGCCTCATGGCTTCATTCGCAGACCTCTGTGGTCATTCCTGATTTGGCAGGTGACCGCCATGCCAGTCCCGGACATGCCTGGCCCTCCTCAGCCCACAGAGGAAGGGGCCTGGGGCTGGGGAGAGTCCTGGGCCGGGAGCTGCCCGCGCAGGGGAGACGACACTGTCCGCACTCGATAAGGCTGACGCCAGAGGTGAGGTCAGAACCCAGCTAGGAGCCAGCCAGGCCTGGGGACAGATAACCTGAGGATGCTCCGGGTCCTTGGCTCAGTCCCCAGCAAAGAGAATACCTGCCTGAGCAAAGAAGCCCATGCTGGGGACAGGGAAGGAAGGGACAGCAGGCGGACACAAAGCCGAGGCGGGGGTGGGCGGGGGGGGGGTGGGGGGCGCTCTGTGGAGCAGCAGGCTCAGCCAGAGGGTCTCCCAGGGGCCTCCCTCTGCCCCCATGCTGTCTTTATCTCCAACGTTGCAGACGCCCAGGAGAATTTTATCTCCCGCTTCCTGTATCTTGGATGCTTGAGCTGTTGGAGAGTTAGTTACACATTGCCATGGATTTTATTTACTCCCTGCCTAGTTCCCTTTCCTCCTGGAGGGGGTGGGCAAGGTTTCTCTCTCAACCCTTGCAATCTTCCTGCTTAAAAACAGACCTTTAATACATGCTCGTTAGTTCATGTCTTAAAAAAATCACGGCTGCACACTTTGGATGGAATTTGGTTAAAATAATAATGGCCGCTGTTGATTGAGCAAGGCCCCCGGGTGGTGTAAACGGTTTGCTCTCGGCTACTAATTGAAAGGTTGGCGGTTCGAACTCACCCAGCAGCACCATGGAAGAAAGGCCTGGTGATCTGCTTCTGTAAAGAGTACAGCCAAGAAAACCCTATGGAACAGTTCTACTCTGTAACGAAGGGGTCCCCATGAGTTGGAATTGACTCAACAGCAATGGGTTTGGTTGATTGATTGAGCAACTACTGAATGCTAGACATCAAACAGACGTTACCCAGTCGAAGTTCTCTGCAGGGAAGGCACTGCCTCCATTTCCTAAAACCAACCCGTTGCCGTTGAGTTGATTCTGACTCACAGCGACCCTACAGGACAGAGTAGAACTGCCCCAGAGGGTTTCCAAGGAACAGCTGGTGGATTCAAACTGCCGACCTTTTGGTTAGCAGCCAGGCTCTTAACCACTGCGCCACCAGGGCTCCATGGCCTCCATTTAGTGGGGAAGAAAATGAAGTCTCCAAGAGGCCTGTCCAAGCTCACACAGCTTGCAAGAGGTTGAACTGGGATTTGAACCCTGGCCTGCAGGACTCCAGAGCTCAGGTTCTGTTCCCTCAGCACCCAATGCTGCTTCTAGGTTGAGAAGGAAAAGCACTGAGGTTAGAAGCGAAACACTGCTGGGAACCAAAACTTCCTCTCATCCCACTCAGCTCGGTGGTGGGACTGTGATAGGCCTCTGCCACAGGGCCAGCTCTGGGCGCCGGGTGCAGGGCAAGCTTCAGCAGACCACGGTGAGTAAGCACAGAGCGGGGCCAGCTGACACTTAGTGGTGTGCATCCAGCCTCTCCCCCGGAAGGCCGGGCGAGGGGAGAGCAAACGCGCCCAAACCTCTTTCCTGCTCCCCTGGCATGAACTGTTACTGGTTCTGGGATGGTGAGTGGGAGGCTCACAGAGATGCTGGCTATTCCTAAGACTACTTTAATGGAACTAAAATGATAATAAAAACAATAATAAACTGTCAGATGCTTTCTTACTATTCTAATCCCAAGTCCCTTACAAACTGTATATCACCTGGTAAGCTGTCTAACCTCCCTGAGCCCTATCTCCTCATGTTTGAAAGCAGATAACAGCTGTCATGTGCTATAAAATTCAGAGTCGAGCACAGTGTCTGCCACAGAGAAGGGCTCTATAAACATTTGATGCTCAGATGAATGAAATGTAGGGATCTCCTACTTACGGTGCATCTTCTGTAGCACCTAGCACGTCCTGGTTGTGGAGGCTGGCAAATCCAAAATCCGTGGGTCAGGCATCAGGCTGGAAGCTTCTTCCGACCTACGTGGCTGCAGGGGCTGATGAACCTAAACTGGCAGATCAGACGACAGGCTGCTGGCTCACAAGGCTGTGGAAGCTGGTGAATCAGGTCAGATGGCAGGCTGCTGGCTCAAGCTCCAAGAACTGGAGGTCAGATGATCACGAACAGGATGTGGTATCCAGAGTGAGAGAGGCTGATCTTCCCCAGAGCATTCATATACATTTAATGCAGACCACACCTTCAAGGAAACTACCTCTACTTGAGAAGGCAGTGACTTGAGTAACGCCCTTTAGTAAGGGCAGTGACTGGGGTAAGGGTAGTGACTTGAGTCATATCTCTAGTAAGGTGGTGACTCAAGATACATCCTTACTCCTGCCTCATTAGCACAACCACAGGCATAGAGGCTAGGATTCACAACACATCACAAAATGGAGGATAATTACGTCAGATTACAAAATGGAGGACAACCATACAATACTAGGAATCATGGCCTAGCCAAGTCGACACATAACCCCAACCATCACAGGTTCCATACACCTTATTTGCATAGTCCCACTCAGTCACTGTGTGAGTCACAAAGACTATGGCTAGAAGGGCCATGTAAAGTAATTTTTTGCACAGCTGGACTTGGGTGTGATTAATGAGTATTTGTGATTTCCGGGTTGTCTTTATAGTTGAAAATGACAGCATGCCCCACAAAAAACATGAGCTTCACTTAAATATGGAGAAACTCCTGTGAAGAGAGTCTATGATTTACTGCAGGCCCGTGGGGAGTTGTGGTATTGGGATTAATAATAAAGATCTGTTAATTCTCTGCCTTTGCCCAGGCTGCCTTCCAAGACATGATGTGGAACCCTGCTGTTTCTGCTCCAGATAAATCAATAATAATCTTCAGGGGCAAGGCATGGGGACGTACTCCTGTGTCAACTGCACTGTTAAAAATCAGATTTCTTGGAATCTGTTCACAAGAGGCTTTGAATTTGCCAGACCGCTTGCTGAGCCTGAAATGCTGCACTTGGTTATTTCCGTGAATCCTCTTTTCCCTTACGCCATGGCTACCATTTCCACAGCAGGGATGGGAGCTTCAGTGACCATGTTTCCATGATGGTGGCTGTCTAGGTGTGGCCCATTCCCTCTGCACCGCTTACCCCCCAGCACTGATTCCACCGCGATGGGAGGACGCAGAGAGGGCTGGGTAGGAAGGGGTTCTGTGGGATGCTATGGACTGACGCCCTTCTTTTCCCTTCTTGGTTCCTCCTCTGGGACGACTCTTGGCTAGAAAGACTTTTTCTCTGCCTGTCCATCCACTCAACCATTTGTTCATCACTTTCTTCATTCAGTCGCTTAGTTAAAACACACAAGCTGAGTCTCTGATGCCTGGGAATACCTGTGATGGCTTTAGGGGTCCAGAGAGGGGCTGAGATTGGGTCTTGGATTTTAAACAGTTGGACCCAGGCAGAGAAGAAAGACCTGCATGCAAACACTGCTAACACCTTCAAACACTCACAGGGATTACCTCTCAGTGGTGGATTCACGAGTGGTTTTCCTCCCTCCCTTCCCCTCCTTCTCCTCTCTCTTTCTCCATCTTTCTCTTCCTCTCTCTTTCCTTCTCTTTTTGCATATCTGTGTTTCTAACTGTTCCTTCAATGAGAACATATTAGTATTTGTGTAATAAAAGTGATTTAAAAGGTAAATACGTGGTAAAAGGTGTTAAGTGCACAGGGAGGTACAGGTGAAAACACTGGGCAAGCAAAGGGGAGGAAAGCATACATCCACCCTGAGAGGGTTTGGAAGGGTTTTGGGGGAAGGCCATTGTTGCTTTGGGCACTGAAGTTTAAGTGGGGCATCTGTGGGTTGTCTGCCTGTCTGTCCAGCACTCTTCTCCTTTCTTCTGGAAATCTCCCTCCTCTATGGCCCACAAGCTGCCTGGTTCTCAGATGACCTTGTCCTCACCCCCTCTGCCTCACTGTCCAGTGGTGGGCACTGACCGAGCCTGGCCACTCAGAACCCTGACCCTGGCGTTTGCTGATTAATGGAAGTCTCTTTGGTGGAAGCCCAAAGATGTTAAATTTAGGGGCCTCCCAGTGTGTGGTGGGAGGGATTTCGGCACCCATGCTTCCTGCAATGTGGAGGAAACCAGTGTGCCATGGGAGAGATGAAAAGGGCCCCCACAGAGAAGTGGAGATGAGAGCAGGTGAGTCATGGTGCTGCTTGAGTCCCTGGCTCTAGTTGTTCCTGAACCTCAGCTGTACCTCTGCCCTCTTTCGTCCAAGCTGGTATGAACTGCGTGCTTGCAATCCCATGTATCCTCTCCAATGCAAATGTGGCTAAGTGGAGAAAGGGGGTTGGGCACAGTGGTAGAAAAGCAAAGGACATGTGCAGGAAACAGATGATTGTTCTGTTTGGCTAGGGAGGGGTAGTGTGTGTGTGTGTGTGTGTGTGTGTGTGTGTGTGTGTGTGTGTGTGGCTTAGGGTGTGTGGTCAGCTGTAGAGGCAGCAGGGTTCAGATTGCTAGCTTCAAGTCTCGAGCCCCCTGCTGCAGCCCATGCTTCTCCCAGGCCCCAAGAGGGCAAAGCTCCATGACCAGCCACCAGGGCCATTCTGCCTCCTCCAAACTGCACCACAAAGAAACTGTGGAGGTAGTGGGAGCGAAATCCCAAACCAGGGAGCCCTAAAGTAAAGTCCAGCCCTAGAGGTGGACATGTTCTTCTTCTTCCAGGAACCACCAGAGTTTGGGGGTGCAGGCATTGGCCCCCCTCCTCTACAGCTTAGACTGAATTTCCAGCCTTCTCCACAACCTGCCCATCCTCTGAGCTATCAGTGCAGCCAGACTGGCTCATTAGTGTGTGCCCTCTCCCCTCTCTTTTGGGACCAGCTCTGGTGGGTCCGCTACAGGAGAGGTGAAGAACAGGAGGAAAGGTATGAAGGCCTGGGATAATGCACTAATTAGCTAGCTCAGGAACAAGAGAAAACCAGCCACGTCATATCATGTAGCTCCTAAAGAAGGCTTGTCTGAAAGCTTGAAGGGCTCTCTCTTGGGGGAAAGCTAGAGACCCAGAATGCAGAGTTGAAGGATGACAGGCCATGGCCCCAGCTCTCTCATCCTACAGATGCCCCAAGTCAACAAAGGACTCATAGCTACATCCCGGCCTAGACAATTTCAGCCTCATCACACAGACAACCGGCACACTCAGCAACTTCAACCTGCATCCTCTGCCCCTGTCTTCAACATCTTGTCTAAAAACTTGCCTGTGAAGAGTGCTCAGGGATGATCTGCTGCCACTCAGCTCAAGCGTTTCTCCACAGGGGTTCCAGCCCCAACACATGTGCTCAGGTGGGTCGATAAGCCTCATGTGTCTCTCTGATGGGGATGGGGACCTGTCTGCCATGTGGGTGGAAGCAGCAAGACCCTGTGGGCTGTTTCTGCTTTCTGCTCACCAGTTACCTTAGCAACAGCATCTGTACCAGGATACACATGAGGACAGCAAGGTATCTACTGCTGCCTAGACAGAGAGGGGCAGAGCAGTGAGGGAGCACTGGTCCCATCTACCGCCGCCTAGATAGAGAGGGGCAGAGCAGTGAGGGAGCACTGGTCCCATCTACTGCCGCCTAGATAGAGAGGGGCAGAGCAGTGAGGGAGCACTGATTTGGAGTCAGGATGCCTGGGTTCCTACCTCTGACTGGCTGCCCCTGACAAGTTGCCTCACCTCCTAGGCCTCTTATCCTGGGCAGGATGGGGACTGGTTCAAGGAAGCTGTTGAGAGGCACTGTCTCCTGGGTGAGAAGGCCTTACTGTTTCTGCTCTAGGTGACTTTTGGCACAGAAACTGCATCAGGAGACAATTATTTCTTCTGTCAGTCTTCTGTGACTTAGCTTTTCACTGGCCATCTGTGTTGCAGAAATTGTTTGCTGAACAAGCAGATGATTGAGCTCCAAAATGGCTGGACTTAGCAGTGCCTGGCCTCACCAGGGTGGATATCTCTTCTGGAAGGATAGGAGATAAACTTGCCTTTGGTCCTTGAGGGCTCATGTAGAAGGAAGTGATTACAGTACTCAAAAATAATTATGTTCAGCTCAACTCTATAAATAACTATAATAATAATGATAATAAAAATAATAATACTTTCTGCATGGTGCAGTGGTTAAGAACTCAGGCTGCTAACCAAAAAGTTTGGCAATCTGAATCTACCAGCTGCTCCTTGGAAACCCTATGGGGAAGTTCTGCTCTGTCTTATAGAGTTGCTATGAGTCGGAATAGAATCGATGGCTATGGGTTTTGGTTTTTTTGCATGGCCTTTGAAACTTTCAGAGACCTTTCACATCTATTCTCCTGCCACGTTCTGAAGACTATGCAGGGAGGTAGGTAGAACAGATATTGTGACTATCACAACCTCCATGTTACAGTGAAGGACACTAAGGCACAAGGAGGCCAAAGATCCTGGGATCTCTTAGTTAATGGATGAGCTAGAAATGGACCTTCTGTCCTCTGCCTCCTGACCTCAACTTTTTTGGCGGACATGACTCATGAGAGCTATTATGAAGCAGAAACATTCCCCATCCTTGTTCATGGTCATTGTCATGGATTGAATTGTGTCTCTAAAAATATGTGTCAACCTGGTTAGGCCATGATTCCAAGTACTGTGTGGTTGTCCTCCATTTTGTGATTATAATTTTATGTTAAAGAGGATTAGGGTGGGATTATAACACCCTTACTAAGGTCACATACCTGATCCAGTGTAAAGGGAGTTTCCCTGGGGAGCGACCTGTACCACCTTTTATCTTATAAGAGATAAACGGAAAGAGAAGCAAGTAGAGAGTAGGGGACCCCATACCACCAAGAAAACAGCACCGGGAGCAGAGCATGTCCTTTGGACACAGGGTTCCTATGTGGAGAAGCTCCTAGTCCAGGGAAGATTGATGACAAGGACCTTCCTCTAGAGCCGATAGAGAGAGAAATCCATCCCCTGGAGCTGACACGCTGAATTTGGACTTGTAACCTACTAGACTGTGAGAAAATAAATTTCTCTTTGTTAAAGCTATCCACTTGTGATATTTCTGTTATAGCAGCACTAGACGGCTAAGACAGTCATCATACTTGGACTTAACATGTGTCACAGCATCTTTCTGAAGAAGGAAGAGAACTAAGATCCTTTCATGCAACAAATAATTTTATTAAGCACCTACTGGGTGCGAGGCCCTGGGCTAGGCACTGAGGATTCAAAGATGAGCAAAATGTGGTCTCTACCTCCCAACAGCTTAATCTATTAGACACTTACTCCATAGTATCTTGCCCCGTGGTGTCTTTCTTAATTAATTCTCACCTTTTGGTGTTAAAGGAGCCCTGGTGGCACAAGGGGGTAAGTGCTCGACTGCTAACTGAAAGGTCAGCAGTTCGAATCCACCAGCCGCTCCTCAGAAGAAAGATGTGGCAGTCTGCATCCATAAAGATTACAGCCTTGGAAACCCTATGAGCAGTTCTGCTCTGTCCTATAGGGTCGCTATGAGTCGGAATTGTCTTGATGAGAGTGGGTTTATTTTTTTTGAGGAGGGTGCGGTTTGTGGCATTGGATAGAATCACCAACCACAAGATCCCAGAAAGTGACATATACCCTCCTCCCGCAGCCATTTGTGGATCCCAACAGAATTCCACTGGTTTGCATCCACGATAGGAGATAGCACACTTTTTCTGATGTTGGTGGGAGGATAAGCAGGAAAAAGCCACTCCTAGATTCTGGTTTACGGGCTGGGCCACGGGGAAATGAGAGAGGCCCCTTGGCTTGGTGAGGAAATGCTTTCCGGAGAGTGGTTGGGAGCTGTGTGGGGACTGGCCTCCTGGACAAAGGCTGAGGGCCTGACTGGGTGCTGGAGAGGCAGCCTTGGGAACTACACTTCATGGCTGCAAACTGACGTCGAAAGGCAACCTGAAGCTTGTTCTCGGAACACGCACAGCCGCTAGAATCCTGTGTCCACAGACGGGGAGTTTGGGGCCACACTTTGCCCAAGGCAAATCATTTTCTGCAGTGATGTGTAGACGCTTAGGGACAGAAGCCTAAAGCTTACACCACTTTGACAATGGGTGTCCTGTCACTAAGGCCCGAAGAGAGCTTTTTAGTATTTTACCTCTTACCCTACAACGGCCCCAAGCACTTGTCCTATGCTCAGAAGAGCATTTAACAGACTTTTGAACTCTTTTAAAGCAGCTCAGTGAGATGACATTGAGGGGACAAATGTCCATATCAAGAACTCAAACTTCCAGCCCTACATAAAGCCAGTGACACACTCTTAGCTCACAGAAAATAATTTCTTATACAGCTGCTTTCCTCTGCAGAATTTGTAGCCCAAACATACACTATGGGTTTAACCTGACAGACCTGAAGGAATAAGCTAAAGGGAATCAGAAAACCCAGGGCTGTGTCAGCTCATGACAGAAGCAGAAGCTTCAGAAGGCAAATCAGGGCCACGTGGTTTCAGTTATAACGTGCCACAGCAGAGGAAAATAAGTTTTTTGTTTTGTTTCGCTTTTTAAGACCACGTTTACATTAGTCCATCTTTAAAACAACAGCAAGGAAATGCCACAAGAGCCAGACCATTTGTAGAGTTGAGTTATTCTCATGACATAAGCAGAAAAATTAGACCTGGAATGTGGAAGGGGCCTTAGATTTCATCTAGTTCATCAACTGACTTCATTTTTCAATGAAGAATCTGAGGCCTCGGTCATAGAAATAATCAGCACCATTACCCATAAAAAAAATAACACAAACCTGTTGCCACTGAGCTGGTTCCGACTCATAGCGACCCTACAGAGCAGAGGAGAACTGCCCCATAGGCTTTCCAGGGAGTGGCTGGTGGATTCGAACTGCCGCCCACATTTTGGTTAGCTTAACCACTGACCGCCCACTTGGAACCTGGCTGCACTGTAGCTGGTCCTCACAACAAGGCAGCAAGGTTGGCCTTACCTGCATTCTACACACGGACCCAGAGAGGTAGACAGCACAGGGGGACTCAGCCAGTGAGCCTTAATAGCATGGACTCCGGAGCCACGCTGCCTGGGTGGATGGCCCAGCCAGTCTCCCACAAGTTGCTGAAGACGGGTAAGTTGTTTAACTCTCCTGTGCCTCAGTTTTTTCATCTGTAAGATGGCGATAATACAGGTCCAAAATTTCAAAACCCTAAAAGCTCCAAAACCCTCAAATTGTACTGATAGCTCATTTCACAGCAACACCTGACCTGAAATAAGCTCATTTGATACAACCACTTGACTTGAGTTGACACAAGGCTACTTGTACTATTTATACCATGTATACACCAACAGAAACGTTAGTAGGTTCCATTACAGGATGATGTCCCAGATGCAGCAGGGTGCTATGTAGCCTGCGGCACATACACCTTCCTAAAGCCCCCAAATTCTCAGTCACCAAACACTGCTGGCACCAAGGGCTTTGAAATAGGAATGTGGACCTACAGCATGCGTCTCAAAGTTTGTAATGAGGATGAAGGGAGCTAACAGTTACACAGTGCTGAGAAGATTACCTGGCACATGGAAGCACTATGTACATAATGAAACCCCGTGGGTCACAGCTGCCCAATCCGCAGCTGATCATGGCGACGGGGCAGGCCTGGGCAGCTTTTTGTTCTGTTGTATGTGGGGTTGCCATAAGTCAGGGGCTGACCGGACGGCAACAAACAACAACGTATTTTTTAAATATAATAATATTAACTGTCTTGTCTAAAGTGACACAGGTAGTAAGCCAGGAGAGAAGGTTCTGGTCTTTGAATGCTGGAATGTCTGACGCCAAAAACCATGCTTTCTGTGTAGGTGTGCTGCCTCTGCCGACTCCAGGTCTGGTGCTCATGTGTCTTGGTCCATAAACCAGCCTTGTTTATACAATAGATTAAAGCAATCACTACTCTCTGAAATGACTATTTAGTGACGTAAGTTTCCTACTTTAAGAAACGAGATGAATTACCACCAGATATCTCCCATACATCTGGCTGGCTGCCTTCTGCCTCTGATTTTCAAAGTGTGGTCCAGGACCACATACAGTTGAGTCACTTGAGTGCTTATTAAAACTCAGGCTGCCCCAGCCCCAAGTCAGAATCTAGGGGAGGGGTTTCCAGGTGCAGGTATGGATCGCTCTTGCTTTTTACTTTCATAGAAGGTTTAATTTAATGAAGGGGATTCAGGAAAAGCCAATGGCAGAGTGATGGATTGCTTTTATATGGCCTTTCTGCCAAGGTCTTGTAACTCTCACCCAAGTGATTGGGTGGAACTATGCAAATAAGGTAATTGTGGCCCACCAAGGGGATTGGATAGTTTGCTAATAATGAACACTTGCCTGAGCAGGGCAGAGGCCAAGGGGCCAGAGAGAGACCTGCCTGCGGACACGGCTGAAAAGAGGCTGTCCTGATGGAAGAACTGTATCCTAAGCGTTCTGAACCCAAATTGTAATCTGTTACTTCCCTAATAAGCCCATAACCGTGAGTTCTGTGTGGCCATTGCAACAAATTATGGAACTCGGCAGAGAAGTAGAGAGTGCCGTGGGAGGGATGGCTGGCGTCAAAACTGGTAAAAAGGTTGGAGGGTGGAGCCATGTCTGACCTCTGCCTCATAGGAATCAACCTTGGACTATTGATCTTGATTCTCCTTCCCCCTCATGAAGTTGGAGGAGGTCAGATGTCTCCGCCACACCATTTTTACAACAATCCATCACTCCCTCCTCACCACTGTGACTGCAGGCCCCCAGATAAGGGCAGCTGTAGGAAGAGTGGGAGGGAGGGAAGGAGGCAGCCCACTGGCTAAGGGCCAGCCCTGTGGGACATCTGGGTGGGGAGCCCAGTTCACACTGATGGCTTCTACAGTGTGGTTCACCCTAGAGGCCAGTGACAGAAGCCTTCCCCCTGCTCAAAGCTAGCCTCCTGGTACTGCCGAGTGTCTCCTCCCTCGGTAGAGATTCATGGGATTTGCAATGCAGATGCCAGAAAAAGCCTCAAGGCGAGGTCGTCTGCCCTGGAATGCCAGGCTTTTGAATGCAGCCTGACAGTGTTGTTGTTGTTAGGTGCTGTCGAGTCCATTCCAACTCATAGTGACCCTACGGGCAACAGAAGGAAACCTTGCCGGGTCCTGTGCCATCCTCACAATCATTGCTGTGTTTGAGCCCATCGTTACAGCAACTGTATCAATCCAAGCCTGACAACGGCTCCTAGTAATTTCCCCTGGACAGCATGCCTGCCTCCCTCCCCAGCCCCTGACCGTCCTCGAGGCTCCCCCTGCCCCTCAGAAAAGCCTAAATCCTGAGCTCTGAATAACATTTAAGAGACAGGTGAAGGTGACATTTTCCAGAACCAAATGCTGAGCCAGACAGCAGAGGTTGAGATGGGTTCACACGGTTGCTGACTCCGTTCCAAGGTGTCTGGTGATTTAAGGTGAGCTGGGTAACTGGGTGGGGGTGGGGGTCATGCTGGCTCCATGCAAGCAGATCTATAGGGAACAGGAGCACTCTCCCCACTAAACCACGCCCTAAACCACCGGCATGAACCTCCTAGAGTAGGTGTCTGCGCCGGTGCCTGCGTATGCCCACACACATGTCCCATGCTGCAGCAGGGTGGCCCCTGGCCTCCTGTGTCAAAAATTCCACCAGAACAGCTGGTGAGTGGGACTGTGCCTGGTAGTGATTTTCCTTGCACCATGACAACAAGACACCATCAAAGCTAATGGCGCCAGTCCATCCCTCGCCTTTCTCTGCCGGTTCCGGCTCAGACTTCTTGTGTCTTAAAATACTTGCCTGGCTGGCAATGCAGTGACTCACCTGGGACGGAACAGAGCAGGCAGGTGGTGCTGTCTTCTGCAGAACTGTGTGTCATTTCCCACATCGCTCCTGTCAAGGGGGAGATGTAGCCCATACTCGCTCGTCAGAGGTGGAGATGTCAAAGAAAGCCACGTGCTCAGGATGTGTCAAACTTTGGCACTTGTGTTAAACAGACTTGGGGGACATCAGGCAAGTTCACCTGAGAATCTTCTCGTCCTGATCATCAGCCGAGTGCAAGCTGGACCACAGGTGTTGTTGGGCACAGCCAAAAAAGCCAGTTCACATGTAGAATCACTCAGCTCCACGGCTGGGTCTTCTGGAAGCATCTGAGTCAGTGCCAAGTTGTAATCTTTGGGATTCCATGAATCCTAAGTACTTCAATAATTTAAAAACATGTTTGAAGCTGGTAATTTGGAAACTGCATTACATGAAAACTTGAATTAATAAAAACATAGGATTGGGAGTTTTACTGTCAATTATTCTTTGGAGCCCTGGTGGCACAGTGGTTAAGAGCTCAGCTGCTAAGCAGAAGTCAGAAGTTCAAATCCACCAGCTGCTCTTTGGAAACCCTGTGGGGCAGTTCTACTCATAGAGTCGCTATGAATCAGAATTGACTCAATGGCAACAGGTTTTATACTTGTGCTTATTGGTCCTCTCATAACCTGAATTACACAGGTTGTATGTGGTGGTATATCAGACCTGGAGTCAAATCCTAGGTTTGCCACTTATTAGCTGTGTGACGTTGGCTAAGTTCCTTTACTTCTCTGAACTTCTGTTTCCTCAACTGCCAAAGTGGGAATGATATCCTCTTCCAAACTATAAAACCCAAACCCACTGCCATCGAGTCAATTCCAACTCATAGCAATCCTATAGGGCAGAGTAGAACTGCCCCATAGGGTTTCCAAGACTGTAATCTTTACAGAAGTAGACTGCCACATCTTTCTCCCTCGGAGCGGTGGGTGAGTTTGAACCACCGACCTTTCGGTTAGCAGCTGAGTGCTTAACTACTGTGCAACCAGGGCTCCTCCTTCCAAATTATATCATAATGAATATTAAAAGAGATCAGGAACGGTAAATGGTGAATTGGCAAATGTTGTGTTATGTGTGTGTATATATATATATATGTATATATATTCTATCACAATTAAAAAAAAAAAGTATTCAGCTATATATATGTATCACGATCGAGTCAGTATACTGGAAAGAGTATGGCCTGGAAGTCAGAAGATCTGTGTCCTACATTTAAAAAAAAAAAAAAAAAGAGGTCACGAATGTGACACATCAATGCAAATTCATTTTCCTGTCTTTTCTGTTTTTCTGCAATTTGAAATAAACATCATTCCTGGCTAACGAATATCCCAATGTTAGCACATTTCAATAAGAGACTTTCCATACTTCTGGAGTTTCATAAATAATCCTCCAAGAAGAAGGAATCCAAAATGTTTGTGATATAGACCCTGAGATCAGCAGTTGCTCAGGTTAAGAGGGGTGATTTCAACAGTGTTATGGATTGAATTGAATTCCCCCAAATTATGTGTTGTAAATCCTCATGCCTATACCTGTGGGAGTAATCCTATTTGGGAACGGGGATTTCTTTGCTGTGTTAATGAGGCCATGTCAGTGTAGGCGCATCTTAAGTCAATCAGTTTTAGAGATAAAAGAGCGAATCAGGCACAGAAGAAAGCCATCAGAGATGGGGAAAGGAGACCCCTCACCACATGAAGATCACCAAGGAACCAAGAAACAGAAGCTGAAAAGAGACAAGGACCTTCCTCCAGGGCCAACAGAGAGAGAAAGCCTTTCCCTAGAACCAGTGCCCTGAATTCAGACTTCTAGCCTCTTAAACTGTGAGAAAATAAACTTCTGTTCATTAAAGCCATCCACTTGAGGTCTTTCTGTTATAGCAGCTCTAGGTAACCAAGACAGAAAGCCTCTGTTGTGACTTTCAGAGACTTGGGGGGAGTCAATTGCAGTTTCCTTTTGAAAGGTCCCTAGAAATTTTCTGTGATGTGTGAAGAGTGAGATGCTGGCTCCAGGGGCACCAGGTGGGCCCGACTTGGAGCCTCCCTCCCCTACAGCTGTCTTCTTCCCTAACACCCTTTTCCCTGCCTTCCACCCTCCGGTTAGATCTGGCTCAAGGTTCAGCTGACCACTTCTGGGTTGTCCAGCCACAAAGATCTTTCTTTCTCTCTAGCAACTCTAGTCAGAACCATGGGCTTTAGTATTTGCTAACGCCCCCTCCCCCCACTATTTCATTTGTTTCAATCTCAGCCTCCTGAGACAGCCCCCACAGTACTGTATTAAAAATCCTATTTTCTTTGCTTGGATTCCTCTCCCCCAGCTTTGCATTTGAATTCTGCTTTTATGTAAACCCCCTTGTGCCTGCGTAGCATGATTAAGAATGTTGCTGACATAATTTGTATGAACTCCCTACTTGTAAACCCCTTTAAAAGCCCTTGGTGAGCAGTCTTGGCAGCAGCAGCTCCAACTGACTCCATTTCCTTGTACAACAAAATAATGGTGGCTTTCCTGTTCTCCCACCTCAGTCTCTGGATTATTGGCCAATACGAGTCATGCTGAGCAAGAACCTGGGGTTTCCACCTGTTAACATTTCTACTAGACTTTAATGAAAAGGAAACATGTTTGAGTCTAGCTGCACCTCTCACTAGCTGCATAATTATGGACAAATTACTTGACCTCTTTGAAACTCAGCCTTCTTGTCTGTCCGTGAGAATCTTACCTCTTTAGGTTGTTGTGAGGTTGAATGTGAGCACAATGCACACTACGGTGGTTTGTAAATTGTAAGCTTTGAGGGAAAAAAAAAAAGATAATTCTAAAACCCCTCTTAGCATGTATGTGTTCAGAGGCACCTCTGGATGGACTTGAACCTCCAACATTTTGGTTAGCAGCCAAGTGCGTTAACTGTTTGCTTCACACAGAGACACCATGTTACATGTATTCATCAACAAGTCAACACCCAGGCACCAGGCACGGCCCCCGTTTGCCTGCTCCGTTGTCTCGCCCTGGCAAACCTGTCCCAAGGAATGTCAAGTGGAGATGAGCCCTTTCTCTCCTGTTGTACTCTGTTATGGGGTCCCATCACAGTGGCCCTTGCACCCCAGCGTATTACAGGGCAGTTAGCCAACAATCCTTTTTGCTTTTGCAACAGCTTCGTCCAGGAACTAGACATGGATCCAGCATGGGGTAGGGCCATGGATGGATTTCAGCCACTGTTACCACAGTGTCCTCAAAACTATTCCTTCCTCCAACTCCAACACTCACCACTGCGTAAGCTGGCCGTGGCTGGCTCATTGCAGCTCTTCATGAGACGGAGGCTGCTCAGGCCGCCGTGGGTTTTCCCCACTTGTTCACCGGACCTGACTGAATCCTAGGGCAGGTCGCAGCTTGTACCTTCCCGCCTACCGTACAGATGAAGAAACAAAGGCTCAGAGGGTCAGGTAACTCACCCAAGGGTTCGCAGCCGACAGGTGGCAGGGTCAAAAGCTAAATCCAGAGAGAAGTCCAAATCCCATGTTCTTTCTCAACCAAGTCCCATGATCAAAGTGGCAACATGCCATGTTTTTCTGACCCTGGCGTCAATACAGGAGGGCGCATTGTGCTGGTCACTGCTTACTGTACATGCTTTTCCCTTTCCCAGGGGCTTAAGCCTGTTTCTGCCTGGATTCCGTTGGGAACTATACTTTGGGCATAGAAGATTGGAAATGCCTTGCCATTTCACCTTCCCTTCCCATCCCTAGCTGCCTTTTGAATGGACCTATAATTTATGTAAGTGTTTTTGGGCTCATAGTTAAAAAGAACCATGATGTATGCAGATGACAGTCACAGCAAGTCTTGGCTATAGCAAAGAGACACTTTAGACAGTGTTAGAAGATCTGAGACAAACAAACATTCTTTGACTTTGTCTCTAAAGACCCTGTAACCTGGCTACCCTACACTGTCCTTCTGCTCCAGCCTGGTGGTAGACACCTGACTGTGACTTCCCGTCCCTATCCCCTGCTGTGGCCTGGTGCCCAGTGGGTGGGGTCTGTGCTCCCATGCACCCACCCCAGCCATGCCATTCCATGGACCTGGCATTGGCCACCCTTCCTTATTGATACCCCAGTATTTTCCAGCGGTGGCCAGCACTCATTTCTTGCCACAAGTCTTCTTGGCCAGGATCTTGATCTTCTACCTTGGCCTTGACAATACGTCTCTTTGGGGACCTGGATACCCTTCTCCCCCAGATGCTACCTGGGGGCCTGCCTACATCTAAACAAACCCTCCACTGCCCCCAGGATAAATGACCCCATTTCCTCCCCAGGCTGGCTGCACCAGCACCACTCACCAGGTGAGAAGACTCTTGGGGGGATAAGGCGGATGCACACTAGCCTGTTTTGGCTCAAGCTGGCCACTTCCTGGGACCTCTGGGGTCAGGCAGTTTGACACTTTCTTTGGAGGGCTCCTAAGCGTGTTCAGGTAATTGGGAGGGCTGAGTCTGCAGCTGAATTTCTTAAAGACCTTACTTTATACCACACAGCCCCAACCTCACACTCCCTGTCCCCCATCTTCTGCTTTATTTTTATCTCTAACAATTACCACCATTTTGACCGATTGTCTGTCTCCCTCTCCGCCTCTAGAAGCAAGCTTCAGGAGATCTTAGTCTGCCTTGCTGGAACAGGATCTGCCTGTGTAGGTGGTCAGTAAGTTATCTATTGAACTGATGATCGAAACACCCACAGCCTTGGCAGGCAGCACCACAGCATGCATCCCAAGGCATCAGGAAGACCAGGAATTCTTGCTTCTCGGCAGTCACAGAGTCCAGCTGCCTCAGGGCTGCCAAACAGGATTTCCAAACCTCCTCCACCTTAGCCACAGGAATAAGATGTCTACAGTCAAATCCCCAGGATGGCACTGAGTCCCTGGGAAATGCAAAGTCTTCAGTCGCTCATTATCCTAGCCGGCCTCAGCCATCTGCTCTACTGAACAATGGACCATTCTCTCCTCCAAGCCCCGGTGAGCCTCCCCACTCCCGGGGGTCTGTGTTACCCGCCTGTCTTGCCTCCTTCCCAGACAGGGGCCTGTCTCACTCATCTTCACATCCCCAGTGCTCAGCACAGGGCAGAGAAGCTCTGAAGGACGGAATAAATACTTGATGAATAAATGAATACCTGGGAATCCACGTGCAGAGAAAGCCAGTCTTTTCTGAATTAATGATGTGACTCAAACTCCAGAGCCTGATGTGTTTATTTCCCCTCATTATGACTAATGGTTTTTCTTTTTCCCCAAAGTGTTTTTCAACTCTGAGACTTAAGTTTTGTATATCATAAATTTCAAGATATCCTTTATGGAATAATACTCTTTTCAAAAAGACACAAGACAATAAATTTTAGAGTGAAACCGATGATTATATTCCTTGCCCTAGACCTTAAATACATCTTTTTACTTAGGCTGATTTTTTTGAAATTATTGTGGAAGTGTTTTATGATACTAAAAATAAAAGTCAGTGCAGAAAAGCCGGTGCTGGCTTCATTATCTCTTCATGCCTTTTTCTCTATTAGAAAAAGCATTTTTTTACAGGCAATAACTAATTATCCAGTTTCTCTTGGATTTAGGGGAGGGTGATTTCTGCAAAAGAGAGGAAATAATGCGGAGAAAAAGTAAGACAGCTGTCATGAATTGAATTGTATCCCCCAAAAATATGTGTATCAATTTGGCTAGGCCACGATTCCCAGTATTGTATGATTGTCCACCATTTTGTGATTTTCTGTGATTTTCCTATGTGTTGTAAATCCTAATCTCTGCCTATAGTTAATGAGGCAAGATTAGATTATGGTAAAGAGGATTAGGGTGGGGTGTAACATTTTTGTTCAGGTCGCATCCCTGACCTAATGTAAAGGGAGTTTCCCTGGGGTGTGGCCTGCACCACCTTTTATCTTACAAGAGATAAAAGGAAAGGGAAGTGAGGCCCAGAAGGCCACGGTGCTGTGCCTCTCTTGTGCCTGTCTGCCCAGCATCCATTACCCCACTTTATGTTACTATCATCCTGATTTTGCTGCTGACAGTACCCCCTTCTCAACTCTCAGCTCACGAGGCCAGGAATAGTTAGATCACGTGGGCTTGGCCCATCAGGGATTAGTTCAGAGTTGGTCACATGACTTACGCTGGGCCAATGAGAGCCTACCCTTGGATTTTTGCTGGCACTGTTGGTAAAGAAGTACTTTGCCCTTTGGGATTATTACAGTCTGGAGCGGCTGCCTGAGAATGAAGCCAACACAGAGAACACACAGATGGTAAATGCAACTCACACTGGAACTTGGATGCATCAATAAAATGCAATTTCTCTAGTTTGTCCCTAACCACTCTCGCCCTCCCCTATTGGTTAGTAGGGAGATAAACTGGTTTGAAGCTTAGCCTAATTTAATAATGTCAATATCCCCAGTGAGAACATACTCAGTTTCTCAGATGGCCTCCCCCTTCTCCTGCTCCTACCATAAGGATGTTGCTGTTGGCTGCTGTCAAGTCAGTCCCGACTCGTGGAGACCCCTTGCACAATGGGATCAGACTGTTGTGATCCATAGGGCTTCATTGGCTGATTTTTCAGAAGCAGATCGCCAGGCCTGGAAGCTCTGCTGAACTGTGTTCAGCATCATAGCAACATGCTAAGCCTCCACGGACAGATGGGTGGTGGCTGTTCTTGAGGCGCATTGGCTGGGAATGGAACTGGGTCTCCCACATGGGAGGCAAGAATTCCTCACTGAAACACCACTGCCGTCACCATAAAGATGTAGAGTCGATATTCACCTGGTTCACACCACTACAGCCGACCTGGTTGTTGAAACACTGAAATACGCATGAACAAACAAACAAACCCGTTGCCGGGGGGTCGATCCCGACTCATAGCGACCCGACAGGACAGAGGAGAACTGCCCCATAGGGTTTCCAAGGAGGAGCTAGTGGATCTGAACTGCTGACGTTTTGGTTAGCAGCCGAGCTCTTAACCACCGTGCCACCAGGGTCCCAAATATACATATAGCAGTTGGTAAACAGGTGCTGCCCTGAGTCCCTTGAGCAACAGCCCCCCATTGCCCCTTCCCTGGAACTTCTTCCCCAGCTCCCCACAATCCATCAGTTGCCCTGCTGCCTCCACGTCTCCATTCTAGCTGATCAGTGCCTGAGCCTGTCAGGATTTTTAAAAGTCTTGATCACTCCTGCAGCGTGTATAGGGGCGGAGGTAGTAGGAGGGTGTGTGGTTTCTCGGTCCTCATGATGTTGAGAGGAAGGGAGTCTTCCGAGTTACACAAACCAAGCAATTCCATTTTTTTATTTAGCTGGTTAGAGTTGAGTTTCAGTCACTTGCTACCCAAGGAGTCGGACTGACGTAGTAATAACAGTGTTTATTTGACAAGATGCCGTGTACTGGTTATTGGATGTAGCTGCTTGTAGCTGAGGTAGCTGATCTCAGGGCACTGTTCGCTTTTGCCTGGCTGGGTGCAAGGCCAGCCTCCTCTGTGGAAGTCCCTCCCATGCCAATGAATGCCTTAAGTAGACCAAGTTCATATTCTCTGAACTTAAAGCAAAAGAGATAAGCACATAACAATTTCAAAACATTATTTCTTTTGCACTTGACAATATCTTTTATTCACCTGACTCCAATCATGCCTAAAGCCAGTCTTCTGAGTTTAGTGAACCAATAGATTCCATTTTTTTTTGTTCGTTTAGCTAGTTAGAGATGAGTTTCAGTCATTTGCTACGCAAAGAGACCTGACTGATGTAGTAATAACAGTATTCATTTCACATTATGTTTGTGGCACTGGGCATAGCTCTACATGCAAATGGGGCAAATTAAAGGCATTTGATGCTAAGAGAGTGGCTAGATTCTGACACAGACGAAGTTTTAAGGGGCTCTCCAAGCTCATTCCTAAACCTTCCTAGCGCGTTTCTTCCTTTCGCATGGTAGAAGAAAAAGAACTAGGGTAGGAAAACCCTTCCTTTGGGTTTCTGGGATCAGAATCCCTTCTCCTCGCACTTCCCCCACTGGTGGTGCTGGGAGTTCAGCTGAGACTCCAGCCTGATCCTCCCCACTGACTCTTCAGCTTCTCCTCACCGTATTAGCATGTTCTAGCTTCCTGTCAATCAGTCAACCAATCTATCAATCCAACAACAAAAAACTCACCCACCCTTCTCCAGGTATAACTTCCTCTTCCCTGCCAACCTCTCTTCTGAAGGAATGTTCCATGCCCACCACTTCTGCTTCTTGTCTTCCTTGACTGCATGTACTTCTAATCTGCTGTGATTTGGTTTCTGTGCTCATGTCTGAAATCAGGGCCACACAAGTCGTCAAGGACTTCCTCATTGTCAAATTCAGCAGGCACATGGTGGAGCTCATTTGCTTGACATCTCTGTGGCATTTCCCGCTCCTGGCCACCTCCTCACCCTGGAAATCTCTTCAGTTGGACTGCTTGATGCTGCTTTTTCTATCTCCCCACATCTCTGGCCCCTCCTCAGAATCCCTCATTCTAAGGGAAGTTGGTACCTGTCCAGGTTCCGTCCTCATCCATTCCATTGTCTTTTTGTTCTGCCCACTTTCTCTGGGCCACCTCAGCCCAGTGCCAGCTTCAACGAGCACTCTGATGCTGACTATTCCCAGATGTACACCTCCAAGCCTCTCTCCCGTTCTTGGTACCCATGTTCCTAACTGTCTCCTGAAGGTCTTCACCTGGAAATCCCACAGCACATCAAAAACACGTTCAAACCATGCCACATTCCTCTCAAACCACTTCCTCTTCCTCTGCTCCCCATCACAGTAAATGGTACAACCGTCTGTGAAGCTGCATAAGGAAGAACCTGAGAATCCTCCTACATTGCTCTTTTCCTTTCCCCTTGCTCTGCGTACTGAGGCAGAACCTTGTACCTGGCCGTATACAATTTACTCACCCAAAGCAATGTTGTGAATCGATGAGTGAACTGCAGGGAGAGAGAAAACCAGGGCTCCATCTTGAGTCTAGGAGTCCCTGGGTGGTGCAAACAGTTAAGCGCTCGACTACTAGCCAAAAGGTTGGCAGTTTGAATCTACTTAGAGGTGCGTGGCAATCAGCTTCGGGAAGGTCACATCCTTGAAAACCCTATGGAGCATTTCTACTTTGCACACACGGGGTACCATGAGTCAGAAACCACTGGACAGCAACGACAACTTGGATCTAAAACTTGATGTCCTTTCACTTTTCACTGTTTTTCGTTAACAAGAGGGAGTTGTTCTGGGACGATCTTCAAGAGACTGCTCCAATCTGAAAGGGTGCTTAACCACCATTCCTTCTTCTCCACTGAACGCCATTCCTTCTTCTTGTGCCTGTTCTGCCTAGGAGAAGAGGAGAGAGGCCCCAGACCTTAAAACATAAATTACACCTCCTTGAAGGACACATGTCACCTGATAAGATGTCCCGATGTCTCTGCTGCCACCACGGGTCACAGTGAGAGTCCGGGAGGAGAGGAAGGGCGTGAGGAAGGCGGGGGCAGCTGGAGGAAAGACAAACAGAGGCTGTTTCCTCCTTTCCCGTCGCGCAGGTCCCCTAACCCTGTGCCCGTTTCGGCAAGTGCTGCGCACGGGAAAGCGCCTTCCTCCTGGTCCGCGTGACTTCTGTCTGGAAGTGAGTACCGTGATTGTCTCCTGGATGCCTATGAGCTGAGCACTTTCTATTTCTCAAACATCGCCTCTGAGTCAGTCACCCCACAAATATTTGAATGCTGTCCACGTGTCTGCCCTGTGCTAAGCAATGTGTACCTTACCTCATGTAAGCCCCAGGACGCTAGCAGGCAGGTCCTCTTTTTATTGTCCCATTTTTTGCAGACCAAGAAATAGGGTATGAGAGGTTAAGTGACTTCACTAAGACCATACAGCTACTAGTGTGGTCCTGCACATCGCAGGATCAAACGCAGGTCCATCTGATTCTGTGCTCAAGTCCACTGGCTGCTGTAGTTTCATTGCTTTTCATGTATTTGTGGTTGTCTTCTGCAGCTCTGGAGCCCTGGTGGTGCAGTGGTTAAGAGCTACAGCTGCTAACCAAAGGGCTGGCACTTCAAATCCACCAACCGCCCCTTGGAAACCCTATGAGGCAGCTCTACTCTGCCCTAAAGGTTGACTCAACAGCAGTGGGTTTTGTAGCTCTGAAGAAAGGCCTGGCATCCATTTAGGAAAAAATATCAGCCATTGAAACTCCTATGGAGCACAGTTCTACTCTGACACACATAGAGTTTCCAAAAGTCAGAATCGACAGGAGGGCAGCTGGTACTGGCATCTTGTTATTTGCTAAATGTTCACTCAAGGAGTGCCTGAACCATGCCAGTGAGAGCCAGATCTGGTCCCGGCGGCCAGAATTCACTTTGGGCTTGAATTTCCTCATCTATAAAATGGCGGCACTAAGCAGATGCCCCCTAAGGAACCTATGCCCTGCACATTCTGTGGCTCTCTTCCAATGGTGTAATGTGACCCTAACATGCTTCCAGGAAACAGGACGGACAGCGGGACCCAGGCGCTGGCAGCTTGGGTCTCCATGGGCGCATGCGCCCTCGCCCGCCGCCTGAGCGCCTCCTGCTGGCGAGGGCACGGGCCCCCTCTGCGCATGCACGTTCTCTGGCCTCCTGCCAGCCTGGGGATGCAGGCTCCCTGCCGTGGTGGGGTTGAGCTGGTCAGGAGCCAGTCAGTCCCCGGGGGAGGCTCCCAGCCCTTCTTAGGAAAGGACCCTGGGAGAGCTGTTCCAGCCTCGGCGCCTTCGCATGCTGGAGGTGCTGGGAGCACCGAGGCCTTACTGTCCAGCACGGATCCCCTCCTAGCAGCACGGATGCCTCCCTCCAGTCTGGATCCCCTCCTTCCGCACAGATCCGCCCCCTCCAGCACGGATCCCCTCCTCTCTAGCTCGGATCCCCTCCCTCCAGCACGGATCCCCTCCTTCCGCACGGATCCGCCCCCTCCAGCACGGATCCCCTCCTCTCTAGCTCAGATCCCCTCCCTCCAGCACGGATCCGCCCCCTCCAGCACAGATGTGACCTGAGTGTGGAAGAGGCAGGGCCCGCTTGCTGCCTGCTCGGAGGGTGGGAGTATTTCCCTCTCAAAAAGATACTGCTGATGAAAGTAAACAAATGTTGGGTCCCGGACACAGCAGGATAAAATGTAGAACAGAGAAAAAAAAAAAAGTCACAAAAAAGACCAGACTCACAAGTCTGGCAGAGACTGGAGGAACCCCGTGACTATGGCCCTAAGACACCCCTCTGACCTGGACCTGAAGCCGTTCCAGGAGACCACCTTCCAGCCAAACCACAGGCAGGCCGATAGAATAAACAATAACACTCGAGAGGAACGTGCCCCTTTGTTGTTGTTGTTAGGCGCCCATCTGGTCGGTTCTGACTCACAGCGACACTATGTACAACAGAATGAAGCTCGGCCCGGTCCTGTGCTATCCTCACAATCGTTATGCTTGAGCCCATGGTTGCAGCCACAGTGTCAATCCTTAGAACAACCAGTTACATGAGATCAAAAGGGCGACATTTGCCCAAAAGCAAAGATGAGAAGGCACGAACGGGTTGAAAATCTGGAGGAAAGGAAACAGGGAACCCGGGGTGGAAATGGGGAGAGTGCTGATACACTGTGAGGAATGCAACCAATGTCATGGAACACTTTATGGACAGACTATCGAACGGGAAACTATTTGCTCTGTAAACTTTCACCTAATGCACGATAAAAAATTTTAAAAAAGAAATGTTAAGGTCACTGTTATGGATTGAATTGTGTCCCCCCAGAACGTGTGTCAACCTGGTTAGGCCATAATTCCCAATATTGTGTGATTGTCCACCATTTTGTGATCTGATATGACTATCCTATTGTTGTAAATCCTATCCTCCATAATGTTAATGAGGCAGGATTAGAGCCAGTATGTTAATGAGGCAGGACTCAGTCTACAGGATTAGGTTGTATCTTGAGTCACTCTTTTGAGATGTAAAAGAGAGAAGGGATCAGAGAGGAGAGGGACCTCACGCCACCAGGAAAGAAGAGCCAGGAGCAGAGCAAGTCTTTTGGACCTGGGGTCTCTGTGCCGAGAAGCTCCTAGACCAGGGGAAGATTGATGACAAGGACCTTCCTCTAGAACTGACAGACAAAAAAAGCCTTCCCCTGGAGCTGGCGCCCTGAATTCAGACTTCTAGCGTCCTAGACTGTGAGAGAATAAATCTCTGTTAAAGCCATCCACTTGTGGTATTTCTGTTATAGCAGCGCTGGATAACTAAGACAGTCACCAAGGACATTTATCTTAGCTAGAGGTGGGACTGGGAGGTGTGGAGGCATCACCTGATATTATAAGGCACTGGGCAGAGGGGACAGCAGCTTAGGGGTGAATAAGAAAACCCTGGGCAGCTATTTTCACACTGGTTGGAACCGAGTGTGTGTGTAGAGGGGGGAGGCACAGGAGGGGATGAGGGGAGAGAACACTTGTACTCTATCCCCCTCTCAGGCCATGATCATCCCCTCCCCCTGAGGAGTCTCTCCCCTGAACGGAAGAATTTTTGCTTGTTTTGAAATCAGGGAAGGAGAAAGGATGTAATCAAAAAAAGTTCTCTAAATGGTGAAAATGAATGAACTATCAGAATTCTGAATGAAATTGTGGACATTGCAGTTGCGAGTGGGGAGGCCGTGATACCCTCAGTCTTTCCTCCCCTTGTTTGCCATCTTTTGAATGTTCCAGGCCGAGTTTGTTGATCTGGGTTTGCTTTTCCAGGCTTAGGGAACGAGATATTGCCTCTTCTGGGTTTGGGCCTGTGATCTGCCGGAGGACACAGAGAAGAGAAGCCTTCTACCAAGATGCCATTCTCCTGAAGCTCAGCTTGCACCCTGCGCTGGCTCAGCTTCTTCCTCTTTTTGTTACGTATACGACTTTATTCTGTTAGACTTAGAAGAAAACCCTGTTTCTTCCTTCAAACAGGGGTTTTCAGGTGGGAAAGTGCAGATTGTTGTCCAGGAAGGGTGATTACTTTGAATCTTTCACTGATCTGGGCCAGCCAGAGCCTGTGCCTGTTCCTTCCCCTTTCAGAATAAACGGGGTCCAGAGCTTCCCATCCCTGGGAAATGTGATGTGAGGAGGGGGCGAGCTCACTGCATTTCAGATTACTTAGTTTATCTTGATTTCACTTAGCTTCTCTTCATTTTCTTCCCAGGCCCTAAAAAGTCTGGAAAAGGAGACACTGAAAATAATCGTTACAACTTAAACAAGGCACGAAATTACCTCTACAATTAGAGTCAGGGTGAGGGACTTGCCACCCTAAGGTTTGCTTAGGTGACTTTTCAACAGTTTTCCATCTGAGAATTGTGGGGATAAAAAAAGAGAGACTCTTGGTCAAGGAGGAAAGGTCTCTATCTAATATGTCATTTCTAAGATTCACGAGATCAGAATAAGGATATTGAGTGGGAATGTGCGGGGTGAGTGAGGAGCTGGGGCAGGGGGGTTAAATGTGCGTCATCCATGATCAATGCCTTCAACAATGGGAAGAAACTTATCTTTGCCTTCTGCAAAGGGAAGTTGGAATTCAAAGTGGTGGAAAAGCATCCCTATCCCTGAATCCATCACAGCCTCCTGGGACCCAGCACAGCTGGGCTTGTAGGAATTTTCCCACTTCTTCCAAAAGCAGGTCAGAGAAGATACTGTTTTCTGAAGGAGATAGTACAATTCAGGGGCTCTTTCATAGCAGGAAACCCCCGCAAGTACCCCCATGATCTGTGTGCTGGTTACTTCTCGCCAAGTTTGAGGGGAGACCCCAAATCATCATTCCTATGGTTTGTTTTCACGTGTGTGCTTGCTTATTCTGAGTTTTTTTAAAAAAAACATAGCAGAGCTTCTTTGTCCAAATGGATACAGATGCAGAGACAGACTTCAGACCACCGTGAAAAAGCGGGAGCAGGGCCATAATAATAATTATGTGCCAGCCTCCTCTCCTCCCTCGAGGTTGAAGATGGTGCCACCCTGTATACTTTAAATGTGTGCCAAGTCTCTCTCCTTCCCCAGTCTCCTCTACCGGCCTGTCACTTTGGCTCCAGAACAACCAAACCCAGGCCTGAAAATCAGGAAGCCAGGCTCTTGAAGAGATTAGGTTTCCCAAGAGATTAGTATTGATAATCTGCCTTTGTGGATAAAACAACAAGCACAACAAAAAAACCGTTGTCGTCGAGTTGATGCCGTCTCACAGCGACCCTACAGGACGGGGTAGAACTGCCCCATAGGGTTTCCAAGGAGCGGCTGGTGGATTTGAACTGCGGACCTTTTGGTTAGCAGCCGATTTCTTAACAGCTGCGCCACCAGGGATCTGCCTTTGTGGATAGGCTAGCAGAAATCACACTTATTTGGAAGAAAAGAGGCAAAATCTTAAACTGCTGGAGATCAGAAATCAGCTTTCATTTTGGTAACACAGTGAGGAGAAAGGGTTCCAGAAGTGGCATCTTAATTTGTATCTAATTTCAGCAAAATAATTGCAGACTGCCTCCAGCTTGAACAGAGCAGTGAGGTGGGGCTCATTAGGTACTTATTTTAGCAGCGCTCCCTCAGAACCGGTGCTGGCTATTTTCAGCTGCACGTGGGAAAACCCGCGTGCTGCCAAGCTGTGGCAGGCTGGCACCGTGTGTGATCTGCTAGCCCCGAGGCTTAGCCCCACTCAGGTTCATTTCTAATCTGCAGCTGGTGCGTGACCTTCCCCTAGATTTGGCTTGGGGTCCTAAGCCCTTCCTTTCTCTGCCGCCCTCCCTTCCCACACATCTCTACCCCCACACACAGCTTTTGGCTAAATTCATCTAATAATAACAGCGTGAGCGCCAAGTGGGTTGCATAAAATCCTAGGGAGATGTGGAATGAAGCACATTTGTTCTTCCGGGCTCCTGGGGACCAGAGTGTACCCATTAACAAAAACAATATCATCTGCAGTGAAATTATACGTCTCTCTAATTCATGCAGGATGGGATAATGCTGGGATTGTGCTGTAAATAGTGCCTGGTATACGTGTTCAGCAAGGAGCCCTGGTAGCACAGTGGTTAAGTGCTCAGCTGCTTACCGTAAGGTTGGCAGTTTGAACCCACCAGCTGCTCTGTGGGATTAAAGGCCTGACAATCTGCTCCTGTAAAGATTACAGCCTTGGAAACCCTATGGAGCAGTGCTACTCTGTCCTATAGGGTCGCTATGAGTAGGAATCAACTCAACGGCACCCAACAACAATAACATATGTGGCTGGCAGTCTCTAAAAGATCCTAGAAGACCGCCACCTCCTGGTGTGACTGCCCCCACCACCGCTCGCTCCTTTAAGAGTAGCTGGACCCAGTGACATGCTTTAGACGAGCAGGATGTGGCAAAAGCAGTGGGATGTCACTTCTGAGCCTGGGTTACAAAAAGGCTCTGTCTGCTGAGCCCTGCTGACAGCCACATGGGCGGGCTTGGAAGCGGGTCCTCCCCCAGTCGAGCCCAGGCATGACCGCAGCCCCGGCTGATACCTCGATTGCAGCCTCGTGAGCCGGAGCCAGACCACTGAGCGACGCCTGGATTCCTGAGCAACAGAGACGGGAGACAACACATTTGTTGTTTTAAGCTGCTGAGTTTTGGGGTAATTTGTTATGCAGCACTACAAAACTAACACAGTGCGTTCCCCAGAGCAGTGGTGGAGACTCCACCGAGCCACACCGCCCTGCCTCCGCGCTCACCTCCCGTTCCAGCCCTCTCTGCCACCCCGGGGCCACTTTTAGTCACACCTTACGCTTTGGTGCCTTTGTGTCTTTGCACAAGCTCTTCCTTCCACCTGAAATGACCAGCTTCCTCTCCTCCACAGGAGAACTCCTGCTCAGCCCTTGATGCCTGGCTCAGAGGTGCCCTCAGGAAACCCTTCCTGACAGCCAGGCAGAACGCCATCCCCTGGGATGGGGCCTCACGGTCGCTGCCTCCCGGCTGCACAGCAACTGCGTTGCCCTGACGGGTAGACCTGCTAGACGGTGACTGCTGGCGGGCAGGGCTTCTTCACCGTCCAGTCCCTCTGCCTAGCACAGCGCCCTGCTCAAACACCATGACCGGATCCGTGACAGTTAGGCAGAAGAGGTCATCTGGTCACTGAGTCCACTCCCTGCAGGAATCTATCACATCATCAAAGCATGCGGTAAAAGAATACTTTGACTCATGGGATAATAAATGTATTTTGAGCACTTAATCAGCAAATTGGAGCCCTGGTGGCACAGTGGTTAAAAAAAGCTACAGCTGCTAACCAGAAGGTCAGCAGTTCAAATCCACTAGCCACTCCTTGAAAACCCTATGGGGCCGTTCCACTCTGTCCTGTAGGGTCTCTGTGAGTCAGAATCGACTCAATGGCAACACATTTTTGGAATAACAAAATTGGAAGAGTGGACAGCCCTGATAGTTAAGTGTAACTTCCATTCCCCCAGGCCACAGTAGCCCCGGGAAAACCAAGGATTTCGGTCTCTTCCCAGAAATCCTCAGCTTCGCCTCCCCACCTCTGTCACTCCATCCAGTCTGTCAGCTGGGACTCAGACCACACCAGCTTTCCTGGGGAGGGGAAGGAAGGGCTGAGTAGGGGAAGATACCTCCTGGGCCCCCTTTCTCAGCGGGTGCCACCCGCTGCTCAGCCCCAGGCGCCAGCTGCTCCCGACCCACAGCGCCATCCTTCTCCGCAGCAGACCCAATGGCCACCATTGCCGTGGTCGCCCCTGCTGGTGCTCCTCCCCTCGGCGGAGGGGGATTTCTCTGCCTCCAAGTGCTGAAGACTTTTCAGTCAGCCCAGGATGGAGCAATAATCACTGTGCCTCCTTTCAACCTGAGGTGATTCCCACTCTTCCTTGGTGCTCATCTCTTCTGGCAGTGTTGGGACAGGCAACTAATTTTCTCTTATTTGTTCAAGAATCTAAAGCTAAGGGCCTAGGACCTGCCCGCAAAGGAGCCCTTGTGGTGCAGTGGTTAAGCACTCGGCTGCAAACAGAAAGGTCGGCAGTTCTAACACATCAGCCTCTCTGAGGGAGAAAAGACCTAGTGATCTGCCTCCATAAAGATTACAGCCTAGGAAACCCTACGGGGCAGTCCTACTCTGTCCTATAGGGTCTCTATGAGTCACAATCGACTCGATGGCACACAATAGGACCTGCCTGTGGGTTTCAGTTCTCAATCACTGTTTCTCCCGGGGTCCCAGGTGGCCTGACAGGACTCGAGGTGACAACCACTCGTTCCACGAACATTTAGTGCAGCAGGTAGAGACACGAACAGCATACCATGCTTGTCCCCAGGAAACCTCATCATCCTGGGCTCCTTCCAGGTGCCTCCACCCCCGAATTATGTATTCAACCGTCAGGCTGGAGCTGAGAACCTGTCTTCCTATCTTCTCTACGCTCCCTTTTTTTTTTTTTTTTTTTTGTGCCAAGAGCCAGGAGTTTAGAACACTAATCTGTTTTTCTTTCAGCTTTTCCTACACAGATGACAATATTATTACCCTCGGCTTCTTAGTGCACGGATCGTAGCGTCAAGGACGGCTCCTGAGTCATTTGAGATAATTACCATTTTTCTCTCTAGATCTTCCTTGTCTGTGAATCAGAAATGTGGAAGATGGGGCTTCGGAAAATTCCAGGGAGGCTTGAAGTGAGCAAAGCTGAGCTTTGGCAAGAGCCAGGCGCTGCCACAGGGAGAAAATGACGTGATTGTCATCCAAGGGGGCTCACGGTGATGTCTTTGTCCTGGCAACATCATGCAGGCTGGCACCGCCAGATCATTGTGACTTGGGCAGGGATGAAAACACCCAGCTGGCAATCCACCGCCGCCAGCACAGCTGGGGTGTGCTAGAGGTGCGCGGTGTCAGGACGGCCTTCATCTGCTTGTTTATTTCACTGAGTCATTTGAATGGAGCACTTGCCAGGGTAACCCTGTTGTCCCAAGGACCCACAGCAAATCCAAACGTTCCCCATCCCCTTCACGCCCACAGGGCAGTGCTGATGTCTCTTTAGAGGCGAGGGTGGCTTCACATGGCCACCAAAGGATGAAGAGCTGCCCTCCAGGCAGGGTCTTAGCCAGTGTCCTGTGTCTCCAGGGCCTGGTGCAGGTCTGCCATCTGGTAAGTTTCTGGTGAAGAAATGAATGGCTGCTGTGGAAATGTGCCCTCGCACGCTCAAGGTGGCCCCCTGCTGATGCGCCACAGTCTGCAGGACCCAACCAAGGAACAGTTTCTACTGTCTGGAAACAGGGTCTCCATGTGGGGTCCGCACACGTGAAGGTGCCTACAAGCTGGGGATCAGGGTGGGAAGAGGTAGATAGCAGGCCCAGGGAGAAACGTACCAAGATGGTGGCAGTCACCCTAAGGAGGGTCCAGAGGCCCCCAAGCAGAGCCCTGATGCCCCAGGAAACAGAGAGAGCAGCTGTGAGCAGGACTGCCTGACCCAGATCAAACCCACGGCTGGCCAGTCGATTCGGGCTCAAAGCGACCCTGCAGGACAGAGTAGAACTGTCCCCCGCAAAGGGTTCCTAAGGCTGTGCTCTTTATGGAAGCAGACTGCCGCATATTCCTCCTCCAGCAACCGAGCGCTGTAACCACTGTGTCACCGGGGCTCCCGCAGGGCTGCTGGAGGAGTCAGATCTCAGCCCCTTTAGATCCTGGGGGCCGATTCCCATGCTTTCCCACCACTGTCCACTAAGGGGCAGGCAGAGGCAGGAGATGCTGCGGGCCTTCAGTCCTCGTACGTCCAGCGTCACACCTGACACCCTGGCCTGTTCCTGTTACTCAGACAAGGGCAGGCCACTCCTCCTGCCCATGGTGGCCCGCGTGATTTTATATGGTGTGACCTATGACGTCAGACACCATGCAACCACGGTAACCCAAGTATACAGCTCGGCGTGAGGTGAATAAACAGGAACAAATGATCCGTGGTTTCCTTATTTTACTCACCGTTTGCGGTTTTGCTACCCATGCCTAATGTATCCTTTATGATCCCGAGCAATCAAGACGTACCTGAATCCAGTTACTTCTGAAAATGAACAGATAAGTGAGGGAAACGCGCATTGGTCTCCTCATCTTGCCTTGGAAACAGCAACGCCCTTCCTCATGTGTGAATTACCACCTCGTCTGAACTCCCATCCAACCTCCTCTTGTGTGCCCACACGTCCCTTCAAGGGAAAATCATTTTCTTGGTAGTTTCTGCATGCCTTGAAAAAGTGATTTCTTCTCAAGAAACTCCAGAGGATGGGGTTCCTTAATTGGTTGAAGTTTCTCCTAATCCTCAAGGATTGAATAAAACAGCACACCTGTTCTCCTATACAAATTACCACTGGGCCCGCAGGTCTGGGCCTCAAATAAATTAGACTGAACATAAAGGAATAAACATTTTACCAGACCAGAAATGAAAGTCTTTGTGTAGGATGAGAGGTGCTTCATACAAAATCAGAGGGTTTGAAAGTTAGAGTTCTCCTGTCTGTGAGGATGTCTGACTGGAATCCCTCATGGCTTGATAACATTAACAGAGAGCCTTACTGAGTGTAAAGGGTCTTTAGTGAATGGCATCTGTAACTGGAGTGAGAACAAACCAGCCATATTACAGGCACCAGTAGGGCATGGCGAAACCATCCTAAAATAAACGGTTTTCCATTGGAATCAGAATTCTCATGCAAACCTTTTCATGCTGCAGACTTTCCTCAATGCTCCTCCTGATTCACTCCAACAGCAATCACGGCTGAGAAGTCTCTTTTAAAGCATGATGTCAAGTCACTTTAATGATTTGCAAAAATGCGTTCAAGAATTACATAAAAATATGCATTTTCAATGATAAAACCGTAGATGAGTTCATCTAAAATGGTTTGATTTTCAATTAAAAACATAAATAGGCTTGGCTATATTTGGACACAGATGTTGCTGGAGTTTCCAGATGCCATTGTTTAAAGGTGTTCCGTGAATGTGACAGAATGCGTTGCGAAGGAGTCCAAGTGATTGGGTAGTCAGCCTATGAACACAGTTACAGGGCCAGGGAGGGGAGTCAGCCCTCACCCAGCTACTGCCCTTTCACATACCAACAGTTCTTGACCTTGATTTTTCAGATGCAAGAAAAGAACATTGATTTCATTTGAATAAGCCAGTTTTTCAACATATTCTCAGGAGTCTGGAATCGAAAATGACGGACTTAAAAAATCGACTCTTGAATAATTAGGGAATTCTAAAGATAGTGTTTTCCCTTCTGATTGAGCTAAAATTTTGTCTTCTTTCTAGGGAACACTTTGGGAAATGCCCGAATGCCAGCCCCCTCCCCCTCACCGCCCTTCTGCCTTTGAGTCTTTCCGCTTCCGTCCCCCACTCCCACCAGCCCTGCCCGCCCACCGCGGTGGCCCCTGTGGTCAGTGGCCACCTCTGCCGCTAATGTGACCTCCAACCTTCCTCGCCTTTCTCTGAGGGCAGGGGCCTCATCTCTCCTCCTGACAAAGCACTTTCAGTCAACTCTTGGGTTTCTGCACGGTTGATTAAACTGTCTGTGTTTATTCAGGACCCTTCTCATCTTTCTGTGTCCGGCTGCTGACCTTTCTGTTGGTTCGTTGTCAGAGAGGAACGCTCAGAGGGCAGCCCATCTGAGTGCCCCTTAGCGGCTCTGGTGGCGGTTCTGTACTGGGAGAGGTTTAGTCTGTGAAAATCTGCGCGTCTTCAAAGCATATGACTTTTCGCCTGCGTAGTTTTCTGAGTCGATGTGACTGGGTGAGGCCAGGGGCATGTGGGCAAGACAAACATTAGACAGTCTATGAGTTATAACCATTGGTATCACCCGGAGGCCTCACACATGTTGATTATCTCACCAGGAAGCTCCACAGGCTTCACGTACTACGTGCTTCTTAAAAAGCGTACCAAAACCAGACCAAACCACTCCGTCGAGTAGATTCCTACTCACAGCGACCCGACCCTACGGGACAGAGGAGAACTGCCCCATAGGGTTTCTAAAGCTGTAAATCTTTATGGAAGCCATATCTTTCTCCTGAGGAGTGGCTGGTGGGTTCAAACTGCCAAGCTTTTGGTTAGCAGCCAAGTGTTTTACCCAATGTACCACCAGAGCTCCTTCTTAAAAGGAGTTGGGGGGAGGGACCCAAACCCACTGCTGGGTCAATTCTGACTCATGGTGACCCCATGTGTTACAGAGCAGAACTGCTCCATAGGGTCCTCTTGGCCGTAGTCTTTACAGAAGCAGATCACCAGAACTTTCTCCTGCAGTGCCACTGGATGGATTCGAACTGCCAACCTTTTTGTTAGCAGATGAGTGCAAACCATTTGTACTACCGAAGCAGGTATGGTTTTATTGTTTGGAAATGAGAATGATAGAGACAATGAAGCACAGAGAGTGGTTTGCTGAGTGGCCAAGTGCACGGCAGGACAAGTCAGAACCCCCTTTACAGAGACTCTTGTCAGCATGAGAGCCAGCCCCCTGCTGTAACCCGGGTCTGGGCCCTCCACTGAGCTCAGATCTCCCATCACACCCATGCTCCAAGGCCAAGTCCAATGCCGCTTCCACCATGTGCAGACATGGGTCCTTTCTCCTAACTCCTAGGGCCTGCACTTGCTGTACCTCTCACAATGATATATTTGTATTTTACTTCTTTGTAGATGAATCTTATCACCCTGACTTGACTGGAAATGATTGAAGTGAGGGGGCTGTGCCTGTGTGTGTCTTTGCACACCTGGACACCTACCCTGAGTATTTCAGTGAAAGCCCGGACAGAGGGTGGCGCAGAGGGATGCTTTCCCCTGGTATCCTTACATTGTGGTGTTGGCGAAGAATGTTGAATATACCATGAACTGCCAAAAGAATGAACAAATTTGTTTCGGAAGAAATACAACCAGAATGCTCATTAGAAGCAAGGATAGAGAGATTTCATCTCACGTACTTTGGACTTGTTATCAGGAGGGATCAGTCCCTGGAGGAGGACATCAGGCTTGGTAGAGTAGAGGGTCAGTGAAAAAGAAGAAGACCCTCTATGAGATGAACTGACACAGTGGCTGCAACAATGGGCTCAAGCTTAACAATGATTGTGAGGATGGCGCAGGACTGGGCAGTGTTTTGTTCTGTTGTACACAGGGTTGCTGTGAGTTGGAACTGGTTCGAAGCTACCTAACAACAACAGCTACCCTTACATTTCTTTAGTGCCACCTTACTCACTCGTGATAGCTTTATCCTCCCTCACAGTTCTCAGAGTATACTCAGCTCTCCTCTTGTACAATTGGTATGAACTTATTATTTTAATTGAGTTACTTGCCATCCCACCTTTATCTCTCTGCCTAGTCGTTGTTATCCATCTCAGATTGTAAACTCTTAGAGACTGAGATTCCATTTAACTCCCTTTGCCTGTGACTTGAGAGCAACATGGCGCCCAGCTAGACACTTGAAGGACTTCAGAAGAGGATGCTGGGGCTCACCGGTGGTCCTCTTGGAGTTTCTCTCGATGGTCCAGGACTTTGTGTACTTTTCAGTTCCCTCCCTTACTATGAACACCTCCCTGCCATATACATTTTATTTAGTTTAGTTGTGAATGAGTTGGTGAGAAATTAGAAGAATTATTCCCTAAGGACAGGGCTTCACAACAGCAACACAGTTGACATTTTGGGCCAGGTACTTCTTGGTTGTGGGGGCTGTCCTGTGCATTGCAGGATGTTTAGCAGCATCCCTGGCCTCTACCCACTCGATGCCAATAGCATCCCCTCCCGGACAGTTGTGACAACCGAAAACATCTCCAGACATTGTCAACCCACTTGGTTGAGCACCAGTACCTTACAGGATCCAGGAGGAGGGCTGTGGCCGTACAGGGAAGGAAATAGGAAATAGTCATCCTAAACAGGGTTTCTCCCTCTTTCTGAAGGGATTTTTTTTTTTTTAAATGTAGCCAGCGTGGTGTTCTGCCCCAGCTGGTTTGTGGTGTTTCCCAGAACGCATTTGGAGTAAACAGTTTCACCACTGTCGACTCCTTCTCCCCTTTTTTTCACTCGGGTGCCATCTTTCCCACCATCAGCACTGGACTGGGTCCTGTTCTGTAGCTTGATCACATCTTGCTTTAGGAGTCCCGATGGCCTCATGAAAGCTCTTCAGAGCACACAAGGAAATGCTAGGAGAGGCGGCTGGCTAGAGGCCGAGCGTAGCAGGGCCACTGCTTCCGGGGTAGACATTGCTGTTGGGAGGACACAGTGTTTGGGCAACTGGTCCTCAGCTTTGCCGACCCAGTAAGTAGATTTGTATCTCTCCCCTGAGAGAGCAATAATGCACACAAGCCAAACTCACCAGAAACTGGGCTACAAACCAGGCTGCTCGAGTGTTTCTCCCCAGGGCGCTGACGGGTTTTAGAATCGGCAGGCAGTGGGAAACTCGGGCCAGAGTGCACAGCCCCCAGGCCAGCGGGCTCTGAGCCCCAGCCTGTAGTGTCTGCCCTCTGCCAAGGGGATGTCACTAGTGACCCGGGCCATGGATGAGGCTGGGATCCAAGAGGAGAGCAAGAGCATGAAGGTTTGCACAATCTTGAGAAATCGTTTATAGTTTCTGCTTTGTTCCAAGGCCGGTGTCCTGAGGCAATGTGTCAGCTGTCCCTCCCTGGTGGCACCTTTCCCACCATCAGGACGACTGGAAAGTGAAATAGCAGTAGCAGACGTGGAGTCTGGACAGAGGGAGTTGGGCGTCTCACGAGATGGTCTCTCGAGGCTGTGGAGAAACTGATGAAAGAAGCCCGCTTCTCAGGGAAGCACTTCTCCCCCAGGAGGGGAACCGTCACTTCTGCTCAGGGAGCTGCTCTTGCTGGAAGGGCTGAGCCTCCCCGGCAGGCTTGGGGCCTTTGGATCCCCTTGCCCTAGCTCCTGGGAACACCCTCCTCTCTCTCACAGGCTTCATTCGGGTGGGTTCGTCACCCATGTTTCCTAACACCGTGTCTTGTGTGAACGACCTTCTGCAGCCAGCCCACTTAGCACACATTCTGGAGCCAAGTGATCAATAGTGGTTCCTTCTGTATGGAGCCGCAGCCTCATCACTGCCCCAGCAAGAGCCACGGCTCAGGGCTCTTCTCCAGCATGGTCACTTGGCCCTTCTTTGGCGATGTCTTCTCCTTGCTCGTAGTCTAACTTTGAGAAATACTTCTCCTCAGTGGTGGTTCAATGGTGAAATTCTCACCTTCCGTGCAGGGGACCTGGGTTCGGTTCTGGCCAGTGCACCTCACGCACAGCCACCACCCACCTGTCGGTAGAGGACTGCGTGTTAGATGATGCTAAACAGCTTCCAGCAGCCCTTCTGGACTGAGATGGAATAGGAAGAAAGGCCTGGTGGTCTACTTCCAAAAGTCAGTCAGTGAAAACCCTATGGACCACAATGGTCCAATGGGGTCACCATTAATTGGGGACTGAGTCAAAGACAGCCAACGACAAGTGGATGGCAAATACATCTGTCAAGTTCACATTTCTCCTAATTGCGAGGCAGGGGAAAGAAAGGAACACTGTGGCCGCCATGTTTTCAACCAATGAAAGCAGACAGCTGTCTCTCCTTCCATGCTGTCAAGGGGCCTGGAGTTGCCTTTTGAACCCTGTCCATCAGAGGTGCTCCCCGGCTGCCGGGCTGGCAGCAGACCCACCGGGTGCTGAAACACATTGGCTCGACCAGCTGTCACATCACAAACCAAGGGGGGGGCAATAGGCTAACCACACTGCGAGACCTTTTCTGCCACTTGAGTCATTCTCGCTCCCATGGGGGGGCCTTTGTCAGAGAATCCTTTGTACTTTTGAAAATGTTATTTCCTAGGAAATAAAAGAACAGTATGGCCATGGCTAGCGTTGCTGGTAAGTTCTATTACTCAGGGCACATTTACTGTAACAGAAAAATAGGAATCTGATCAGTGTGTTACAAAGCCTATTCCTAGCACAGCCATCATCTTTGTCCCCAGGCACCACGGCACCTGCTCTTAAAAAGCTGTTGTGTGTGGGAACGGGGCAGACTGTGCTTGCACACACTGGTTTCCTTTGCAAAGAAGAGAGAAGAGGATGAAAGCTTTGTGCCCTTCCAGCTGGGCTCCCGGCAAGGGTTGTCCCCACACCGGTCTGGTTCGCTGTTACCTTGGGTCAGGGACGTGCCAGAGTTTCTCTTTGTATTTAATTATCGTGGCTTTCTGCTCAGCCCTGTCTAAGCCAACGCTCCTCACGCTCATTTAGGTTAAACATGCTTTTCCCCCTTAAAGGTGTCTCTGCTCCTTGGTGCCTCTACACTTGGTATGGACATCCTCAAGGAGCCCTGGTGGCGCAGTGGTTAAAGCAATCAACTGCTAATGGAAAAATTGGTGGTTTAAAACCACCAGCGGTTCCGCGGGAGAAAGATGTGGCGGTCTGCTCCCACAGAGATTTACAGCCTCGGAAACCCTGTGGGGTTGCTGTGAGTTGGAATCAACTCAATGATTTTTTGGTTTATGGACATCCTCCAAGGAAACGAGAAGATGTGGGGCAAGGGCTCAGGGAGGGGTTCCAGAATCCCTAGGATCAACACGGACCAGGTTTCTGGTCACTAATGTTACTCACAGACTGTTGGGAAGTGCTATTTTCATATAAAATGTTGTTGTTGGTTGCAGTTGAGCTGATTCTGACTCACGGCATGTGTGCAGAGTAGAACTGCTCCATAGGGTTTCCCAGGCAGTGACCTTTCAGAAGCATATGGCCAGGCCTGTCTCTCCAGGGGCCTCTGGGTGGGTTCAAACTGCCAACTCTTTGGCGAGTAGTTGAGCGCTTAACCATTTACACCACCTAGGGACTCCCTTTAAAATACGGATGCATTAATGGGGTCAAAGGCTGAATTTATATGGATCTTAAAGATAATGAGCAGCTCTTTGAACTCCAGGCCTACAGCAGGTGCCGTAAGTGGCCCCCTCAGACTCCTGACCTGAGCAGTCATTTTTCTTTCCTGCTGGGAGTGCTTCACCGGAAAGCACTGTACTGTGCTGGGGAGAGCTCAGTTTTAGAGTCTGACAGATGTGGCTTGGATTCTGGCCGTGCCACCCATGAGTCGTGTGGACTTGGGCAAGTTTCCAAACATCCCATTGTGAGGACTGAACGAGAAGCTGGGGGAGTGATACCAAGCCTGGGACCTGGCACCCTGGTGGGCTCTCAGTAGATGTGATTCTTGCCTCCCCTTTCCCTTCTGACTTTCCCACCCCTGGAGATCACTGTGTCTGAGAGATGAGGAGCCTGGGGCCTGGAGAGGTCAAACGACTTATCCACAGTTGCACCATGAGCTGGTGCAAGGCCAGATACGAAGTCCGGGCCGCCACCTTCACTCCTGTGCTGTGGTCTCCTTGATGTTGCCTTCAGTGCTGCCCCACAAACTTCTGTAAGTACATGTACAGCGTCTCCCATAAACCGCCGTAGAGATGATGAGAAGGGGCCCAAGGGCCCAGGCGCTCTACAGCCCACCCAGTGAGAAGCACCTGCTGTCGAAAGGATGTTGTGCTCGCTGCCCAGTGAGCCTTCTTAACAGAAGGAATGCCCCTAATTTCCTTTGTTATTTTTACATATTCTTAACATGTATTTGTTAGCGTGAGGCAATGCTCGCCTCATAAAAAAGTGATATTGTGTTCAGAAGTGTTTTGCCATGTCTGTTGGAGATGAGATCCCAGAATCCCCAGGATCAACGTAGAGCAAGTTTCTGGATCACTAAGGTAACTTACAGACTTTTGGGAAACGTTGTTTTTATATTAAATACTGATGTACTTGGAAACCCTGTGGGGCAGTTCTGCTCTGTCCTACAGGGTTGCTATGAGTCAGAATCGACTCGACAGTAGCGGGTTTGGTTTTGGTTTTAATGGAGTGTAATGCCCAGTTAGGATGGATTTTGAAGATAACACGCAGAGCTTCTCTGAAACTCACAAGGAAATGAAGGACTGGAGCCTTTCAGGAAGGAACCACTCGGACGAAAACAGCTGATAAACCAAACCCAACCTGTTGCCGTCCAGTCAATCCCGACTCATAGTGACCCTACAGGACAGAGTAGAACTGCCCCATAGGGTTTCCACGGAGCGGCTGGTGGATTTGAACTGCTGACCTTTTGGTTAGCAGCCAAGCTCTTAACCACTGTGCCACCAGGGCTCCAGAGAGCTGATGGAGGTTGTAAACACTGCCGAGGCCTGCCCTGCCTTGACCCATGGTAATAAGGCATTGATAAGCAAAGGATTAGAGCAAATTAGTTGGTGGTGACTAATTCCAAATGCAAAGTGGCCTGAATAACAACATCTTCGTGAGCAAATGACACCGTCAGGGAGAAATCAGCTGAGGAATGCGGCCTAAGTTAGTTTCCTTATGGATAAAGATCAAGGGCTGGGCCTCAAGTCTGCATGGATCTGAGCCTGCCCCAGGGAAGACAGACACCCTCTGAGAAAGCTACAACCCCCTCCCCAACACACACCCCGGTGCGCTCTCTACAAAACGCAGCTGACAACTGCAAGGCGTTTGTGCCCCTCCCCATCCATCCATTCCTCAGCTCCCGAACACCAGGTTACGAACATTTCCCTGATACCTTGCTTCCCTCTCCCTGCAAAGAAGAAGCTAAGTGCTAGGTTAAAGGCGCCACTTTATAGTTATTTTGTTTGTTTTTTAACATATTTAACATTTAAAACTAGAAGTTTTACCATTAAAAAAAACAAACAAACAAACAAAAAAACCCCCTAGATTTGCAGCTCCTTTTGGGGAAATAAAATCAGAGCTGCTGGCACAGCTGGGCTGGTATCTCCCACGGGACGGTTCCCCCTCCCTGGACTGTTGGCTCCCCTAGGCTGGCCACACCCAAGGCGCCTGACTTGCCTACTGTTTCCCACGGGGCAGACCCAGAGTCTCAACTGGCAGCTCCCTTGAAAACTCAAACACAATCACGCAAGGTGGCAGCAGACACGGGATGGAGGTTCACACAGGGAGTGTCTGGTCGCAGCCCCACAGCCTCTTTTTGCCCCTAGGTGGGTCTACTTGGGTGTGGTGACTCTTGCCTTTGTAAAACGAGTGCGGTATCTGTGTGAGGATTAAATCAGAGGACGTATGTAAACACCCTGCTGTGAACAGGGCGTCCCGACCGCTCAGGGCTTCCCAAAGATTCCGGGGAATTCTCTGCAGGTCACACTCCAGGGAGTGGAGGTCACAGTCTGGTGCGGAATACTGACGCTGGTCCGTCTGAGGAGGAAGGTGCACCCTGAGACCATCGCTTTTGAGAACAAGCAGCCGTGGCCCACAGGACTGGGCAGGAAGACCCAGAACCCAAGCTGCAAACAGACTCCATGCGCTAACACAGATGCCTTTGCCTTTCATGAATCACGCGTCACCGCGAGTGGTAGGAAGCTCAGGGAGCTGTGATAAGCAAAGAGAAGTCTGTTTCTCTTAATAAGGCCACATGTAGGAGGTTTGTTGTATACTTGAGTCTCAGGTGGCTCTTGGCTGTTAACCAAAAGGTTGGCAGTTTGAGTTCACCCAGTGGTGCTGCAGAAGAAAGGCCTGGCGATCTGGTTCTGTAAGGTCACAGCCATTAAAAAGTCTATGGAGCAGTTCTCCTCTGAAACATGTGGGGTCGCCATGAGTTGGAATTGACTTGATGGCTCTTTTTTTTTTTTTAAATTCTGCTCCAAAGAAGACACTAACCCCTGACAGCCAGGTCATTTGCCCCAAGTGCTCACTCATTCACTTCGAATGCAAACACACAGCTGGCTTCCTGCCCTTGGCCAGGGGCTCAGAAACCTGTTGCGTGGCCTGGGAGGGGGGCAGCTGCTGGCCTCTGCTATGGCCCTGACTGGCATTGTCTCCAAGGACATCTCCAATCACTAGAAGCCATGCCCGGCAAAGATTTCACGTCTTCTTTCCTACCAAGGATTCCACCCAAGTTTGTGTCGTCGGAAGCTGCCTCTCTTCTGAGCAGAGGGTGACCATCCCTGGGTTGAGCAGATAGTAAATGATTACTAGAAACCACAGAAGAATCCCATAAAGCATTTATAGTGTCCCACAAAAAGGATCTGGTTTTTTCACACATCTGTCTTTTTTGTTCATTTGTCTCAGGCAGAAGGCTGCTGAAGTTATTTAATGACCCCAGGAGGCCAAGCTTGCTTTAGCAAACAGGGTAGCCAAGGATTTGGGATTTCCCCACACTGGTTCCGCCTCTGTCCCATGACCTGAGCAAAGCACCTCTCTGAGTCACACATGGAGTGAACTTGCAATGAGGAAATAATCCATGCTCGTTAGCTATTATGAACTGGGGAGGTCCCTCAGAAGGAAAAGCCAGGGCCTTGTCCTGGGGGGCCCTGCCTTGGAGTTGGGCAAGCAACGCAGAGCAATGAGCCCCACCTTGGAGATGCTGAAGTGACAGGGAAACACGAGGTCATCTAGGTCCAAGCTGTCACCAAGGCAGGGATTCTGGTCCCAGGGCAGGAGGGTCCACAGTGAGTCCTGGCGTCCTGGGAGTCTGGCGGGAGCTCCGCTCAGTGTCCTGGACAGTCAAGATCCCCGTGGAGGTCCTCGCCCTCCCCCACCCGAGGGAAAGTGTCTTCTCTGTTGAAAGCCTGAATTTCCTAAAATGGCTCCAGTTTCCAAGGATTCCGTGGACAGATACCCTCTCCAGATGGACTTTGGCTTCTGATCATTAACAATCTCAACTGTTCCCCACATTAGCTTCTAGGATATCTCACTGGTTCCAGTCCCTCAAATGATACCAAGAGGAGAACATTCCTCCACCCCCATCTACACCCGGAGCTTGGACGGCTTTCTATTGCTCTTTGCACATGCATTTCCCTCCAAGATTATCCCCTTGATCAATCACTGGGTAATCAATTCTTGGCAGAACCACTTGGACGATAGTTACTCTCTCCATCCCCAAATCTGGAGAACTGCAGCCCTTAGCAAATACATCAGAAAAAAAAAAAAAAAAAAATCCTGTCATTTAATATCTGCTTATTCTCGGTCTGAAATGTGCAGAAATTTAATTTTCCCATCTCTCTCAACCTCAAATGTCTCATCTGTGAAATGGTGATTATAATAATGCAGGCGTCGTCTGACCTCCTCTAACTTCATGGGCAGGAAGGAGAATCAAGATCAACAGCCCAAGGCTGACTCCTCTGAGGCGGAGGTCAAACACGCCCCCTCACTCTGCCATCTTTACCAATTCTGACACCAACTGTCCCTCCCACGGCACTCTCCACTTCTCTGCTGGGTTCGATAATTCATTGCAATGGCCACACAGAACTCACAGGTCATACTCATGATTATGGGGTTTATTAAGGAAGTTACAGGTTACAATTCAGGTTCGAGAACACTCAGGATACAGTTCTTCCATCAGGACAGCCTCTTCCTAGCTGTGCCTGCAGGCACGCCTCTTTATGGCCCCTGGCCTCTGCCTTGCTCCGGCAACTGTTACAAGACTCTTTTAGCTCTGCGAATAAGTGCCCCAGAGGCACCCCACTCCACCAATAAGCCTCAGCCAGAAGACACTTAGCTCTAGCTCCATGGGTCGGTAAGCCTAGCTCCACCAAGTGCCTGGAGGCACCCTACTCTGCTAGCAAGCCTCCTTCCCGAAGACACTCAGCTTTCTCCCTCAGCGGGCTGGGAGGCCCACCTCGCTGTCTCCTGCCAGTCTCCTGGTTCTGCTGCCTCTGCTGCTGCTGTTTCCGTGCCACTGCTTCTGGCCATCTTGCCATCTTCGCTGTTACAGCTCTCTCTTTGCCTCCTGGGTGTAGGAGGAGCTCAGAGCAGGAATCCTGGACCAAAGGGTGCATTCTGCTCCTGGTTCTTCCTCCTTGGTGGTGCTGAGATCCTCTCTTTGCTCTGGAATTGGCTCCTTTTAAGCTTAGCAGGATGGCAAAACTGACCAATCCCATTAGTGGGCCACAGTTACCTTATTTGCACAGTCCCACTCCATCACTTGGGTAGGAGTTATAAGACCATGGCAAGAAAGCCCACACAAAAGTGACCATCACACTGCAGTGATGATAACAGCTTATCTGACTGGACCAGACAAAACTGAACCTGAATATTTTTTGAGGTCTCTTCTATCACTAGAATCTGTGAGTCTAAGATTCTTCCCATATACATGCGTAAAAAACAAACTGTGGCTCACACAAAATTACTAATGACTGAACCAAGTACTTATTTAGTTCTGATCCCAGGGGGAGCTTTATAATTTACTTTTAGACAAAAACTCTTCTCCCCATTAAATATTAATACTGCATAAAAATGGTAATATTCTCTAGTAAATGTGAATGTTACCACAGCAGACAAAGGGGGAACTATGAAAGTCTGAAAGGGAAATATGCGGCCTTTTATTTAAAAAAAAAAAAAAAAGGCAACAACAGCAAAAGAAGGTTGCTCTCCTCCCCATCCCAGTGCACCAAGCAGTCTGTGGACAAGCCGCACAGGACAGCCTCGTGGGTCCTTTTCCACCAGGCAGTGCCCCTGCCTTGGCTCTCTTGTTGCCCGAGCCTTCACAGCTTCCCCATCCCCACTTTGCCTGACTGAGGTTTTCTCATCCATAAGGTTCCCACGGTTCTAACACTCCTCCCTTCTGAAGTCTTCTTGGAGTCCGCCCCACCCTCCCCACTAGCTGGAGTTCATCCCTCCTTCTCTAGTTCCCAGCCCTTGTATACTGTCACGGTCCTCACCGCCCCTTGGCTCATGTTACATTGCGTGGTTTGTACACACGTCTCTCTCCACCACTGGACTAAAGCTCCTGGAAGGCAGAGGTGCGATCCTATCTGTCAGCGATCCCCCGCGTGCCCTTACACTGGTTAGATGTTTGATTCATTTTTATGGAGTTTAATTTACTTGAGGAAAAGTAACAACTCGTCCACCCCAGATATGTGTGTTTGTGTGTGCCCGTGCATGTGTGTGTGTGCATACGTGTACATATATGTATGTGTGTATACTACAGGTTACTTGGAAACTGCAGGTGACTTAGTTGATGCAGTCAGGATTTCTCAATCTCAGCACTATTAACATTTGCGCTGGATAATTCTTTGTTGTGGGGGCTGCCCTTGTGAGTTATAGGATGTTTAACAGCATCCCTGGCCTCTACTAGCACTCCTCCCCTCCAAGTTGCGACAACCAGAAATATCTGCAGACATGGCCAGTGTGCCCTGGGGGCTGAATCTCCTTCTGTGGAGAATCGCGGATGTAGGAGGTGGAGAGAAAGTACCAGAACACCCTGCACAGTGACGATCGTACAGAGTGATGGTCGTTGTTTTAATATGGCAGCGTAAGGCAGCTACTTACTCCTCTGTCCAAATATTTCAGCCCAACAGGCTGTCACACTGCATGCTAGTCCAACACCAGAATTTTTTTTTAATGAGGTAGGTGGTAGGGAAAGAAGGAAGAGGTTAAGGCCCCAACCCCTGTTAAACACAAGTATCTCCAACAGTTTGCAGTCTTGGAGGCAGCAGGACAGCCGTGAGCACCATGTCAGGCCAGAAGGCCACAAGGGCAAAAAGTAACCACAATGAAAGTCGGTATGAAAGACATATTATTACGTAGAAGGTTGTGGGGGACATGACCGCTTAAAATACTCACACATACAAACTCGAGGGAGGTGCAGACCTGTTTTGGACAAGCCCTGGGGCCCTGGGCATACAGAGGGAATACATCCGTGTTCAGGGGTGTGACCCCGGTGTCAGCTCCCCTGGCCTGGCAGGCTAAGCCGGCAGTCCCCCGGGGCAGCCCACCGGCAGGAGCTGTGATGAAGTGAATTTGCTCAAATATGACAAATGCTGTTTGAAAACGCCACCACCCTGGCTTCTCACTGAAGCTATTACAGTCTGTCATGTCACGAGCTGAGCCCCAGTGAGCCCGAGTGACCATTGCAGACTCACAGCACAGGGCCTGGGGGAGCTGCGGGCTGTTTTTCTCCCTCACTGAGGCAGTAAAAGATTGATTTTCGAGGCATTACACACTCATGACTGCCCCGGGATTTCCGTGTCTCGTGTCACACGCTGACAGTGGAAGCTGGAGCTGTTATGTAAGTCACTGGCGGGTGCCCTTCCATGACGCCTTCTTCAAGCACATCATCTACCTGCTGGGGCCCCGGGGCCTTTGGAGCCACGGGAGGGGTGAATAAAAGGCCTGTGGTTTGGTGCAGAGCATCTGGGACAGAGATTCCAAAATGGCGACCCTCCAGAAGTGGCCACCTCCTCCACTTCTGCCTCCCCCAGTCCTGCCAAGGTGGGGACTGTCTGCCTGCAACCTTGAAGACTCACTCAGCCGCCCTCACCTTGTACTTCCTGTCAGCGCATTCAGATTTGGGGAGCCACCTGGGGCCTCCGATGTGATAAGAAAATCAAAGACCTGGGGCAACAAGCAGGGGCTTGACACCCAGCTTTCCTCTCTGCCACCAGGAGGGGGACTCTCTGGCAAGGAAAGCAGCTGGACTTTGTGAAGCACTGTTCCACCAGGAGCCCACTATCTCAACAAGGGCAAGAAGGACAGTTTCTGCCGACGCGACGCGTAGGTACTGACGGAAGAATTTTCTCCTGTGTTGATTTTGCCCTTGTACAGGCAAACCTGCAAATAGGCATCAAAGGGGACAGGACCCTGAGCGAGCAGCCACCTCAGTCTGTCACTCACGGCCACCTGGAGGAGGCTCTCCACCTCTCTGAACCTCAGTTTCCCCTCCTATACAACACGGGCCACAAGACCTGTGGCAGCTACCTTAGAGTGGAGGAGACGACCGGTTTAAAGGGTGGTTCTTAGCTTAGAGTCAACGGCTGAGCGGGCTCCACGGGGCTCTGAAACCCTAAAATCTGCATGAAGCTCTTCGTCTGTGTTTATGTGCATCTTCCTGGGGACAGTCTAGCTTTCACTATATCCTCAAAGAATATAATTACTCTTAAAAGGTTAAGAACCTTTCATTTAAACAATATATATGAAAGTAATGTATAACTGTAAACACCCAAAAGTTAGCACTCAACTCTAGGCACCTCAAATTATTAACACCAGATCTTTTTTTTTTTAAGGAGAAAGGGGCACAGAGGAACACCTACTACGCGCTCGGGGCTGTGTGGGATGCACAGACAAGAAAGGACGTACAGTTCTTGGCCTCCTGGAGCGTATGACAGACTTTTGGACATGAGACAAAAACAGATTTAAAAAAAAGCTGAAAAGACAACGTAAGTCTAGACAACGCTGTCCGGGAGGCCAGAGTGTAAGCGCCCTTTGCACTCAATGAGGGAGACTCACTTCCGGCTGCTGCAGGAGGCGCGTTGGGCCTCGGTGCTGGGGTGAGATCCTGCACAGAGAAAGGCGGAGAAGGGCGCTGGGGGAGGCGGAAGGGCCAGAGAAAGCTCGGCGGCAGCAGAGCTTGCCTCTTGAGTGTAGACACCCTCGGAACCCGCTCTGACCTGGAGGAGAAGGAGGCTGGGCACACGAGCCCGTCCCTAGGGGTGACAGTTCATCCCTGACGCCCCTCCGGATGCAGGACCTGCTCATGGTCTTGCGGCCTTCGCCCCAGAGACGGCCGCTCGGCTCCCTGGAGAAGCCCTGTGGGGAGATCGCAGTCTACCGGGGACAGGCATTCTCTCCTTGGGAGCGAATCCCGGTGACTCACATGTGCCAGGCAGGAAGCTTTCCCCTCTAGACTTAATTCTGCCTCTGCACGGTTAGCACTGTCCCTTTGGTGGAGCCTCATGGGGCCACATCCAGCACTTAGTTACCCCAAAGAAGACTCAGCCGACTAAGGCACTGGAAAATGAAGGAAAATTGGGGAAAACTTTGATCTTTCAAAAAATATTATTGAGGAGCTCATCATGGGAAAACTCAGAACTTTGCATAGTTAGCAGTTTGTTAATTCTGCAGGTGGCGGGGATCACTGGAGTCCCTTCTGTGCCGAAGGCTGCCGCAGGTCTGAGTGGACCCTGGCTCTGCTGATTGACAGCACCAGCTTTCCCCAACGCAGCAAGCACGCTTGAACAAATGGCTACCTCTCTACTTACCTCCAGGTCTCTGGAAGGGCTTTCATGGGGACTCTTGGGATCTTGCTATGCCCCTGCAGATGTAAAGATCCCACAGTTTTTTCAAGAATGCACTCTTTAAGACTGTGGTTGAGTCTGGCCACCAGTGCAGGACCACTCTACCACCTTGAAACCCAACACCCACTTCCCAAGGGAGCAATTAATTACCTACAGTCCTGATTGCTCTAAGGGATATATTAAGAAGTCTAATCTGTTGCATCCCAAGATGGTTCCCATAATAAGGGAAGCAATGGAGATCTGAGACCAGTACTTCTGGCCCTTTTCCAGAAGGAGTGACTTGTGACATCTGCATTCCCCGACACTCCTTCTGTCCTCATGGGCACCTCCTCCCCTTTATGACACTCTCCCCTCCTAGGAAGTGGCCCTGGTGGCACAGTGGTTGAGCACTCAGCTGCTAACCAAAAGGTCAATGGTTGGAACTCACCAGCTGCTCTGCAGGAGAAAGATGTGGCAGTCTGCTTCGTAAAGGTTTACAGCCTTGGAAACCCTATGGGGCAGTTCTACTCTGTCTTACAGAGTCTCTGTGAGTCAAAATGCACTCAACTGCAACAAGTTTCAACACTTTTCCCCTCCAAGGAACCCTTTCCCTGACCCTGTGACTTCTCTCAACCCCCAAGTGCAACATGGTCTGTGTTACCTTGCTTCTGTCTCTGAGATGTACCTGTCCCATTTTTTATCCCATCTGTCACTCTGGTAATCCATCATGCCTGGCTGGATAATGGAGCATCTGAGGGGATGGTCTGGTCTCTTCTTCTTTTCCCAGGTACCAAAGGAAGCTTCAGGGGCAAAGGCCTCATTTGCATCCACTGGGAGGGGGATGCGAGCCCTGGTAGCACAATGGTTAAGCATTCGTCTGCTAACCAGAAGATCAGCAGTTCGAATCCACCAACTGCTCCTTGGAAACCCTATGGGGCAGTTCTATTCTGTCCTGTAGGGTTGCTATGAGTCGGAATCGACTCAACAGCACCAGCTTTGGTTTTTGGTTTGGGAGGGGGCTGAGAAGTAACTCATATCAGCAATGAGAGAATGAGAGTCCCTGGGAGGCGCAGATGGTGAAGCGCTTGACTATTAATCTAAAGGTTGGTGGTTCGAAACCACCTAGAGGTGCCGTGGAAGAAAGGCCTGGCGGTCTGCTTCTGAAAGGTCACAGCCTTAAAAACCTTGTGGAGTAGTTCTACTCTGCACACGTGGTGTTGCCACGAGTTGGCACTGACTCCATGGCAACCGGTTTAGGAGGGAAAGACAAGGCTGGGAGGTACTGTCGTAAAGGAGAGATTTCTGGGGGAGAGCCGACCTCCAAAAATTATCCCTGGTCCCGATCTGTTGTAGTATCCCTGTCAGATAAAGTCCCAGGTGACGATGTCTTTTGGCTTCTCTCTCCACATCAGGCCCATCAGCCTGAGGAGGGGACTCCAGTCAAGCAGAGGCAGTGTGGGGCTGTGGCCTTCCGTCAGGATTCCTTCCAGTCCACTTGCTCCCCAGTTGCTTTTAATCAGTCGAAGCTTGGCGTTCCAGATGAAAAAGAAGGGGGAAGGGAAGAGGGTAACACTCAAACCAAGTTAAAGCAGAATTACTTCCTTCAATTATTTATTCACGCCAGCCTCTGTCATGGTGCCTCACACATTGCAGCTTCTATTTAGAGTTTCTCCTTTGTGTCTCATTGAAGCCTAACATTCCCTGGGTCTTATTTCATTTCCTCAAAATTCTACTTTGGTGGGGGCGGTGGGGGGATGGGGTGAGGAGGAGGCAGGGGTGGCATATGGCGAATGAATTTGGGTTCAGGGGTTAATGATTAAATATTAGTGTACCTCCCCGTCAGGTGATCTGGCATGGCAAACAGTTTTTGGACTCAGCTGATTTCTTTCCGGAAATTACTTCTCCCACAGATGGGAAGCTGTTAGTCAGGTATCTGCCTTTCCCTGGCCCGAGGGCAGGGGTGAGAAGTGCAAGAGATCGAGTTAGAGCCTCCTTCCTTGGAAGAATTTTGATTTTATGAAATTTGAGCAGTCATGAAAGGACTGAAACCGGTTGTAGCTCATTCGTTATTCACATGGGTGTACCCAGGTGGCCCAGGTGACCCTGGCGGCCCAGGTGACCCTGGCGACCCAGGTGACCCTGGTGGCCCAGGTGACCCTGGTGAGGCGTTCACGTGTCATTCATCCTTGATGCTGTTCTGCTTCCTGTCTGTGGAGTTACTCAGGTTCTTGTTACTCAGGTTCTTGTTACTCAGGTTCTTGTTACTCAGGTTCTTGTGTGTTTCTGAGCCTGGTTTTCCAATTGAGCCATTAAGATCCCTGCTGTTTTTCTAGTAAATTTCTTTTTTATTTAGATTATCCAGGGCCAGTTTCTGTTGCTTACCACCCAAGGAGCCCTAACTGACACCCACAAGGAGCTCCTACTTCCGAGACTCCTTTAAGTCACACTTGGTTTCAGAACGTTGCCCCAAAGCTGTGCTAGAAGCAAATGAAGTATTTCCATTTACCCTTGACTCTGCTGTAATAATTTCCTAGAATCCATTGCTTTAGCTGTTAAGCCCATGCTTGTCACCAGTTGAATGTTGTTTATAGTCTGCGTTTTGGTAAATTTCAACATTTTTCAGTTCAATTCAGCCTGGGCCAAATCTCTCCACCCCAAATCATGGGGAACGAATTTGCTTCCCATATGATCTGTTGCTTGATGCTACTCAAGCGGCAGATACTCAAATACGTGCTTGGGGAAACGGAAACCAGCACAGCATTTCTGCAAGCCAAACTGGAAAAAAAGAAACAAAAAATAATTAGGAACTCCTAAAATGTCTTTTTTTTTTTTTAAATTAGTAATTCAACTAGTTCAGGAATTTATCTCAAGAAAATTGTCACAGAAGTACAAAGACCTGTAAGTATATTTATTACAGTATTATTTTGTGGTATCAAAAATTTGAAAACACCAAGAGACAAAAGGGCCACATAAACCAGAGACTCCATCAGCCTGAGACCAGAACTAGATGGTGCTCGGCTACCCCCAATGACCACCCTGACAGGAAATACGACAGAGAGTCCCTGATGGAGCAAGACAAAAGTGTGGTGCAGAACTCAAATTCATGTAAAAGACCAGACTGAATAGGCTGACTGAGACTAGAGGAACCCCAGAAGACATGGTCCCCGGACTCTTTGTCAACCCAGAACTGAGACCATTCCAGAAGCCAACTCTTCAGACAGAGATTAGACTGGAGTATAAAACATAAAATAATACTCGTGAGGTGTGTGCTTCTTAGTTCAAGTAGATACACAAAACTAGATAGGTGACTCCTGTCTGGAGGCAGGATGAGAAGGCAGGAAGAGACAGGACCTGGTTGAATGGACATGGGAAACCCAGCGTGGGAAGGGGGAGTGTACTGTCAATTTATGGGGATTGCAACTAAGGTCACATAACAATGTGTGTATAAATTTTTGTATGAAAAGTTAACTTGAGCTATAAACTTTCACCTAAAGCACAGTAAAAAAAAAAAAAAAAAAATGAAAACAACCTAAATGTCCAGCAGTAGGGGAATGAATAAATAAACAATGGTATATTCATATGATGATATATGATAAATCCACTCAAAATCATGGTTTTGTAGCATATTTAACCATACGAGGAAAATCCTGACACTCTATTATATACAGTAGGGGTGGATTAGGAGGGGGACAGATAAACCAGGATACAAAGCTGTATGTACAGGAAAATCTCAATTTGTTTTATTCAAATTGGGAAGGACTACATTAACATATTAGCGTAATTACCTCTTAAGGGTGTGTTCATGGGTGATTTAATAAGCTGTAAAGTAGGGGGTCAGTGAAAACGAGGGAAACCCTCAATGAGATGGATTAACACAGCAGCTGTGACAATGAACTCAAACATACCAATGACCATGGAGACGGCGCAGGACCTGGCAGCGTTTTGTTCTGTCGTACACAAGGTCGCTATGAGTTGGAGCAGACTTCACCGCAACTAACCACAACACCGACAAATCTTTTGACTGTGTCTTGTTTAAGGTTATATCTCATTCCTACCTCACGTCCGGGCACATAGCTTGCTTGTAGAAATAATGAATGGGTCTCTTTATAGTTACCCCAGTTTCCTTTTCTCTAAAATAATGAATATGCATTATATGTAATATTAGAAAAAAATTTCAGACAGTAAAGCTTCTGTATATAAGATTGCCTTCCCATCACTCCCCTGTCAGGTTGTTGTACTGTTGTGGCTTGTGTGTTGCTATGATGCTGGAAGCTATGCCACCGGTATTTCAAATTCCAGCAGGGTCACCTATGGTGGACAGGTTTCAGCAGAGCTTTGAGAATAAGACAGGCTAGGAAGAAGGACTTGGCTTTCTACTTTTAAAAAAATCAGCCAGTGAAGACCTTACAAATAACAGTGTAACATTGTCTCATATAATGCCAGAAGATGAGCCCCTCAGATTGGAAGTCACTCAAAATACGACTAGGGAAGAGCTGCCTCCTCAAAGTAGAGTCAACCTTTATGACGTGGATGGAGTGAAACTTTCAGGACCTTCATTAGCTGATGAGGCATGACTCAAAATAAGAAGAAACACCTGTAAATATCCATTGATAATTGGAATGTGGAATGTACGAAGTATGAATCTAGGAAAACTAGAAGTCTTCAAAAATGAAATGGAATGTATAAAAATCTATGTCCTATGCATTAGTGAGCTGAAATGAATCAGACAATCATATGGTCTACTATGCCAGGAATGACAAATTGAAGAGGAATGTGTCACATTTATTGTCAAAAAGACCATTTCGAGATCTATCCTGAAGTACACCTCTGTCAGTGATAGGTTAATATCCATATGCCTACTAGGAAGACCAGTTAATATTATTACTGTTCAAATTTACATACCAATAACTAGTGCCACAGATGAAGAAACTGAAGATTTTTACCAACTTCTGCAGTCTGAAATTGATCAAACATGCTCTCAAGATGCATTGATAATTACTGGTGATTGGAATGCTAAAGTTGGAAACAAAAAAGAAGGATTGGTAGTTGGAAAACATGGCTTCAGTGATAGAAGCAACACTGGAGATCACATGAAAGAATTTTGCAAGACCAATGACTTATTCATTGCAAATACCTTTTTTCAACAACACAAAGGGTGACTACACACATGGAGCTAGCCAGATGAAATACACAGGAATCAAATTAACTACATCTGTGGAAAGACACCGTGGAGAAGAGCAATATCATCAGCCAGAAGAAGGCCAGGGGCTAACTGCAGAACAGACCATCAATTGCTCATATGCAAGTTCGAGTTGAAGTTGGAGAAAATTAAAACAAGCCCACAAGAGCCAAAGTACAACCTGGAGTATATTCCACCTGAATTGAGAGACCATCTCAAGAATAGATGTGACTCACTGAACACTAATGACTGAAGACCAGATGAGTTGTGGGATGACATCAAGGACATCATACATGAACAAAGCAAGAGGTCCTTAAAAAGACATGAAAGAAAGAAAAGACAAAAATAGGTATCAGAAGAGACTCTGAAACTTGCTCTTGAATGTAGAGTAGGTAAAGCAAACGGAAGAAATGATGAGATAAAAGAGCTGAACAGAAGATTTCAAAAGGCAGCTCCAAAAGACAAAGTATTAATATGAGATGTGCAAAGGGAAGAACAAGCTTAGCATTTCTGAAACTGAAAGAACTAAAGAAAAAATTCAAGTCTCGAGTTGCAATTTTGAAGGATTCTATGGGCAAAATATTGAATGAGGCAGGAAGCATCAAAAGAAGATGGAAGGAATACACAGAGTCACTATACCAAAAACAATTGGTCAATATTCAACCATTTTGGGGGGTAGTATATGATCAAGAACTGATGGTACTGAAGGAAGAAGTCCAAGCTACACTGAAGGCATTGGCGAAAAACAAGGCTCCAGGAATCGATGGAATACCAATTGAGATGTTTCAACAAACAGATGCAACACTGGGAGTGCTCACTCATCTATGCCAAGAAATTTGGAAGACAGCTACCTGGCCAGCTGACTGGAAGAGATCCATATTTATGCCCATTCCAAAGAAAGGTGATCCAACAGAATTTGGAAATTATTGAAGAATATCATTAGAAAGTACAATTTTGCTGAAGATCATTTAAAAATTGTTGCAGCAGTACATTGACAGGGAATTGTCAGAAATTCAAGCCGGATTCAGAAGAGGATGTGGAACAAGAGATATTGCTGATGTCAGATGGATTCTGGCTGAAAGCAGAGAATACCAGAAAGATGTTTACCTGTGTTTTATTGACTATTCAAGGCTTTGGACCATGTGGATCATAACAAATTATGGATAACATTGTGAAGAACAGGAATTCCAGAACACTTAATTGTGCTCATGGGGATCCTGTGCATAGACCAAGAGGCAGTCATTCAAACAGAACAAGGGGATACTGCATGGTTTAAAATCAGGAAAGGTGTGCGTCATGGTTGTATCCTTTCACCACATTTACTCAGTCTATGCTGAGCAACTAACCTGAGAAGCTGGACTATATGAAGAAGAATGCTGCATCAGGATTGGAGGGAGACTCACTAACAATATGCGATATGCAGATGACACAACCTTGCTTGCTGAAAGTGAAGAGGACTTGAAGCACTTACTGATGAAGATCAAAGGCTACATCCTTCAGTATGGATTACACTTCAACATAAAGAAACCAAAATTCTCACAACTGGACCAGTAAGCAACATCATGAAAAACAGAAAATATTGAAGTCATCAAGAATTTCACTTTACTTGGAACCACAATCAATGACCTTGGAAGCAGCAGTCAAGAAATCAAATGACATATTGCATTAGGCAAATCTGCTGGAAAAGACATCTTTAAAGTGTTAAAAAGCAAAGATGTCACTTTGAGGACTAAAGTGCATCTGACCTAAGCCATGGTATTTTCAATCAACTCATATGCATGCAAAAGTTGGACAATGAATAAGGAAGACCAAACAAGAATTGACACCTCTGAATTGTGGTGTTGGCGAAGAATATTGAATATACCATCGACTACCAAAAGAATGAACAAATCTGTCTTGGAAGAAGTACAACCAGAATGCTTCTTAGCAGCAAGGCTGGTGAGACTATGTCTCACAAACTTTGGACATGTTGTCAGGAGGGTTCAGTCCCTGGAGAAGGACATCATGCTTGGTAAAGTAGAGCTTCAGGGAAAAAGAGGAAGACCCTTAACCAGATGGATTGACACAGTGGCTGCAACAATGGGCTCAAGCATAACAACAATTGTGAGGATGGTGCAGAATTGGGCGGTATTTTGTTCTGTTGTGCACGGGGTTGCTGTGAGTCGGAACCGACTCGATGGCACCTAACAACAACACCAAAGAAGAATTGATGCCTTTAAATTATAGTGTGGGCAAAGAATATTAAATATACAACGAACTGCCAGAAGAACGAACAAATCCGTCTTGGAAGAAGTACCACCAGAGTGCTCCTTGGAAGTGAGCACGGTGAGACTTTGTCTCATGTACTTTGGACATGTTGTCAGGATATGTCAGTCCCCGCAGAAATACATCATGCTTGGTAGAGTAGAGGGTAAGCGAAAAAAAGGAAGACCCTCAACAAGATGGACTGACACAGTGTCTGCAACAATTAGCTCAATCATAGCAAGGATTGTGAGGATGGTGCGGGACTGGGCAGTGTTTTGTTCTGTTGTGCAGGGGGTTGCTGTGAGTGAGAATTGACTCGACAGCCCCTAACAACAACAATATTGATGCTGTTAAGGTGTTTGTGGCAGTTTTAAAATATGTCAACAAATATATGATGCTCCTTTGCTGGAGAGGTGGTGTCAGTGTCCCCTCCTTTTAAATATGTGTGGGCTTGGGACTGCTTCAACAAACGAGCATAGTGGTCACGCTGCTATGTGACTTGAGCCTAGATTATAAAAGGCCATGGTGCTTTCCATCTCCTACTGAGGCCCTGAACCACCATGGAAGAAGTCAACTACGCTGAGGTCGCCGTGTTGGAGAGGCCGTATGTAGGTGTCTGGTTGACATTCCTTGATGAGCCCATGTCATGCAATGGATTGCCTTTATATGGTCCTTCTAGCCATGGTCTTGCAATTTCCACTGAATAATTAGGTGGGACTATGAAAATAAGGTACTTGTGGCCCACCAAGGGGATTGGACAGCTTGCTAATATTGCAAATAAGATGGATGGCATCTTTGTGGGGATGGGACCATGCAAATAAGGTATATGGAATCCTAATGAGGGGATTGGTTAGTTTTGCCATCTACTAGGCTTAAAAGAGAGCCAATCCCAGAGCAGAGGGGGACCTACTACCACCAAGAAGAAGAGACAGGAGTGGAGAGTGTCCTTTGAACCCCGGGTCCCTATGTTGAGAACCTCCTAGACACAGCAGACGAGAAAGAGAGCGGCAACCCTGGAGAAAGCACAAGATGGTGAAAACAGCGGCAGAGAAATGGCGGCAGCAGAACCAGGATACTGACACAAAACAGTAGAGCGGGCTTCCCGGCCCATGGAGCAAGGCAGTTACAGTGGGTGTGTCAGCCCACAAAGCAAGAGAGCTGAGCACCTTTGGCCCGAGGCTTACTGGTGGAGTGGGGTGCCCTCAGGCGCTTATTAGTGAAGCTAAAGAGCTTCGTAACACTTGCCCAAGCAGGGCAGAAGCCGGGCCCAGGGCCTGAGGGGCCAAGAGTTCAAGGGCCAGAGAGAGGTCTGCCACTGGCTGAGAAGAGGTCGTCCTGATCGAAGAACTGTATCCTGAGTCATTCCTGATCCTGAATTGTAACCTGTTACTTCCCCAATAAACCCCATAACTGTGAATATGGTCTGTGAGTTCTGTGTGGCCATTGCAACAAATTATAGTACCCAGCAGAGAAGCAGAGAGTGACATGGGAGGGGCGGCTGGTGTTAGAATTGGTAAAAAGGTTGGAGATTGGAGATATGTCTGACCTCCAACTCCCAGCAACTGACCTTGGGCTGTTGATGCTGATAATGATTTTCTCTCTCTCCCTTGTGAAGTTGGAGGACCTCTGCCACCACCACACCATTTTTACAGCCCATCTTTTAGCCAAGGCACCAGGCATGCAGGTGAAGACGCCATCTTGGAAGTGGATGACCCAGTCCCAGTTATTCCAGCCCCTTGTTTTTTGATGGCCCTTTGAGCCTTCCCAGTTTGGAGCCTAGACAGCACAGAGCAGGGACAAGCTGCTCTCACTGTGTCCTTTTCAAATTCCTGGCCCACAGAGTCCTTCAGCTTTACAAAATGGCTGCTTTATGCTGTTACATTTGGGGTGATTTCATAGACAGCAATACATATCAAAACAGTCCTTCTCAAACTTCTCCATCTTTGTGAAACCTCCCCCGATCCTTTCTGTGAAACCTTCCCACAATCCTAAATCCAAAATTACCTCAGTCACTCTTGTCCCCTAAAGCCCCTCTTTATGCCTGTGTCTGAGCACTGACTCGTCTTTCTCCATGAGGTGGTTAAGTTCCTTAAAGGAACTTTTTGTGTTCCCAAAGCACCTAGTGCAGGGTCTGGCACACTGACTCTAATTGATGCTCTCTATAGGGTCCCTGTGAGTTAGAATTGACTGGATGGCAATGGGTTTGTTAAAATTTTTTTTTATTCCTTTTAAGGAGCCCTGGTGCTGCAGTGGTTAAGCAATCAGCTGTTAATGGAAAGGTTGGTAGTTAGAACCCACTAGAAGCTCTGTGGAAGAAAAAACCTGGTGCTCTGCTCTGTAAAGATTACAGCCTAGGAAACCCTGTGGGGCAGTTCTTGTCTGTCACGCTGGGTCGGTATGAGTTGGAATTGACTTGACGCACTAACAACACAATAATATCCTTTTGCTGTTAGTATAATGCACAGGAGAGAAGGAAACTGACAGAGAAGCCAAATTTGGTGTGTATGTCAGGCTTTTATGAGATTCCAGCTATCTCCGTAATTGTAGGTTGCAGCTTGATGTCACTGGGATGGCATTGTACCAGTAAACCATCCCAAGGGATTCAATGGGATTCTCAGACATTTTTTGCATGCCCTGTAGTTGTAGATGTCAGTGAAAAGAAACAATAAATTCAGTGATACAAGTTTTATCCATAAACACTTTCCCGGTGGTAAATTCTGGGCTTATGCTATTCTGGCTTGCATGTCCTTTTAAATAATGACCTGCTTGGGTGATAGAATCCATGACAACTTGCCCCTCTCTGCAGCCGACGGCAAGATATGATTGCATGTAAGGTTTGTGTTTGTTTTGTGGTGCCCGAGGAAACCTCAACTCAATCTTGTTGAGGATCATTGTCAACCCACAGAACAGTGCTGATTGCAAAGTGATACACAACACATCACTTGTGTATAAGAGGGTGTCCTTCACTCACAACACCATCAGTCTACTGACGCTGAACAAAGAACTTCAATAAAGGGGTTTGGGAAAGAAATTGCTAGAAGCGATCAGAGGATGATCTAAAGACATGCAGGAATGCCAGGAGCTAGGGTCACTACAGACTATTCTTTAAAATTTTTCTTCTGAAATTAATTTCTAGTACTTTCATTTTTTCTAAATCTCTGTTTTTTATTGTTGTATAAAACAGAAAGAGATACCAGTCTTCTGAGCAGAACTGATTTGGAACTATTCTGTGCCCATATCTGTGAGCTACAGTTGCTGAATAAGGCCTGGAGCAAATATTCAATGTCACAGAGTTTCCCTTTGCAATTCAAATTAAAGTGCACCTACCCTGCAATGTTTCCTGCTTGTTTTCAGCTGGTCTTTGTCATACTATCTCTCTGTCAAACCAGTCCACTCCCCACCCCTCCTCCCTCCTTACTTTCACCACTTAAGGAATGCGAAACGTTTCTTTCTCTGATTCATGGTATGGCTAATGCATGTTCAACATGAATCAGTCAGCTCCCATTTTTACACAATGTTGCATGTTTACACAATTATCACCCTGCCTGTGTGGAGTGTCCTAATATTAAAAAGTTGTTTCTGTGACAATTAGTTCTGAAATACATTCTACCTGCCAGTTGAAACTGGTATGAATTTTGTTCCAATCTGTAGGAAGGCTTTATCCATGCTCAACACTATAAAACCCTAAAGATTCTATCTTTCTTGAATTGTCTAAAGGTAGGAAGAGATTCAGTTTGTTAAGCGTCCTTGTTTTTGACACAAAGACAAATATCCTGTCCTGTGCTATACTTCACAAGGCAATGATTCATTTAAAAAAAAACCCTCAGGATCACAGACTCTCCAGATAGAACGAACCCAAGTTTTGCTTTCTTCATTAATTTTCGGGTATTCTCTCTGCTGCTTCACTTCAGAAAAGAGGTATAATTACTATCTTTATGAGCCAGGCACATAGCCCAGCACCTGTGAGAAAATTAAAAAATATTTTCCCCGTGTCACATTATAAAGTGAGGCTCATTGTTTCCACACTGGGCTGGTGTTCACTCATTTGGCAAAATGACTGTTTTGGAGGCTTTCAAAGCTGTCGTGATAATGGAAAACAACGGAGAGAGACATTTCCAAATGTCAGTACATAAAGATAGGAACATGAACTCAATACACGCGGATTTCACTCTTTTAAAATTGTTCATAGATTAGTAAGGGATCGTCCGTTTCTCCCAGACACGCAAAGCAGCAGATACAGGCAGTTCAGAATGGCCTTCTTAAAACCTATCCCAGGTAGTTACTTAAGCATTAGCTATGGAATTCAGGCAGTGCTAACTACAGGAGAGCCAGTATGTTTGACTATGCTGTTGACATAAAGATTAAAGAATAATTTTAAGTAAGTAAAACTTGATGTCATGACATAAAGCCTTTCTAGCTCACTTAGGGGCAGGGTGTGATAAAATGTCTTCACACAGCCGATTTCTTTCCTAAAAGCTGTGTAGAGGGATAAAGGTCAGCATACCTCTGTTTGCAAATGACACGGGCAGTGTTTGATTCAGGGCCAAAGCCAAAGACCGGGGGATGGCTGACTCTCCGTCTGCCATACTGTCCCCGTGACTTCAAAGGGTGTATCCGTACAAAATTAACTTGCCATTTCCCGTGAATGAGGGAGCCATGTTGCACAGTCACAAACTGTTTCTGGGTACAGCGGGGAGAGTCCTGCTAACACGCACACCCAGAACAACCTAGGGGTGACAGTCCCAGGCCTTTGTCATGTGCACTGATGGGGAGACGCAAAAGGCGTGGAGGAAGTAAGTGAAATACAGAGGTTGGAAATATCTGCAGAGTAAGTGATGCTGATACACATTTTCATCCCTTTAACCTGACTCAGCGGCAACTGATTTTTTTTTGTTTTTAATTTTAAATCTAAGCTTTTTGGATTAAAATTATTTTTCATATTCTCCTTTTCCTGAGGCCAGGAATCCGTGCTGAAGGAAGTAGTGAAGAACTGATTCAATAGGCAATATGTGATTTATATTCTTCATCTCTGACTTCCTTTTCTTCAAGAAATTTCTTATTCTATCTATTTCTTTGTAAAAGAACTCTGAGTTCAGACTGTTTAGTAATGACACAGTTTGTTCAGACACATGTTGGGGAATTGTTTAGGAGTGGTCGGAAGCCAGGCCTGTGAAGGCTTTGTAATTAAACACCCGGCTGTTAACTGCCAAACAGCGGGACTGGATCTTCCTCTCAAAAATTTCCAGGATTTACCCAAGAAATTGACCCTCAGGTAGAGACTTCCTTTAATTCACTACCTCAGCGTAGTGATTGGCACAGAGAACTTAATAAATGTTTATTGAATGAACGAACGAACAAACGATATGAAGATGAAAAGCATCGACAAGCATTTTATTTAAAAATCAACATTGCATTTCAAGATTGATTTCAGATAGCAGTGTTTGTTCTATTTTGTTACAGATTAAAACTGACCAAAGAATCAAAATCAAAATACATATCCCAAGGTTCTTCCAAACAGAAAAATCTGTTCTACATTGAGCACTGTGTCGATTGGCTTCTCCCCGGAAGGAGATGACCAGAGGAATTTTGTAGCTTTAAATTCTTATATTAGAAAAAAAAGAAAAAGTTAAAAGAATTGACCTAAGCTTGCACCTTCATCAGCAGAAAAGTGAAGTAAAAACTAAAGACAAAATTAATAAAGGGAAGGAAATAAAGATAAACAAAAGGAAGAAATAATAAAGCTTAAATTTGGGTCCTTGGGGAAGCGGATATAAGAAAGAACTACAAGTGTGTGAGATTTATTGGGGGGAATCCCTGTGAATGGTAAAGGGGAGCAGGAGCAGGGCAGGCAGGGGCCCTTCAGGCCACGATACGGGGCTGATCGCCATGACAGGAGAAGGAAGGAGGAGTGGGTAGGAAGAGCCCCAGGTGTGAGCATCTCTGAGCGAGTCTCAGCCCACCCAGCAGGGAGCGCTGGTGCAAAAATTGCCCAGAGTATCTCTGTGCTGGCCAGACAAGCTCTGATACCACCACCATGCTCAGCCATTGGCTGGGGCCTTCCAGGGAAGCACACGGCCTCTGCCTGCAAACTGAGGCCGATCCTGAAGGCCCCTGCGGTTGCAGGCTGTCGGCTGGCTGCACTCCCATGACAGATATTGAAGGGCCATGTGAGCAGAGCCCTTACGGCTGCCACGGCCTGCCTTGTACTGCACAGATCTACTTCCCTTCTGCGTTCAGAATCCGCGATTCCTGTACTAGTTATCTAACGCCGCGTAACAAAACCTAAACAGCAAACCACACCCACTGCTGTCGAGCTGGCTCTGACTTCCCCTGGCCCCAAGTGTTACAGAGTTTTCTTGACTGTGATCTTTACGGGAGCAGATTGCTAGGCCTTTCTTCTGTGATGCTGCTGGGTGGGTTCAAATCACCAACCTTTAGTTTAGTAGTTCCATGCAAACCGTTTGTGCCAACCAGGGACCTCTGTGTAACAAATTACCCCCCAAAGTTAGCAGCTTAAAACCACCCACATTTATCATTTCACACAAGTGTCGGAGGAGCAGTCCGGTGGCAGCTTAGCTGCGTGGCTCTGGTCCAAGGTCCAGCATGAGGCTGCAGTCTAGCTGTTGGCCAGGGCTGAAGTCATGGCGAGACTAGCCTGGGGCTGAAGAGCTGCTTCCAGGCTCAGTCATGTGGGTGCTGTGGGCCTCCGTTTCTCATGGGCTGGGCCTCTTCTTCACTTGGGCCTCTCTGTAAGCTGCCTGGATTTCCTGACGACCATGAGCAAGTTGACAAGTGGCCTGAAAGAGAGCGAGTGAGAGAGAGACAGAGAATCTAAACGGAAGTCATAGTCTTTGTTGTATTTGATCGTGCTTTAGGTCACAGCTCACAGAGCCAATTAGTTTCTCATCCAAAAGCGTAAACACTAGTTGTTTTGTGACATTGGTTGCAATCCCCACGACGTGTCAGCACTCTCCCCCTTTCCACCCTGGGTTCCCTGTGTCCATTCATCCAGTTTTCCTGCCCCTTCCTGCCTTCTCGTCTTTGCTGTTGGGCAGGTGTTGCCCATTTGGTCTCGTATACTTGACTGAACTAAGAAGCGCGTTCCTCACGTGTGTTACTGTTTGTTTTATAGGCCTGTCTAATCTTTGGCTGAAAGGTGGACTTTGGGAGTGGCTTCAGTTCTGAGTTAGCAGGCTGTCAGGGGGCCATAGTCTCAGGGGTTCCTCCAGTCTCTGTCAGACCAATAAGTCAGGTCTTTTTTTGGTGAATTTGAATTTTGTTCTACTTTTTCTCTCCTGCTCTGTCCAGGACCCTCTACAGTGATCCCTGTCATAGCAGTCAGTGGTGGCAGCCGGGCACCATCTAGGTCTTCTGGGCTCAGGCTGGTGGAGGCTGTGGTTCATGTGGTCCTTTAGTCCTTTGGACTAATATTTTCCTTGTGTCTTTGGTTTTCTTCATTCTCCTTTGTCTAGGATGTCGTAGTCTTTTATAACCTAATCTTGGAAGTTGCACCCATCACCTCTGCCACATTCTGTTGGTCACACAGACCAACCTTGATACAATACGGGAGGGGAGCACACAGGGTGTGGATATCAGGAGGCAGGGATCATTGCGGACCATCTTGGAAACTGGCTACCAGAGTTCCCATGGACTTTTCCTCTTGAGGGCAAACTGAGAAAGTTGGTGGGGCATATTAAAGCCCCCATCACTGCAGTTGGTCCTGGGGTCACCACTGGTACTCTTGTCCCCTCATCCACTGTCCGTTCTAAATTCCCCCACCCTCACCTTTCACCTCTGCTGGTCTTGGTGGTTGCCAGTAAGGTGACTCCTTTTCTTGCCTGCGGGTGCCCAGGCACAAGGATCTCAAAGTGCCTTGGTGGCATCTGCAGATTGTACTTCGGGAGCCCTTGATGCGTTCTCTGATGAGCGAGCACTAAGTTTGGGGCCAGGACCTCTAACTCTGCAGAGCCCAGAGTTGCAGTGACGGGAGGCAAACCTTCTGTCAGCAGGTCATTGGTGTGATGGTAAGAAGAGCCACTTCTGTTTCCATCCCTGGGTTCCCAGATCTAGGTGTTCTTCTGAAGGACACAGTGCTACACAGAGGTCTCCGATTCCGTGCACACGCCGCGTTCTGGAGGACGGCACCCCATCTCCATGGAGTATTGCTTCTAGTTGGTTGAGCTAGGCATGCTAAAAGATTCACTCAGTGAAAGCAACCAAAATGCTATAGATAACAAAACTCTTCCAAGGCATTACTGAGAGGGCACAGAAGTAGGGAATCTGCGGAGATCAAAAACAAAGCAAAAGCAGCAACCCTGGAAGAGGAGAATCAAAGCCAGCTCTCTCGCCAAACCCTGGAAACCTTGAGCTTTTCTGAGTTTTTCTGATGGTAGAGGACAGGAGATGAAGTCTTGGGCCCACATGAAATTGGAAGTCTTCCTACGAGACTCCTATAGAGGGGGAATCCAAAAGGGCTTTACCTTCAACATAAGGATGACTAGAAAACAAACGGCCGTGCAGAGGGACCAGCCGCCGAACACACCTGCTTTGATCTTGGTGCTGGGTGGAGGGTGGCAGGAAATCTCACTTGAGGATTTGTAACTACGTACAACCTTGCTGTCACAGGGCTTTTCGTATGAATTTATGTCACCTGAAAAGTCGAAAGTAAAGACTGATAATTATGAACGTTTGTTTAATCAGGTAGGAGAGGCAAAGCGAATCTTCTCTGGAAGTATGCGATCTCAACCCAGGCCTCAAAGGATTCCTCCAGATAAGTTCCGAGGAACCTGAGCTCACAGTAAAGCACGCATGTGTGTACACGCCCACAACACACACACACACACACACACACACACACACACACAAAGTGCTGTGAGTGAGCTCCCCAGTACAATGGTGGCAGAATCGGATCTACAAAGATTATCAGACACAGAATATAAAATAAGTACGTCTGATACATTTAAAGAAAGGAAAATTTGTGAGCAAGGAGTAAGAGATAATTGTTTGTTTTTTAATCAAACAGACTGAGGAAAAATTGAATAAAACTTTTAGAAATGAAAAATCTGCTTTAGGCAGGAAGTTCATGAGACCACGGGGTTACAGGTCTGTGATGCAAGAAGAAATTATGAGCAAAGAAATTGGTAAATATGGGGGTAAAGCTAAGTCAACATTGACTACGTATAACGACAACAATAACAATGCCTAACTTGTGGGGTTAAAGAAACAAGATAGAACTAAAATACTGGCCAAAATAGAATATATTCCGGGAGAGGGTGAAAATCACAGCTAAAGCATTCTAAAATTCTTGCGTTGTTTGGGTGGAGCGTCAAGATACTAACTTTCTTAACTAATCATGTTGAATGTCTAGGGTAACTTCTAAAAAACACAGATAATTTCTTCCAAAGGAGCAGAAGGGGTGGCGGTGGAGATATGAAAAAGAAGAAGAAAAAAATCGATTCAGAAGGTGGCGAAAAGGGCGGGGGGCTAGAGAAATAGCAAGCACATAAGACGGTAAAAAGAAATCAAAAGAGTCCAAGATGGAGTTTGAGGATTCTTTTCCCCAAAACAAACAAACAAACAGACTGTAGTTTATACACATCCTAACATGATGGCTGTTGATTTTCACACTGTTCCTAACAAAAACAATCAGTACAAGTGAACTTTGGAGAAGAAAAAAAAACACTATTCCACAAGAGCAACTTTGAAGTCTTAAAGACATATGTCTCAAAAATGGAGCTCTGGTGGTGAAGAGCTCAGCTGCTAACCAAAAGGTCAGCAGTTCGAATCCACCAGCCGCTCCTTGGAAACCCTATGGGGCAGTTCTACTCTGTGCTATAGGGCCCAACTCACTCAACCATGAGTGGGAATCCACTCGATGGCAATTGGTTTGGTTTTTTGGTTTATTATTACTATTACTCTATCGTGGTGTTGGCGAAGAACATTCAATATATCACTGACTGACAGAAGAATTAACACATCAGTCTTGGAAGAAGTACTGCCAGAATGCTCCTTAGAAGAAATGATAGCAAGACTTCATCTCACGTACTTTGGACTTATCAGGAGGAACCAGTCTCTGGAGAAGGACATCATACTTGGCAAAATAGAGGGTCAGCGAAAAAGAGGAAGACCCTCAACGAGATGGATTGAGACAGTGGCTGCAACAATGGAATCAAACATAACTACAGTTGTGAGGATGGCACAGGACTGGGTAGTGTTCCATTCTGTTGTACGTAGGGTCACTATGAGTTGGAACTGACTTGACAGCACCTAACAACACCCTGGTTGCACAGTGGTTAAGCATTTGGCTGCTGACCAAAAGGCCGTTCAAATCCACCAGTCGCTCCTTGGAAACCCTATGGGGCAGTTCTACTCTGTCCTGTAGGGTTGCTATGACTTGGAATCGACTCGATGGCAACAGGTTTGGTTTTTGTTGTTGTTAATCCATTAAAGAGGCCCCTTTTAACCCACATTTAAATAAGTTAGAGGATCTGAGGCCAAATTAGCCCCTCAGGAGTGCTAAGACTAAATCCAAAGTTGGCCATGAAAAACTGCTGGAATACTATCCTTATCACGTTTTCAAGAAAATTCAGAACTTCAAGGAGAAGATTGATATGCTAAAATCCATGGTATTAAATTTGGAATACGGTTAGTATTGATGACTGAGTTTCAACAGCACATGAATCCACAGTTCTGTTCGTTAAAAAGTTAGCTGCTTTAACACTAATGAAAACCAGATGAGGCAAAAATAATAAACAATAGACGGGCGGTTCCTGAAGACTGTTGATCGAAATCATACATCAGGATCACGCACTCCATCAGGCCGTGTGCCCTCAGACCCAGTAGGACGCTCACCCTTCCCTCTGCTGCCGGTCCAACAGTGGTCCTAGGGCCCAGGAAGGGTAAGTGGGTACCTGGGGAACATGCAAAATTAAGAGTGTGCCTGTGAAGTTAGCATTAGAAACACTTAGGACATGAGTAACTAAATTAAGACCAGCAATATAGACTCTATACATACATGCTGCTGAAAGGCATCATTTCCAATGTAGAGAATCAAATTACCGATGATTTGACAAACATTTTCAAAGGTCTTTACTACAGAAGCAAAACAAACTCTACTATTAGTTGTGTGACTATATCTAAGTCATGAATAATGACATTAAAACCAAGGAAAAATACTTGTTTCTGTCAAATAGGGTCATCTGCTCCTACCAATGTACTATAACCAGGGCACAAATGATGAAAGTGATTCTCTCTTTTCCCCTAAGCCCATGAGTTGTGTAGACAACAAGGATCTGAGGACAGGAACAGCAGATGGCTTGGCATTTCAACCACGCTAGTTACAAAGAATTTCAGAGATCAAGCCCTCTCTGAGCCCCCAGACTCAGTCTTTATGGCTCACACTCTTCTTTGCTCCTTCTCCTGCTGCCAGGATCTGGGAATTGAGGGAGGACGTTCTTCTTGGTGATTGCAGGTCTGCTTTAGACTCCATCAAGTAGAGGGGCTTGGTAAGTTTGGGGTCCCTCTGGTCAGAGTATCATAAAGAGTTCCACAAGGACATGGCCTCAGGGAACCACAAGGACACCGCCAACGCTGCTTTCAGAAACTTTCCTCTCCTGTGTTCTGAGGCTCAAGCCCAGATGAGCACAAGAGGCTCTTGGGATCCTCTCTCTGAAACCCTGCCCTCCCGGGTGGGGTGGAGGTGGGCTGGGGAAGCGGAGCTCAGCCCCTGTCTCAGATCTGACTTTTGGAGGCCCAGCCCTCTGACCCCAGGCACTCTTACCCAGGATGTAAACAGGATTCTGGTTGACCCGCCTTGATGACTTAAGACAGTACCTTAGGGGTACTTGAAGGGATGAAGGATCTTCAGGAAATCCAACTTCCATACAATTTGCCCGCTTCCTTCCATTTTGTAGGCAAGTTCATAGGGCTTCCTATATTTCCCTGCCTTATAAATACGCCTCTCAAAGACCTAGAATGTGATATTTTAGTTCATGTTGGAATTTTCTGAGTTCAAATACAAGCTAGAGTGCAGTGACGGGAGTAAGGCAATTTTGGATTAATGATTCTCTTTATGCGCTGGCTTTGTCAAAGTATGCATTTGAGGTACAGTTTCATGAAAGCCAAGCAAAAATAACTTTAGTAAGAAAACTTGACTCTTAAAAATGTCCCCTCACCCAGTGCACTTAGCTGTAAGCAGTTCTTCTCAGCTCTTCTTCAAATTTATCCCTGGGAAGAAAAGCACCTTTAGGTAGCCAAAGCGGTATAGGTTAATGTCACTAATTCATTTAAATGTAATCAGAATGTTTTCTTAAATTATTGAAATGTTCAAGATATATTAGACAAAAGTTCTATGATTTTATCTGATACTGTTTGAAATGTGTATTACAATACAGCAAATCTTCATCGTATTTCATCTTAAAAATGTTTAATATTTTCTACCTCCTATTAATAAAAAGTAAATAAGAACCAAAACACTGACAAATTATTTTTGACTGGAGCTTTTTTTTTTATTAAATGTAAAGGGAAAGTTAGATATTAATTCATCACGTCAGAAAATGCACTGTCAATAAACTTTAACATTTATGGTTCATAACTTATCAAAATCTATAACATGTTCATGTTGTTTTAAATAGTAGTGTAGAAAAATAACAGTCAGAATGACTCAAGAAGAAGTTTATAAAGTTAAATGCTATTTTTTATAATAATTTAATATGAGATTAATAACAGGCTTACGATCATAAAAATACATTAACAGTTTTACTTTTAAATGTCAATATTTATAATATACTGGTTATCCTTACAATATCCTTTGCAACTATTTGAACTTACAATGAAATATTTTAGATGTCCACCTAAAAATGTGCAAGAGGTTCATAGGATATTTGTGGGGTACATGAGCAAAAACTTTGACTTAAGCTTCTGGAGGAACATGTGGATAAGGTCCTTTTCCAAAAACTGTTATTAATTAAACAAAGTAATGGATTCTTTTCTCCCTAACCTCAGCAAAAGTACATTTCTCAGTTTCTATACTGTATATCCCTTGGGAAAATAAAAAAGACTGTAGTTTTGAGATCCTGGGAGAGCTTAGCTCAAGTCTCAAATATAGTGCTGTAAAGTCTGGTAATACAGAATGAAGACTTGGCTGCTGGGTTTTAAGAAATCTTGCTTCAAATCAGTGACAAACAGTAGTCATTTCAATCTTGGCTGTCACCTTAATTCCCTAGACACGTAAGGTTCCAGATAGAAAATTACAACTGTAGAACTCATCTTCTTTAAGAAGACAGAAGACAGAGGTGACTCTTTAGATTATTGTGTTAGAGGATATCAGGATCCCTTGGGAGAAGGGTATAGATATAACAGTGTTACACAGTGCAAAGTCAGATGTTCATGTTTTCCAGAAAACAAACATATTTCTAGTGTTAAATCTTTTCACACACATTTTATGAAATTATTTTAAAATACTTCAAGATTCTCAATCCTATGTCTATCTAATTATTGGGTTTGAATCATTCATGATAATAACAAATAGCCATATAGGTTAAACATTAGCATTAAACATGTTAATTAAAAACCCATTGCTGTCGAGTGGATTCCAACTCTATAGGACAGAGTAGAACTGCCCCATAGGATTTCCAAGGAGTGGCTGGTGGATTTGAACTGCCAGCCTTTTGGTCAGCAGCCATAGCTCTTAACCACTGCACCACTAGGGCTCCAGTATGTTAATAAAAGGTATTCAAAAACCTTTTAATGGCAAATAAAATCAATTCACTTCATTATTTTCTGATTTCAAAAAATTGAAAGAATGTGGCCCCCCTGTCATGTAATGAGATGAGCTGACTATGCTCAGAGGCAAGTGAGCATGGTGCCTCACTGGGTTCAATACAGGTTTTGACATGGAGAATCTGAACCAGATCCCCATTCAGCTGCTGTTAGCTCTACCTTTAAAATAAGCAGATCTAGGTGTAGTACCATAAGTTACAGGTTTATATTTAAATGATTAAGAACCTCTTCCAGGGGAATAATACCTGCCATCGAGTCGATTCTGACTCATAGCAACCCTGTGGACAGAGTAGAACCGCCCCAATGGGTTTCCAAGGCTGTCATCTTTACAGAAGCAGACTGCCACATCTTTCTCCCGCGGAGCCGCTGGTGGGTTCGAACTGCTGACCTTTTGGTTCGCAGCCAACTGTTTCCACCACCAGGGCTCCTTTCAGGAAATAATGGTGCTGTAATATTTCCTTGATACTTCTAGTAAGTTCTCTAAGCATTCTCTATTTCACAAGTCTCAGAAGACAACGAGCACCGTTTTTGTGCCGTTAAGGTGGATGCAGTGCCTGAGGAGGCTAGCACAGGAGGGTAACTCTCCACAAAACCCAGAGAAGAGGTTGTGCAACTCTTCTTTGGATCCTGTCTGGAGCCACAGCTGGAAGGAAAAAAAAAAGAAAAAGACCACCAACATGACTAAGTTTTCTTTTTGGAATCAGATAACCAAAGATACGCTGTTAGGAGATTAAAATTTAAGATGACTCAGTGAGTTGCAAATGATCAAAACCAACGTGTTTTACTGAATTTTTTTTCGGTGAATAACGAATCTCTGGTTCTTTTCAGGGCTGGAGCCTTGGGTAAGTGAATAAAATACTTAAGGGTCTTAGGAATGAGTATTTATTTTCTTTAATTCATTAGTTTTCCCGGATAGTCACAGATTCACAATCTGTAGGTGAAGAAGTAGAATTTGAGTGCACTGGGAGCTGAGGTGTTAAAATGGGTCCCCATGTGGGGTGGGGGGGGGGTCTCAGTGCACCGCTGGTTTCCAGTAGACATAAAGGAGCTGAACGTAGCAAGACTGTCCCTGTCAGGGCCGACGCATCGCTCTGACAAGTGCAGTGTACGAGCGCCAGCGACAACCTCATCAGCAGTGCTTCTCATACTTCACCATGTATATGAGTCACCTGAGGATCTCATTAAAATCAGAGCCCCTTCAGTAGGTTTGGGTGTGAGGTCTGATATTCTGCATTTCTAACAAGCTCCCAGACGACCTTGATGCTCCTGGACCACATTTTGAGTAACACAGTTAAAGCACCGATACCCTGTGTCCAGTCAAAAATGAGACGTGTAGGCCAGGAGCTGGAGGCCCAGGCACATAAGCACCTATGTGAATGGAAAATTACTTAACCTCAAAGGGACCTGATTACCTCCTTCCGTAAAATTACAGGTCTGAGCCAGGGGATACATCAGGCCTCTTCAGAACTCCAATATTTACAGATTTTAAGCTAACTGTTATTTTTGTTTTGACTGCTGTCTTCTGTTTTTCCGCATAAATGGTTACCAAAAATCAGAAAATTTTATACTACTGTATTACTCACAAAGATCCCCAATTAGTTACACTCTGTGTTCTTTGAGCCAAGATGATAGTTATTTTTTATGTTGATTTCCACACTCTTTCTCCATAATTCTTAGAACACTATTGAAATTTGTATTTTCCTTTAAATTTAAAAAGTGTTCTTAACCATGATGTATCTGTGAAGCATCTCACAACATGGATGAAACTGGAGGGCATTATGCTGAGTGAAGTAAGTCAATCACAAAAGGACAAATATTGTATTAGACCACTACTATAAAAACTCATGAAAAGGTTTACACACAAAAAGAAATAATCTTTGATGGTTATGAGGGAGAGGAGGAGGGGGGATGGAAAAATACTAAATAGACAATAGATATGTGGTAACTTTGGTGAAGGGTAAGACAGTACACAATATTGGGGAAACCAGCACAACTTATCCAAGGCAAGGTCATGGAAGCTCCATAGACACATCCAAATTCCTTGAGAGACCAAATTACTAGGCTGAGGGCTGTGTGGACCATGGTCTCGGGGAACATCTAGCTCAATTGGCGTAACATAGTTTATAAAGAAAATGCTCTACATTCTGCTTTGGTGAGTAGCATTTGGGTCTTAAAAGCTTGTGAGTGGCCATCTAAGATACTCTTCTGATCTCACCCCATCAGGAACAAGTGAGACTGAAGAAAACCGAAGACACAAGGGAAAGATTAGTCCAGAGGACTAATGGACC
>NW_004443998.1:3539761-3560043 GCF_000243295.1 Trichechus manatus latirostris
GGACACCCTTTTAGCTCAGTAATGAAGTTACCTCCGAGGTTCACCCTTCAGCCAGAGGTTAGACAGGTCCATAAAACAAAACAAGACTAAATGGCCACACCAACTCAGGGGCAAGGACAAGAAGGCAGGAGGGGACAGGAAAACTGGTAACGGGGAACCCAAGTTCAAGAAGAGAGGAGTGTTGACATGTCGTGGGGTTGGCAACCAATGTCACAAAACTATACGCGTATTGTTTAATGAGAAACTAGTTTGCTCTGTAAACCTTCATCTAAAATACAAGAAAAATAAGTAAATAAAAAGAGTTCTCATGATTACAGAGTTTGTGGCGTCAATTACCTGTTGCCCGAAAGAAAATACAGTTCCTATTATTTCACATTTTTCTGAAAAGCTATAATATTTGTAAATAGGGGATGATAGTTTAATTGGAGCCAGTCTCATAAAATGCACCTCTGCTAAGTCGGCAATGGCTGGCAATGGTTTCAAGCTGCAGTTAACAGGGAACAGATTCCTTCCCTTCTCTAAAGAGAGTTTGAATCAGCTGCCTCCTATTTACCCCCAATATCAGCATCTTTACTGAGAACTTCATGAAGTCTTGTCCAGACTACTGTACTACGCTCCCAGCTGGGGTGCCAGCTCTGTTCTTTCCACTTCACAATCACTCCGATACAGCATCGACGGAGCAATGTTCCCACATTTCAGCAAAGTGCATGCCACTGTCCGTCGAAAATCTTCACCAAAAAAAAAAAAAAAAAAAAACCATTGCCATCGACTTGATTCTGCCCTATAGGGTTTCCAAGGAGCAGCTGGTGGATTGGAACTGCTGACCTTTTGGTTAGCAGCCGAGCTCTTAACCACAGCACCACTAGGGCTCCCAAAAGCCTGCAACAGGGTGGGCCTACCTTTTCAAGTTCCTAGACTTCCCTTCACCAAATGTTCTCTATACTTCCCGTATCTGTGACTCTGTTTATATGTTTCCTCCTCCTGGAATACCTTATTCCATAAAAAACTTACCCATTCTTCAAGACCTACTTATAGTAAATGCCAATTCTCGTTTAAAGTATTTACCGATTCTTCTAGCAAGAAGCTGAACTCATATAATACCTTTCTCTTGAATGGTAGCTACTTAACACCTTCTGCCGTATATTCTGGTCTCTTCACACACGTTCTCTCTGCCCCTGACTACGCAGTTCCTGGGGATCCGATGCATGCCCTACTTATCTTTGTAGCTCTCAGAGATTAAAAAAAAAAAAAAGGAAATCTCCATAGCTGCTGAAGAAGTTAGTGAGTGAATACTACATTTCAGTATTAAACTATGGGTCGAAAAGCTCAGAAACTGCCAAAGTTTAAGAGTTCTTTGTAAATCTTATTTATTATTCATTTTGGGCAAATTGCTTAAGCTCTGTGATTCAGTTTTCTCTTATGGATTTATTTTTGGAGTAAGGGATTCTAGTAAATTTTTCTACTCACTTGATGGCTGTAAAGCGCTATGTGATATAAATGTTAGAGAAGAGGGAAACCTTTGACTTAGTGGATCGCGGTAAACATTGTCATAAGATAAATGTGTTCCAGATTTGACTACTGTATTGCTAAGAAAATTCTATATGTGAAATTCAGAATGTGCAAAAGTGATATAATTTGCATTTAAGAGTCTAAAGATTCAGCACAATAACAGTGGCTTCAGAATTTATTATTATACAGTGTTTATATTCTCAAGAGGAGAAGTCAGATTTCTTAAGATACCATAGACACCACCTTGGGAATGCCACCATAATTGTCTGTCATGGTTTGGGGACCACTAAAGGTGTCCTGTGCAAGATACAGGCTACAATGTTTTCTTAAAATATGAAAATGTCCAATAAGCCATAATCCTTAGAAGATTTGTGAACTTTGGACACATTCCAGATTGATTTCCTATGCTCTATAACCACTGGGAATTTTCAGCTGCAGAGCATTAACCCATTTAGGATACTAGGGTGATCTATCAGTGCAGTATTTTAATAGCCATAAGAATTTTAAAAGACAAAGCTTGAGAAAATTTGTTCCATAATCAGAGAAACTAACTATAATGGATTTGTAATATTAGCAAACATTTAGACTAATGGAACATTAAAAGATCTTAGTCTTACATAATATTAAATATTAATGTCTCTTCTGTCAGTTCCATTGCCAGAAAATAGAACTTTTAAGTAGTTCTGACCAACTATAAATACAGTGATTTAATCTGATTAGATTTTTAAAAACTGCTTGAAAAGTCTATGCTAGCTATAAAAGAATTTTCCCATCTTTGTCCACAAATACCAGTTTAAGAAGAAAAACAGAGAGGGTTATAACTCTCTAAAGAATACTTTCTATGACGTTCTTTTCTCTTGACACATAAATCCTTCCGCTGAGGTCACAGGAAGAGTATATTTATAGAGAAATTAAAACTATTAGACTCGATATCTATTATATGCATTTGAAATCTTTATTTTGCCGTAGTATTCACCACTCTGTTAACCTTCCTGATACTGTTTCATGCCAGGAGTTCATTCATCGGTGAGAAAATCGAGGAAAGTTCGAATCAAGGAAATCATGTAACCGCTATGTTACATACTCTAATGCTGTTCTCTTCTCTTTACATGTCTTTCTTCAAAATATATAAACACGCAGCTTAGTCTGCACCATTCAAATGGTCTAGGCTGAAACAAATGTAAATATTGTCTCTCTGTTTATCCACAGAATTACTTCTCTGGCATAGTTGTGGAGTATAACACAGTCTCACTGCCGATCACGATTCTGTTTTCAGAGTGATTAATTACAGAATTACTCCTTGGAAAGCAAGGGCGTAACAACAAACTCAGAAACCATGCTTTGCCCTGATAGTCTTTACATCCATTTTTGAAAAGCTTATGTGTGACTTTCTTTACCAATTTAAATATGCTCATAATTTGGGAAAAATCAAGAAAGCTATTCTATCCCCATGGTTCCTGAACCGAGTGCTGGAAGTTCAAGACTGGAAAAAGCATGTGTAACCTGATAACAAAACCTGTCGCCCCAAATACCCTCCGACGCGCTCACTAGTACTTGCCATTTACCTTATGCCATGAGACTTATAATTGAAACAGGCAAACAACAGATCAGAGACGATGAGGTCTAGTGCAGTAGTTCCCAAAGTTGGCATGGGTACTGCTGGCATTATACAAGATGGTTTTAGGGTGTGCACCAATGAACAGTTCTTATTTTAATAGATATTCATTTTTAAAGTGCACTAGAAAAAATATAACTAGCAAATAAAACTCATTACTACTTTAACAGTTATTATTCTTTGGGTACATTGATGTAGTAGCTGCAACAATGAACTGAAACTTACCAACGATCGTGAAGATAGCACAGGACTGGGCGACATTTTGTTCTGTTATACCTAAGCTCACCATGAGTCAGAGATGACTCCGTGGCAACTCACAACAACAACAAACAATTCTTTGGGTCAAGTTTCCTTTTTATATAAATTTAAAGAAAAATATTCAGTAAATATATTGTGGGTGCTATTGACAAAAATCGCAATGGAGGCGTGGGATGCCCCGGTGAGTGGATGAGTGAGATGTAAAGGATACAGGTTCTGGTTGCATATTTGCCCCTGACTCGCTGCATGACCTCAGCTATGTCGCTGTCTCTTTGGGCATCTCTCCTTATCTACAAGAAGAAGGTTGAGGTGACCACAAAAGTCTACCCAGTGCTGTCACTATTCTATGACGTTGTGCTCTTGCCAAATGCCATTACAAGGAACATCAATCTCTGCAAAATGAAAGCAAGCATTCCAAAGTTATGCACAAGACGGGATCACTTAAACTAGTCAGGAAATCAGTGGACTTGTGCGGTAATTTTTTGAGTTAAAACCCTCTACTGGTAGATTAGACTGAGCCCTTGAAATATTGGAGATAAACTTGATTTTGCTTAATAACTTAATTTTTTTCCAAGTACTTTTGGATTCTCTCATTAATAAGCTAGCCAAATAGCAGAGAGTTTTGTGTGCCATGTTTTATGTGTTTCTATCATTTTGGTCTGGGACTAGGAAGGCTGGATGTCCATGATACAGTCAGATGGAGGATTAAGTAATGTCTGTCTTAAAACAAAAATACGCTTCTATCGGACGGAGAAAAAAAATAATCAAACACTAGCTTAAGGTAAAGACTTGGGTTTTAAGAAACGGGAGGAACCTGAAGCTTTTAGCTACAAAACAGCTGATCTGATTTCTGGCTTTACTTTGTCACTCTGAAAATCGAATCCATGTTAACCAGTTGCCTAGTTTCAAGGGTAATAAAATTTGAATCTCAAATTAGCTCTCTGTGCCTTTATTAAATTGTCTTGATTTAGTTCTCTTTCTATCAGCTGCAGAATACAAGTTCAAATCAAAGCCTACCTCCTAGTACCAAAAAACATTCCAAGCAGAAAATCTATACCAAGTGATATTGTCATGGCCAAGCTCTCCATTTTCTAAAATAATCTTGTAGTATGAAAAGCAAACTACGTTTCCTTGAATTAGTGTTACTGTCCCTTTTTCTAGTCTAGAAGGTCCCCACCCTCTGAAAACATAGGGAAGGTTGTCTTCCTGAAGGCCATCTATCATTACTTCCGACCTAGCCTAAAAAGTTAATTAGATCGTGAGGTGAAAAAAAAAAGAAGCTTTTGATGATAACGATGAACTCTCTGAATATTTGAACAAAGCATTTTGGAAATTATCTAATTAAGGACTAAAGTACTTTCTTTTTTTATTTGGAATACTTACTATATCTATTTAATCTATTCAGCAAAACAATGAATGAACAAACACCAACAAAACCAATACAATCTTCTTTTTTTTTTTTTTTTGTAGAAATACACCTGCTTGAAATGTGCAAGAAAATGAAAAAGACCCTATGGGTGAGAATTTTTAGCTGTGATCTCTAAAAGGACATATTTATACAGCACATCTAAACATATACAATACAGAAGACACAGACAATGTACAATTGGCCTCTAGGCTACCAACAACTTGATTCTCTGTTGCAATTTCAAAGGCCCCTTAGAAAATGTGACTTCATAATTTCCTAGTTTTTTACATTTTTCTTCCTCTTGGCGTTGTTAAAAATACCTATAGGCATGCATTTTAACCCCCATTCTTGATCTGTGACAGTAATTCCATCTTCATCCTCCTCAGTTACAGGGAGTCTATGGTACTCCGTGAAAGGCTGTGCACGCCGTGTGGACCTGTCCCTGGCCTCCTGACTTGGGGTCAATCATTGCCGACTCAGCCTCCTCCAAAGAATGGCAGCCTGTCTTTGTCTGGTCTCATTTCCTGAAGATGTGCGACCCCTGGGAGGATTTGGTTGAGGGAAGACAGGCAAACCTGAGCTGCCCATCCTCTTGGGCTTCTCTGGGGAAACGGTGGGTTTTGACACTGGTTGCAGGCTGGGGATTTTGATTCCTTTTTTAGAGTTCGCTCTTGCAAGGCTTTTCTCTCCGTGATTACTGACTGCTGCAGCAGAGAAGGTTAGGTTGCCCTGGCTGAGGGAACACGGTGACAACGGTAAACTTCCACTGAGCTTCCTCAGCTCCAGGAGCTGTTCTCTGGCTTGACTCAAAGCCTCCGTCAGTTCGAAGCGTTCTTCACACTCTCTACGCACTGTCTCCTGAAGAACAGTGTTCTGAAAATAGAAAACAAAATCAAAAAACACTTCGAACAGTGTACCTAAATGAATAGTTATAGGCGATCTAAATTGAGAAGTGAACTGGAAATTAGGGGTCTGTGTTCTTTGACTGCCTCTGCAGACACTCTACCATATGGGACAGACAAGTCAGAAACGCAATTTGTGAAGCTAGAAAGAACTTTAGGCAAGCATGTGGTTCAACCCTTGAAGTTTTCAGAAGAGGAACCAAGAACAAGAGAGACTGAGTGACCTACCTAGGGTCACCCAGTTGGTGGTGGTGGGGCTGAAACCCAGGACTTCTAAAGCCTGCTTCAGTGGGGTTTCAAATGCTCTGTGCCTTGTGTCTCAGACTGTATGTCCTGCACATATGACGTCTAATAGTTAATGTTTGTAGGGTCATTATGTATGTTATTCTATAGTTGCCTCTAAGTCTGAAGATACAGACTGAAATACATAAGACAAACAGGTAAAACTGCTTTAATTTCGAAATTATAGCATTTAAATCATAAAATCAGTTACTTTATATGATGCTTTCTAAAAGGAACTTAAATACTTTGGCAATTTTATTTTGTAAGATAATATTCCAAAGGTAAAGAACATCTGCTTTTAACTCCATTCAGCAATCACTTATCAAGTTACTAAAACTACAGCGCATACAGTTCTTGCCCTCAAGAAGCCTGCAGTCTCGTAAGTTTAAGCAGAGCTTCCTTTTATGTCTCCAGTAGAATCTGAACCCAAGGGCGGAAGCTGTGGGGTTTAACATAGGAAAGAACTTTTTAACAGACCTGTCAGAGGACACCCTAATGGTTCAATCTCACTTGAAAGGGATGTATGAGAGGAAATTTAGGCTTCAAATGTGTGACCGGACTAGAGATCATCAATGCCCCTTTAAATTCTGAGAGTCTACATTTCTAGTTGAGGAGTTACCCATCTCTGATCTATGGAATTCACTCAATATTAATTTAAGGCCCATGGTAAGAAATAGGTCTTGGATTTTCCCAAAATCTTGACACTCATCTCTGCAGGATGTCTTTCTCCAGGGACTGGTCCCTCCTGATAACATGTCCAAAGTATGTGAGACGAAGGCTTACCATCCTTGCCTCTAAGGAGCTGTATTTCTTCCAAGACAGATTATTTGTTCAATCTTCTGACAGTCCATGGTATATTCAATATTCTTCATTAACACCATAATTAAAAGGCATCAATTCTTCTTTGGTCTTCGTATTCATTATCCAGCTTTTGCATGCATATGAGGTGATTAAAAACACCGTGGCTTGGGTCAGGAGCACCTTAGTCCTTAAAGTGACATTTTTGCTTTCTAACACTTTAAAGAGGTCTTTTGCAGCAGAGTTGCCCAATGCAATGGGTCGTTTGATTTCTTGACTGCTGCTTCCAAGTTCATTGATTGTGGATCCAAGTAAAATGAAATCCTTGACAACTTCAATCTTTTCTCCATTTATCATAATGTTGCCTATTGATCCAATTGTGAGGGTTTTTGTTTTCTTTATGTTGAGGTGCAATCCACACTGAAGGTTGTGGTCTTTGATCTTCATCAGAAAGTGCTTCAAGTCCTCTTCACTTTCAGCAAGTAAGGTTGTGTCATCTGCATATTGCAGGTTGTTAATGAGTCTTCCTCCAGTCCTGGTGCCCCATTTTTCTTCATATAGTCCAGCTTCTCAGATTATTTGCTCAGTACACAGAGCGAATAAGTATGGTGAAAGGATACCCTGATGCACACATTTCCTGACTTTAAACCACAGAGTATCTCCTCGTTCTGTTCAAATGACTGCCTCTTGGTCTATGTACAAATTCCTCATGAGCACAACCAAGTGTTTTGGAATTGCCATTCTTCACAACATTATCCATAATTTGTTATGATCCACACCGTCAAATGCCTTTGCACAGTAAATAAAACACTGGTAAACATCTTTCTGGTATTCTCTGCTTTCAGTCAGGATCCATCTGACACCAGCAATGATATCCCTTGTTCCACCTCCTCTTCTGAATACAGCTTGAACTTCTGGAATTTCTCTGTCAGTGTACTGCTGCAACTATTTGTGAATGATCTTCAGCAAAATTTTACTTGTGTGTGATATTAATGATATTGTTTGATAATTTCAGCATTCAGCTGGATCACCTGTCTTTGGAATGGGCACAAATTTCTCGGCATAGAGGAGTGACCACCTCCAGCACTACATCCATTTGTTGAAACATCTCAATTGGTATTCCATCAATTCCTGGAGCCTTGTTTTTTGCCAATGCCTTCAGTGCAGCTTGGACTTCTTCCTTCAGTACCATCGGTTCTTGATCATATGCTACCTCCCCAAAAAGTTGAAGGTCGGCCAATTCTTTTTGGTTCAGTGACTCTGTATTCCTTCCATCTTCTTTTGATGCTTCCTGCATCATTTAATATTTTCCCCATAGAATCCTTCAGTACTACAACTTGAGGCTTGAATTTTTTCTTCAGTTCTTTCTGCTTGAGAAATGCTGAGTGTGTTCTTCCCTTTTGGTTTTCTAACTCCAGGGCTTTGCACATTTCATTATAATACTTTACTTTGTCTTCTTGAGCTGCTCTTTGAAATCTTCTGTTCAGCTGTTTTATGTCATCACTTCTTGCGTTTGCTTTAGCTACTCTACTTTCAAGAGCAAGTTTCGAAGTCTCTTCTGATATCCATTTTGGTCTTTTCTTTCTTTCCTGTCTTTTTAACGACCTCTCGCTTTCTTCATGTATGATATCCTTGATGTCTTTCCACAGTTCATATGGTCTTTGGTTATTAGTGTTCAGTGCCTCAAATCCGTTCTTGAGATGGTCTCTAAATTCAGGTAGAATATACTCAAGTTTGTATTTTGGCTCTCATGGATTTGTTTTAATTTTCTTCAGCTTCAACTTGAACTTGCATATGAGTCGTTGATGGTCTGGGTCTGTTCCGCAGTCGGCCCCTGGCTTTGTTCTGGCTGATGATATTGAGCTTTTCCATCATCTCTTTCTACAGATGTAGTCGATTTGATTCCTGTGCATTCCATCTGGCGAGGTCCATGTGTATAGTTTCTGTTTATGTTGTTGAAGAAAGGTATTTGCGATGAAGAATTCATTGTTCTTGGAAAAATCTACCATGCGATCTCTGGCATTGTTTCCATCACCAAGGCCATATTTTCCAACTACTGATCCTTCTTTGTTTCCAACTTTCGCATTCCAATCACCAGTAATTATCAGTGCATCTTGATAGCATGTTTGATCAATTTCAGACTGTAGAAGTTGGTAAAAATCTTCAATTTCTTCATTTTTAACCTTAGTGTTTGGTGCGTACTTTTGAATAACAGTCACATTAACTGGTCTTCCTTGTAGGTGTATGGATATTTTCCTGTCACTGACAGCACTGTACTTCAGGATAGATCTGGAAATGTTCTTTTTGACAATACATGTGACACTATTCCTCTTCAATCTGTCATTTCTGGTATAGTAGACTATATGATTGTCTGATTCAAAATGGCCAATACCAGTCTATTTCAGCTCACTAATGGCTAGGATAGCAATCTTTATGTGCTCCATTTCATTCTTCATGATTTTCAATTTTCCTAGATTCATACTTCATAATTCCATGTCCTGATTATTAATGGATGTTTGCAGCTGTTCTCATTTTGAGTCACGCCACATCAGAAAATGAAGGTCCTGAAAGCTTGACTCCATCCATGTCATTAAGGTTGACTCTACTTTGAGGAGGCAGCTCTTCCCCAGTCATCTTTTGAGTGCCTTCCAACCCAAGGGGCTCATCTTCCAGCACTATATCAGACAATGTTCCGCTACTATTCATAAGGTTTTCACTGTCCAGTTCTTTCAGAAGCAGAGCATCAGGTCCTTCTTCCTAGTCTTCGTCTGGAAGCTCTGCTGAAACCTGCCCACAGTGGGTGACCCTGCTGGTATTTGAGATACTGGTGGCGTAGCTTCCAGTATCACAGTGACATGCAAGCCATCACAGTATGACAAACTGACAGATGCGTGGTAGCATATATGTGGAGAGAGATTTATTTCAAGGAAACAACTCACACAGTTGTGGAGGATGGCAAGTCCCAAATCCATGGGTCAGGCATCAGGCTGGAGGCTTCTCCTGACTCATGTGGTTGCAGGGGCTGATGAAACCAAATTGGCAGGTCAGATCGCAGGCTGCTGGCTCACAGGGCTGTGAGAGCTGGTGAATTCCAAAATCTGCAGGTCAAACATCAGGCTGCTGACTCATGTCCCAAGAACTGGAGGTTCAAGGATGACGAATTGGATGCAGGATCAAGAGAGGGCAAGCTTTGCCAGAACATCCATATATATTGGATGCAGGCCACACTCCAAAGGAAACTCCCCTTTCAATTGATTGGCTGCTCACATCGGATCACAAAATGGAGGATGATTACATAATACCTGCCAAACCACTGAGAATCGTGGCCTAGCCAACTTGACACATAACCTTAACCATCACAGTTCCTAAAACATTGAAGCAGTACAAAACAGTAAGATATTTCCATCTGATTTTGCCCACATTTTCTAAACTCTATCAACCTAAACTTTCTTTAAAAAAGAAATTAATGCATCGTGTTTCTTGTTTAGACTAAGCTGGCATAATGTGTTGAAGTGATTGTATTTAAGTGGCTTTCAATAAATATAAAAATACTCCTGATTAAGAAAACTATGAGAAAGAGTTCATTTTATTTTAATATGTAAAAGAAGAAATGGTTAGCAGTGAATAATGGGGTCAGTAAATTGATCACCCAAGTAATAGGTGCAACAATATGGGAGGGTGAAATGCCAGATAATGTGATGAGAAAAGCTCTCCTGGAAAGAGAAATAAAATTCTATCCATTTCCAAAACTAAATCCAAGTCTCAAAGGAAAGGAGTATTGCTCTAAAGAAAACATCTGTAAAGCAAATCACTTCAAAGCTATTTCAGGCAAGTGACATTCTGCTAACAGAGAAAATGAAAAGGCAGAGAGAAGCAAAAGCTGTCCCCGCAGCAAACACAGTGGCAGCACACTGCCATTAGACTCCAGGCTGCACTTGGGAGGAGCTGCTGGTTGCTCTTGGTGTGGGAGTCGCTGATCTGGAACTCATCCCTCTTCAAAGCTGTTAGCTTTCAGGATAAAGCATTAATTATCTTTCTTCTATTACTTCCCAAACTAGGATGACCTTCTGAACTAAAAACAGGATCCAAAGTTAAAAACCAAAAAAAAAAAACCCACTGCCTTCGAGTTGATTCCGATTTATTAGGACCCCCACAGGGTTTCCAAGGCTGTAAATCTCTGTGGAAGCAGACTGCCACATCTTTCTTCCCAGGAGCTGCTGCTGGTTTCAAACCACTGACCATTCGATTAGCAGTCAGTCACCTTAACCACTGCACCACCAGGGCTTCTGGATCCAAAGTTGGAATTTCTGTATTTGTTGTTGCCACAAATACAATGAAGTGTTGGGGGAATCTCATCATACATGTATCTCCTCCGCCACCGTCACCGTCCCCTCGGAAACGGTGATTATAACTCAGCTTTGGGCAACAGACAGTTCTTACGCTAATTTCTCAGTCGTGGGGACAAAAAATGGAAAGGGAAAGCAGTCAAGTTTAGAGGATTGCTATTTCGGTGGTGGAGTGTGTGTGACGGGGCATGACAAGAGGACACGTGGATGTGGCCAGAGTCAGCTGCACATGGGTGGAAAATTCCAGCGCACGTGGAAAAGAATCATCCCCTCGCCGTTACATTGTTGTCAGCAATTTAGGCACAACATCTTTCTGGGCAACAGGAAGATTGGGTTGTTGTAGAATCTTAATATGTGTGTTCACTGAACAATATGGAAAACTTTTTAAGATAAAATACGCTCAGTAAGATTGAAAAACACAGGCAAACAAGAGAATAGTCAGCGAAGCCGTGGCATTTTAAATGTTTTGGATACAATTATCTTTGGCCATATTTTAGCATGGTGAAATAACATCATTGGATTGCAACTAAGCTGGAAGAGGGAGGCATCAGCCAGGGGAAGCAGGGGCAGTGGGCTTGCCAGGTAGAGTGAGCAGTGAGAGCAGACACCTGGCCGTTAGCGGGAAAGAGGCACAGCTTCGACCACACGGGGCCCAGTGTGACTCAAGGGCAGACCGTACAAGGGAGCGAGCAGGGCCAGACCAAGAAGCACTTTGGTGACATATTAATACTAGAGTTTTGACTTAATCCCGAGGGCGACAGGGAATCATTAAAAGGTTTATTTCAAGCAGGGGGCTGGCATGGTCAAATTTGCATTAAAAGAAGATACCTTTGCCAGCTCTGTGGAAACTGTCTCGGAGGGGACCAAGATGGGAGGACGGGAAGACAGCAGGAGCCTGATGTTTTCATGGAGGTTCCTTCCGCTCTGCAGATGGGTGGAAAGCAGCATCTATAGATATCTCTGCAACATTTTCAGATGAAGGCCACTTTGAATGGGCTTAAAATACGGCTTAATTGTACTCCCACTGGGTAGGTAAATGTCAAAATGAAAACATAAATTATCTCACCATCTGTTTGGAATCCCTAACATTAAAATATAGCCAATTTCCCTGCTTTTTGAGATGTAAGAATGGTTTATTTTTATGTTTGTTTTCATGTTCATCCTTAGAGACAGCTAGGTTTCTTCAATTCCAAAAACAGTGGAAGGACTGAGACAGAGAAGTCTCTGCCGGGTTACTTGATCGTTCTGAAGGTGAGAATCCCATGTGCAATGGGATGCAGCTGTATTTGGTATCATTCGGGGGGAACATGCCAGGAAAGCAAATACTCAGTGAAGAATAAGCACAGATGGAAGGGTAAGACAGTACACAGTACTGGGGAAGCCAGCACAGCTTGTCCAAGGCAAGGTCATGGAAGCTCCACAGACACCTCCAAACTCCCTGAGGGACTGAATTGCTTGGCTGAGGGCTGTAGGGACCATGGTCTCAGGGAACATCTAGCTCAATTGGCATAACATAGTTTAAAAAGAAAATGTTCTACATTCTACTTTGGTGAGTAGCATCTGGGGTCTTAAAAGCCTGTGAGTGGCCATCTATGATACTCCACTGGTCTCACCCCTTCGGGAGCAAGGAAGAATGAAAAAAACTAAAGATGCAAGGGAATGATTAATCCAAAGGACTAATGGACCACATCTACCATGGCCTCCACCAAAATGAGTCCAGGACAACCAGATGGTGCCCAGCTACCACCACTGACTGCTCTGATAGGGATCACAATAGAGAGTCCCAGACAGAGCTGGAGAAAACTGTAGGAAAAATTCTAACTCACAAAAAAGGACCAGACTTACTGGCCTGACAGAGACTAGAGAAACACCAAGAGTATGGCCCCCGGACACCCTTTTAGCTCAGTAATGAAGTCACTACCGAGGTTCACCCTTCAGCCAGAGGTTAGACAGACCCATAAAACAAAATGAGACTAAAGGGGCACAACAGCCCAGGGGCAAGGGCTAGAAGGCAGGAGGGGACAGGAAAGCTGGTAATAAGGAACCCAAGGTCGAGTAGAGAGAGTGTTGACATGTCATTGGGTTGTTAACCAATGTCATAAAACAATATCTGTACTAACTATTTAATGAGAAACTAGTCTGTTCTGTAAACCTTCATCTAAAGTGCAATTTTTAAAAGGAGAAAAATTTAGACCTAAGTAATGGTTAAAAAAAAAAAGAAAAGAAAAGAATAAGCACAGATGGGCGGCTTTGTTCCTGCTTTGTGTGCAGAACATCAGAACTAGTGATGGAATTATCAGATTACATGGTTTCCACCAACTGTAACTAGTCGTATCTCAGAGAGAATGGATTGCTAGTTAGGAGTACGCTAGGTGGGGAGCTGAGGTAACAGAATCTCTGTGGAAAAGGCATGGGAACCAGAAGGATGAGTAAGCGATGCGCCCAACTCCCATTGTAACTAATTTCAGCTAATCTGAGCAGCCCCAAACACAGCAGAGTGGAAATGGCCCTTTGGTATGGCAGCAATGAGAATCTGAATAAATTTCCAGGGAAGAAGTAAGATGCATGTCAGGCAGATTGTTTTTAAAATTATATTTCCATGCTTGCAAACACAATGGGTACTGTGAAAACAACTATGGCAGACGGATCAAAACAGAGGCTGTAGGAACAGAGGGCAATAATCTCCATCCCTCGAACTGCTATCCTTCATGAACAGATTTTTCAGGATGGGAAGGGCCCATGACAATACAGCGTTCAAGATTTACTTTTCTAATTCAATAATCCAACTTTAATTAAGATTTAATTAGTGTTCCTTAAACAAAACAAAAACAATTTCTCCATATTTCTTCTCATTCTGTCCATGTTCTGGCTCTCAACAGCAGCTAACAAAAACAGCAAATAGTCTGCGTCAGCACTGACTGGGTCTCCAACATGTTAAAACGCAAAGTCTCGCCTGGATTTCTTTCTCCACAGTTGGACAGCCCCAGCCGGAGCCTCCTCTGCTACATGCCCTAAGGCTAAGCTTCTCAGACCTCTGCTCATCTTCCCCAGTTCACCCAGCCTCCCTGCCAACCCCCTGTGGGGTCAGAGGATACAGGACTTGTCCCCTTCACCCCCTTATGCTTTGGTAAGACTCAGATGTTCCAATTTATCATGCCTCAAAGTTGATGTCATGGATTGAATAGTGTTCCCTCAAAATGTGTGTCAACTCAGCTAGGCCATTATTCCCAGCACTGGGTGGTTGTCCTCCATTTTGTGATCTGATATAATTTTCTTATGTGTTGTAAATCCTAACCTCCGTGATGTAATGAGGCAGGATTACAGGCAGTTATGTTAATGAGGCAGGATATAATCTACAGGATTAGCTTGTATCTTGAGTCAATCTCTTTTGAGATACAAAAGAGAGAAGCAAGCAGAGAGACACAGGGATCGCCTATCACCAATAATGAAGAACCAGGAGCAGAGTGCGTCCTTTGGACTCAGGTTCCTTTCTCTGAGAAGCTCCTAGACCAGGGAAAGATTGACGACAAGGACCTTCCCCAGAGCCGACAGTGAGAGAAAGCCTTCCCCTGGAGGTGGCACCTCCTAGACTGTGAGAAAATAAATTTCTGTTTGTTAAAGCCATCCACTTGTGGTATTTCTGTTATAGCAGCACTAGATAACTAAGACAGTTGAGAACCACTCGTTTGGTAATTTACTAACTGGTACTTTGGTTTCTCCATTCTCATGGATGAAATTACCAGAGAAGTGTATTTTCTCAGTTTTGATTTAATATACAAACACAGTTAACACATACAGTATTCCAAAACTAAGCAAGTACCTCTTTCAAATAAGCTATTTGTGGTTGAAATGTCATGTATTCCTAAATCTTAGGGCTAACCTAGATCCATCCTTGCCAGATTTATCAGTAAACTTTCCAGAGTAAATGGGTCTTTCTCTCTCAATAAATTTTACATTTGGAAATGATTGAAAAGCACCAAAAAAACTTGCAAATCATCCGTGACCCCAGTATTTTTAAAAAGTATATAAGAAGTGAAACCCTGCCCACATCTTCCTACCCACCCCCAATAGTGACCACTGTTAACAGTCTGGAGCAAATCCTTCTTTGACTTTTTCTTACCATCTCTCTCTCTCCGTATCTGAAACCCTACAGAGACACGCGTGTACTCTTTTTTTTTTTTTTAAATAAGAACAGATCCACGCTTTGTGTGAAGTTCTTGCTGTTTTGTATTCTTTCTAACGACTCTATATACATTATTCCACTGCATGCATATTAAAAAAGCATTCTCCTAGGATGAACATTAATGTTGTATCTATTTTTTGTTATCAGGAACAATGCTGCATATATATTTAAGTACTTATCATTCCTTGAAGGGGGGTTAACCCTGGGAGGTGGTGAAGGAGAGCATCTGAGAATCTATCTGCTGCTTTTAGGACTTTCAAACAGTCCTGTTTTCAGGCCCACTCTCCCAATTTCAAAGGCATCTGGTGTCTGTAATTCCCGAGTGTTCCCAGCGTTACATCACGTAATAAAGCATACTCCTTTCTGTGTCTCCCTGCCCACCTCCCGCAGGTGCTACCTTTCAGTATACCTTCCTCTGCTGAGTCAGTTATCGCCCACCCACTTGCTTTCTCTTTCCTAAAATTCCGTCGGCAGCTTTTTCATCTAGGCCTGCTCCTCCCGTCCCCCTTGTCCTTATGAATGTATTCATTTTTTATTATTTTACTGTCATTTTAGTGGTTTTTTTGGATGAAGGAGAGATAAACATATGTATTCCAGCTTCCATGTTTAACCAAGAGCATCCCTTTCTATGTTTGAATCCCATCGCCATCAGACGGCTACAGGAATTAGTAGAATTTAAAACTTCTGCCCCTTTGTTTTCCTTACTAGAGTCTGGAAACAACAAAAACATTGAACTCTCTGTTCTGGTTTTTCTCCACCTTCTTCAAGGTGGCTGTCCAGGGGCTGTTTTTGGAATTGACTACATTCTTCCTCTGGATCACAATGAGGCCCCTAAAAGTGGGGCCTAACTCTCCTGACAGGACTCACTTGGAAGGGAAATCGGCAGCAAGAAGCAGGGGATCCATTTCAACCTGGTTTCCAGCGATAACGTCCTATTACGTGATAAAAGATAATGCCCCATTAAGTGATAAGGACATATTAACTCTGTTTTCTCACTCCCTTTTTCTTTTATTTTAGCGTTCTAATTGTGTGTGTGTGTGCGTGGCCGTTTCCCTACCAAGACTTTCCAGGGCCTTCTTCACACTTGGGTTTTCAGTAGAGTGCCGTCTGGCGTTTTCTTTCTGCTCGCTGCACAGGGCCTTTTTTTCTGCGCTGCTCTCGGTAACCCCGCCCCACTGAGGAGCCCCGTTCGCCCCTTGGCCCTGAAGAAACTCTGGCTTCCTCTGTCCTCAAAAGCTGTCTCCACACAATGAAAAACAAAGGCCACCCACTCCTTGGCCTCTTGGAAGAGAGCAGGGCTTTCCTGCCCTTAATCAGCCTCCTTATCAGCCCATCACTTTATCTTCATCCTAATGGGAATGTGCTGGCCACGTGAATGCAGTGTTGTTTCTCCAGAATCTGAGAAATGTCGAGTGTCTGGAGTGCATAATCAAAAACACGGTGCTTTTTTACTTTAAATGCTATAAGCTCCATTCTTTCTGGTTCTTAAGTTCTATCATTTTATTGGCTTGTTTTCTGTTTTGTAAGAATACTCTGGACTTGGGTTTAACCAGAGAAGCATCCTTATTAACTCTTTCAGTTCAGTTCTAATTATTTAGCTTTGAGGTGATATTTTGTTAACTTCTAATAGAAAATCTAGTCTACCCCCTACAAGGAAATCTCTTTATTTTGAGGAGGATCCCTTTCTCCTCCCTAGCAATGATCCATGATCTTTCATATACTAACCCAGTGTCTTGTATCTTTCAAAAAAAAATCCACATAAAAAAAAACAAACTAAAACCTCACCACTAAGCAGCTTCCTTTCACAGCTAATGAGCAGGAAAAGCCATAAGTGTGCCTCTTTTTGTCTGAAAGGAGCCCGAGTGGCGCAGTGGTTAAGAGCTTGGCTGCTCACCAAAAGGTCGGCAGTTCGAATCCACTAGCCTCTCCTTGGAAACCCTGCAGGGGCAGTTCTACTCTGTCCTATAGGGTCCCTATGTGTCAGATAGACTCAATGGCAACGGGTTGGTTGGTTGGTTGGTTGATTTGTCTGAAAAAGAAATTCTCTTCACCTTTAGTCTGTTTCCCTTGCCAAGCTTATCTCTAGAAGCCCTGTGAATGGCACCTCTAAGATGAACCCGAATGGTCAGTGCCTCCGGATATTCACACACTTACATCATCCCTTCACTTTGAGTCTGGTTTGGACTTATTCACCCATTTGTAACAAAAGAATGCAGTAGAAGCAATGGAACGTCACTTCTGAGGTTAGGTTACAAAAAGACTGTAGCTTCCATCTCAAGCATCCCCTCTCCCTCTCGATTACTTCCTTAACCTGAGGGCAGCCAGCTGCCATGCTGTGCACTGCCGTAGGGAGGGGTCCACGTGGCTAGGAGCTGAGGAAGGCCTCTGGTCAATAGCAAGGTACTGAGGCTCTCTGTCCAACAACCACAAGGTAAGAAATCCTGCCAACGACCACGCAGGGGAGCCCAGAAGCTGATCCTTCCCTGGTCCAGCCTTTAGATGAGACCACAGCCTCCACGGGACACCCTGTCAGCAACCTCATGAGAGAGGGCCCTTGAGTCTGAGGCCTCAGCCAACCACACCCAGATTCCTGACCCACAGAAACTGGGAAATAATACATATTTGTTGTTTTAAACCGATAAATTTTGGGGGTCATTTGTTACACAGCAATAGTAACTAATACAGGCCCTTGGGGCCAATTTTCTAGCTTTTAATCTATGCTTTTTATATGCTGTTTCTATTTGTCACTCTTCATTTAAGTAATTGATTTAATACCCATGCAAGGTTTTCTTAAATTCCTCTTTGAGAACAGGGAATGGTGGTCATCAGTCTTGCTCATAAATGTGTCTCCAGCGTCTAGAACAGTGCCTGGCACCCAGACAGATGCTCAGTATGTATTTACTAAATTTAAAACCTAAGACTAGGAATCTTTAGATATTCATGTCCAATTGTTTTCACATTAAATCTTTGCCAAAGAAAATTTAGGGCACTTGCTGCTCACCTCTAAGATAATATATTACTAAATTTTGTCTTTTTCTATTTGTCCTAGTTGATAAATTACTTCTCATTTTCTATATTGTCATTTCTTTTGGGATTTAACAGTTAGAAAACCAACTTCCAGACAACACGGTGCTATAGTCAGAAGCACCACACTGACCCTCTGCAGCAAAGATCAGAAAAACTAAGTCAAACAGAATCACACGTCAGTCCTGAAACCCTAAGCATCAATTGAGGAGATAAAGAACTCAGCTAAGCACCAAATGGAATAAGAAACTGACAGAGAACAGAGAGCGAGGAGAGATACATACAGAAGTCCCCTATCAGCTACCGCAGCACGGATCCACCATCTTGGACTCCTATCAGAAATAAGTGAACAGAGGGTATGGGAAAGCAGCTTCATGGAGCTTCCAGCAGGAAACAGAACAACCGGTAACCAGCGATATAGGCTTTCCCACCCCCCACCCTTCTTCACCCCCACTTAGCCTCCTCTGCTTCCTGCAGCCACAGTCTCTTGGCCAGGAAGCACAAGCTTCACCCTGGTGTCACTTGGATTCCGCCCGCCCTCACTGGCCAGCTCCCTGAGTGCGTTTTGTTGGCTGCTGGTGTTGCTTTTTTCCACTTCTTTAGATTTCTTCCTTACTTCCCACCACCTCCCCCTCATTTCTCTTAAATATCTGGCTCTGTGCGCCATCTTTGCTTCTTCCTGAAAGGCTGTGAAACTGCTTCCCGGCCTGTGCCACCATGCTGGTGGGACCTCCAGGGCTTTTTTGTTTGTTTGCTCTGATTTGTTCTGTTTTGATTTGTTTGTTTTCTTTTTCTATTCTCGGCTTGGGAGCCCCTTGTAGCCAGGCAGTACCACGTGGCTTGGAAGCTCTTCCCTTACTCTGTGCAGATTCACAGGGACATCCCTGGGGGCATTTCTTTTTTCTTGTTTTTTTTTTGTTTGTTTGTTTCTTTGTTTTGTTTTGTTTTCTCTCTTGTTCCCTTTTTGCCTTTCTTCATTTCCAGTTTCTCAATTTATTCATTTTTTTCTTTTACCCTTTTTCTTTTTTTTTTTTTCATTTTTGTTTTTCCCCATTTCTCAGTCTCTCATCTCTCCACTCCAATAGCAAGCTCGCTTAGCACTCCTTTTGGTTTGTGTGTATGTTTTTGGCTCCTGTCCCTCTCTCCACTCTCTCATCTTTCCCATACCCATCTTAGCTCCACACATCATAGTTTACCCCTTCCTTCCTGCCTACCATGCACTGAACATCACAGTTCCAAGCAGCACAGGCACTGTGCTGATTCCTGGTCCACACTGTCAGCCTTGGTACGTGCCACGAACAACCCATCCCAGAAACTCCCCTTCAGCTGGACCTGCCCTGCTGTACTGTACCTGAGTGACTGACCCTGCCCATTGGAGAAGGAGGTGAAAATTATCGTGTCCACAGACGAGCAAACAACAAAGAACGCACAGTCCGTCTGCTCAGACATAACTAAATAAAACAAAAAACAGGATGTAACAAACAAATCTACAATCAATAAACAAGGAAAATAACCACTGAATGCCCCACAGACAGCAAACAATATCTGAACATTTACAAAAACAGGACAGGATGGTGCCAGTAGGTGTTCAAAATAAAACACAAGATGACCTTCCAGTAGAAGAAAAGGCACTAGACCTAACTGATAGGGAATTCAAATCTCTAATATTCAGAATTATACAAAGTTGAAGCAAAAAGCAGACAAAAATGAGGAAAAAATAGATAAATCCATGGAAAATACAGACCAAAAAATGGAAGAATTCAAGAAAATAATACAGGAACGAAATGCTAAAATAAATTCACAAGTAGAAATCATACAAAAAGAACAATTAGAAATCCAAAAGATAAACAACAAGATTTCAGAAATGGACAGCATCTTAGGAGCGCTGAGGAGCAAGTTTGAAATGACGGAAGACAGTATCAGTGAAATTGAAGACAAACACTTGGATACAACTCTG
>NW_004443998.1:3561220-3566726 GCF_000243295.1 Trichechus manatus latirostris
ATAACATGGATGAAACTGGAGGACATTATGCTGAGTGAAATAAGTCAATCACAAAAGGACAAATATTGTATGAGACCTCTACTGTAAAAACTCGTAAAAGTTTGCACACAAAAAGAAACAGTTGGTTACAAGGGATGGGAGGGGTAGGGGGTGAACTAAATAGACAACAAATAAGTGGTAACTTTGGTGGAGGGTAAGACAGTACACAATACTGGGGAAGCCAGCACAACTTGTACAAGCAAAGTTCACGGAAGCTCCATAGACACTTCCAAACTCCCTGAAGGAATGAATTGCTGGGCAGAGGGCTGTGGGGACTATGGTCTCAGGGAACATCTAGCTCAACTGGCATAACACAGTTTATAAAGACAATGTTCTACACTCTACCTTGGTGAGTAGCATCTGGGGTCTTAAAAGCCTATGAGCAGCCATCTAAGATACTCCACTGATCTCAACCCTTTGGGAGCAAAGGAGAATGAAGAGAAGAAGACACAAGGAAAAGATCAGTCCAAAGGACTAATGGACAACAGCTACTACGGCCTCCACCAGACTGAGTCTAGTATAGCTAGATGGTGCCCAGCTACCACCACTGACTGCTCTGACTGGGATCGCAATAGAGGGTCCTGGACAAAGATGGAAAAGGATGTAGGACAAAATTCTAACTCACAAAAAAAAGACCAGATTTACTGGCCTGATAAACTGGAAAAACCCCGAGAGTATGGCCCCCGGACACCCTTTTAGCTCAGTAGTGAAGTCACTCTTGAAGTTCACCGTTCAGCAGGGGATTGGACAGCCTCGTAAAACAAAATCGGACTAATGAGGCACAGCAGTCCAGGGACAAGGACTAGAAGGCAGCAGGGGACAGGAAAGCTGGTGATAGGGAATCCAAGGTTGAAAAGGGACAGTGCTGACATGTCGTGTGGTTGTCAACCATTGTCATAGGACAATATGTGTACTAACTGTTTAATGAGAAACTATTTGTTCTGCAAACCTTCATCTAAGGGAAAAAAAAAAAAAAAAAAGAATTATCTATGTGAGATCAAATTGACAACAGCAACTCAAAAGGTTTGATAGGAAGCCTAGGCAGCAGTGTGTTGAAGATAATGCTGATGGAATAATTTGGAAAAGGACAGTGAGAATAGCAGCACAAATGGAAGAATGTAATCGATGTCACTGAATTGTACAAGTAGAAACTTTTGAAATGGTGTAACTTTGCCTATGTATATTTTCACCAAAAAAAAGGCCCCCAAGGCTGAGAAGGGAGAGTGTTGACATGTAGTGGGGTTGTTAACCAATGTCATAAAACAATATGTGTACGACTGTTTAATAAGAAACTATTTGGTCTGTAAACCTTCATCTATCTCAAGTACAATTAAAAAAAAAAAAGTTAGAAAACCTGCTGGCCTAATTCCCTTGGCCTTTCTCTCCTTTAGCCTTGCTATTCTTCCTCTAGAACTTCAAACACCACTGTCTTATTGGAGGCAAATGGATCTCAGTCCCTCCTCGTGTTCCTCCCAGGGGGCTGAGCCCCAGCGAGCATGCTCTCCCTCCACCCTCCCGCCTGGACTGGAAACATCTCCCTTCACAGACAGGCTGTGCTGAGACGCTCAGTCATCTGACCCCCTCAACATCTGGAGGGCTAAGTAGTGTGTTTATTGTTATTTTCTGTCTAAAAGTAAAAAGATGAGGCCTGGAGATTCCAAATGCTACGTCCAAGGTCACCTTGAACTTTAGAAGTAGAATGGCTAGAACTCAGGTTTCCTGAAAGAGGAAGTGGGGTGTAATGGAGACTCCAATTCAAATCTTGGTGCCACCAAGCTGTGTGACCTGGTGCAGATTCTTCAACCTCCCTGAGTCGGTTCCTCATCTGTAACATGGGGTGATTCCTCCGTCATAGGGTTATTCAGGCATTACTCTAGATCTGGCACTCTGTTCCTTTCATGTTTTAACTTCTATTGGCAACTTCTTTGCAATAGGTTCACCATAATTATAATAATGACATAAACTTTTTATTTTAGTTGATAAATATAGCAAGAACATGGTATATTTAATTGCTTAGAATCAATATCATCACTAACACAGTCCTTTTAGTCCTTTGTTAAGACGTCGATAAAACCAACCAAAACACATTTCTTACTAACGTTCAAAATCTTTCTCCATTTGCCTTTACTTGACATACTGTCATAACGGGATCAAATACTCTGCGACATGGCTTTGATGATTAGAGAGCATAATATATATAATCACTCCACTATTTCTACACTGCTTAGAAGATCAGAAAATAAGAATTTGTTAGGACAAAAAGCTTTCGTTTCAACGTAAGTGTCTACCCCAGTTTAAATAAAATAAAAACATTGCTGAAATAATCATGCATGCATAAGAAAGAAAATCAATGCGTGTAAATTGCGTTATAAACTGAGGTTAACAGAAAGATGAAACCCTAAAGAAAAATTCTATTTAAAATATATTGTGAAAATACTTTTTAAAGGCAAGCAGCAAGCGCTCTAAATGTTTCTTTGGCAAAGATTTCATGTCAAAACAAACAGACATAAATATCTAAAGACTCCTAGTCTTCAGTTTTAAACAGTCATTTGCAACACAGTAGAGCTGGGCACCAAAGAAACCTTAAAGATGGTGTAGTTCAAAGAGTGCATTTTACAGAAAAGCAAACCAGATCCTGAGAGGCTGGGTGACCGCCTAGGTTGAAGACAACCAGGACGAGAGGATCCCAGGTTCCTAACCCTCCAGGACTCTTTCCATGACACCGAACTACCTTTCGTGTTTCTGTTCATCTGTGTTTTGAAAGAACCTGTGTTCTCTCGCTAACTGCAGTGGTACGGCCATCTGAAGCCTACCTCTTCCTGGGACTGGTTAAATTGCTCCATCAGTTGGGTTTGGGCCAGCAATACTCTCTCCAGTTCATCTGACTTCTGCTTCACTCCCTTCCTCAGGTCCTCTGACATGGAATCATTACTGTCAATTTCCTTCTTCAAGCGAGATTCAAATTCTGCAACCAAACTTCTCAGATTTTCAATTTCTTTTTCCTTGGACTCAGATTCTTGAGTGTATCTCACCTGGGATTCGCAGAGTTTTTCTTGTAGAGTAACTACTTCCAGCCTTAGATCTCTAGTTGCGCCTTCGATTAGGTCAGATATCTGTAAGATAAATCTTGTGTGAGTTTGCAGGCTATGGTAACCAGGGAACCACACAGTTTTTATGGCTCTGAAAAAGTTTAATCTAAATAATCAGTGATCAGATGAAACTGAATTCTATGATTTATGTGGCCTTTAAGATTTTATTTTGAAAGTTAAGAATAAAACTTATTTTTACCACCTAAAAGATTTTTAAGTTTACCGCTTGTAACAGCACTGCCTAATAGAAATTTCTATGATGATAGAAATGTTCCGTGCTGTCCAGTATGGTAAGCACTGCGAGGCATTGGTGGTTCAGTGGTGGGATTCTCGCCTTCCATGTGGGAGATCCAAGTTCAATTCCCAGCCCCTCATGCACAGTCACCACTCACCTGTCAGTGAAGGCTTATGCGTTGCTAAGATGCTGAACAGGTTTCAGCAGAGCTTCCAGACCAAGACAGACTAGGAAAAAAGGCCTGGCAATCTACTTCCAAAACTCAACCATTGAAAAATCCGTGGATCACAACAGTCCTTCACAATGGTCTGATCTGCAACCGATCGTGGGGGTGGTGCAGGACCTGGCAGCATTTCGTTTATTTGTGCAAGAGGCTGTCATGAGCCAGGGGCTGACCCCACAGCGGCTTACGGTAACAAGCCACAGGTGACATTGACAGCGGTTTGCTGGTAAATGTTAACAGCTGGCTCTCAAAACACAAAAAAGGCTGAGTTGGTAGCATTTGCTACAAATACTCTCACCATGGCCAATTCCAAGCTACCCACGTGACATTACTGTTCGCAGAGCTGAGGAGAGACATACAGGATTGGCTCCCACAAGACACTACTGGCTACTGAGCACCTGGAGGATAGTTCCTGCAGCCGAGGAGCTGGACTGTCTATGCCATTTAATTCAGTTCATTTAAATAGCCACATATGATTAGTGGCTACAGTACTGGACAGTGCAGTTCTAGAGAACACCAGAGTGCTTTGAAAATACACTGCTTTTTACGGTGGTACCTCTGGAAAAGGGATGTGAGAATAACTTAGAGAAACTTTTTCTCACAATCATGAAACTCTTTAGACGGGAAAAGACCACTTATTTTCTTTCTCCTTAAAAAAACAGAACAAAGAGCAGAAAGCAAACCAGGAAGAGCTGCTTCTGATGAAACAGCCTTATTTTTTATGCTACAGATATTGTCATATTATAAATATTAACACAAGCAACTAGCCCACGAAGAATCTGGAAAACATTCACAGACCAAAGTTCCAAGGACTTTTGGGACCTAATACTTTAAAAGAACTGTGTACTCAAAATTTGTTTCAAATGTTAAATTTACATAAAGAATAACTTTCAAGAGAACTCTATTCACCACAATCAGTCACTTTATAAATTCACATTCCGTTGTTTTCAGCTAGCCCAGGAAGGACGCTGGTCGCCATCAGGCCTGAACGGTGACTTCCACCATCCAGAGGACACTGGACCGTGAAGCAGAGCAGGCTGTCCTCGGGATAGGAGGCTCACATAGCCACAGAGGTGTTGGCTTTTTCAAAAGGGAATCGACATTTAAAAACCAGAGATTTCACTTGCAAAGTATGGACTTCTGACTCTCTTAGAAACTGTAACATGTGGCAAGTTGGGCCTGCCTTTTAGTACCTCGACAGTGAGCTGACACTGGGTCACGACTGCCTCCTTAGCCGAGGCCAGTCCTCCCCAGTGAGCCTCCCCTCAACTCACGTGTAGTTTGCCTGGAACCCCTGCCCCCTAATTTGTTAGCGTTACCTCCTGATTTACGGTGTGAAAAATCCTCTCCATTGACAAGGACTTTTTTTTTAAATTGTACTTTAGATACAGGTTTACAGAACAAATTAGTTTCTCATTAAACAATTAGTACACATATTGTTTTGTGACATTGGTTGCCAACCCTACGACATGTCAACGCTCTCCCTTCTCCACCTTGAGTTCTTCTTTACCAGCTTTCCTCTCCCCTCCTGCCTTCTTGTCCTTGTCCCTGGGCTGGTGTGCCCCATTAGTCTCGTTTTGTTTTATGGGCCTGTCTAATCTTCAGCTGAAGGGTGAACCTTGGGAGTGACTTCATTACTGAGCTAAAAGGGTGTCCGGGGGCCATACTCTTGGAGTTCTCTAGTCTCTGTCAGGCCAGTAAGTCTGGTCTTTTTTTGTGAGTTAGAATTTTGTTCTACATTTTTCTGCAGCTCTGTCCGGGACCCTCTATTGTGAGCCCTGTCAGAGCAGTCAGTGGTGGTAGCCAAGCACCATCTAGTTGTGCTGGACTCAGTCTGGTGGAGGCCTTGGTAGCTGTGGTCCATTAGTCCTTTGGACTAATCTTTCCCTTGTATCCTGTTCTCTTCATTCTCCTTTGCTC
>NW_004443998.1:3566826-3618277 GCF_000243295.1 Trichechus manatus latirostris
GGTGGAGGCCTTGGTAGCTGTGGTCCATTAGTCCTTTGGACTAATCTTTCCCTTGTATCCTGTTCTCTTCATTCTCCTTTGCTCCCGAAGGGGTGAGACCAGTGGAGTATCTCAGATGGCCACTCACAAGCTTTTAAGACCCCAGATGCTACTCACCAAAGCAGAATGTAGAACATTTTCTTTATCAACTATGTTATGCCAATTGAGCTAGATGTTCCCTGAGACCATTTTTTACATGACTGTGATGAAATACTAAAAAAGGTGGGTGTTTCCTCAAGATTTGGAACCAAATGTGTGCTTGACTGAATCACTTATGCCCGATTGTTCAACATATTTTTGTATCTATTCTCAGTCTCTTAGATGTTACATTTCGTCTAAAAATAGTTTTAATTTCAATAATAGGTAGTATGGCTTCCCAGAAATGTGTTTGGGTTTATATTTGAAGAGTACTTTGGAATTCACTTAGAGAAAATATTAATCATAAATCGTGCAGGAAGGAGTTCCATCGCTTCCCCGGCTGAGAGCTTGGCTTCTGCACAGTTAGGATGAACACTGCCTCGTCCCTTCATTCGGATGCCGACACATCTTTAATGAGGCTCGGGTAGTTTCTCTCTATTTCCTCTGGTGTTTATACCCGTCGAGTTCCCAACTCAGGTAAAATTTCCTTGAAATGACCGACGTCTATCAAAGGGCATAGACAGCTAAGGTTGTCAAAACTTGTTGCATTTTAAGGAGAAACTGTGACCAGTACAAATAGTAAATTGCCACTGGAAAGAATTTAAGCACCATAATAGGGCTGCATGGGTTGTTAGGGAAAAAGATGTTTCTTTCAGTGTAAAATGAAGGAAGAAATGGTTATGGATCAGGACATACTGGGAAGAATTTTAGAAATTACATGGACAACTATTTATGATACATTATTAAGTTGGAAAAAAAAAAAGCAGATTTCAAAGGAATGTGCTTACTGTCACCCTATTTTTTAAAAACACACACAATGACTGGAGGAAATTTACCAAAATATTATCCTTCACCGGGAGGCTTGGGAGTGGCCTTTACTTTTTCTCTTAGGCTTTTCTGTATTTAAATACAAAAATTTTCCATTTTTTTGCAATGTGCATTCATTACTTTCATAATTCAAAAAAACGATACTAGTTTAAAGAAATACAACCTAATCAGAGAATTGATTCCTTTAAAAACAATACCTGTAAGGATTTTGGTCGAGGATATGTATTTTGAGTGCTATTTAGAGTATTATAAACAATTAGATCAGAATTTAATTTGCCTTTGTAGAATTAAATCTCTGTTAAAAGGAAGTCTGCCTAGGTCTTCCACCCACGTATGTACCCATGGCTGTTGAGTCAATTCTGACTCAGTGACCCTATAGGCAAAGTAGAACTGCCCCATAGGGTTTCCAAGGAGCAGCTGGTGGATTCTAACTGCCAACCTCTTGGTTAGTAGCTGTAGCTCTTAACCACTATGCCACCAGGGTTTCCAAAAGAGTTGCGTTGGCGTCTATTTCAACTCATGGTGACCCCATGTGTTTCAGAGAACTGTGCACTTTAGGGTTTTCAACAGCTGTAATCTTTCAGTAGATCATCAGGCCTTTCTTCTGAGGTGCCTCTGGGTGGACTCGAATCTCCAGCCTCTTGGTTAGCAGCCAAGCGCATTAACTGTTTGAGTGACCCAGGAACTCCAAAACCAAACCCACTGCCATCGAGTCGATTCCGACTCATAGTCGGCTGCTATAAGACAGAGTGGAACTGCCCCATAAAGTTTCCAAGGAGTGGCTGGGGGATTCAAACTGCCAACCTTTTGGTTAGCAGCCCTAGCACTTAACCACTGTGCTATCAGGGCTCCATTTTTTTAGGTCTTCTAGTGGTTATCAAATGCTTAGCCTATAGAAGTACTAGGAGTTGTTTTATGAGGTGCTACCACATTCATGGAGCCCTGGTGGCGCAGTGGTTAAAATGCTCAGCTGCTAACCAAAAGGTCAGTGATTCGAACCCACCAAGCTGCGCCATGGGAGAAAGATGCGGCGGTCTGCTTCCATAAAGATTTCAGCCTTGGAAACCCGACGGGGAAGTTCTACTTTGTTTTTCTGTCTTTTCGTTTTGTTTTGGACCATATTCATCCAGAAGGAGGGGGCAAATCGAATGAGCGGCACCGTGGATTGTTTGGAGGGCTGCTCTTTCCTATCGGAACGGAGTAGTCATAGGTTTTCTTTCAGAGGTGGTGGACTTCTGTCTGCTTTTTTGTTTTTTGTCTAAAGACAAAGGCACGAAAAGCCACAAGGGAAGGAGGTGATAACAGCAGCCCTCGGCCATGGGGGCTTGTAAGTAAATTACTAAGAACTGGGCTCTGGTCCAGCAGCCAGTCTGGGGCCAGAGTGTGACAATCTGCCCCTCAGGGGCCAGGGCAGGTGGATAACTAAGGGTTTGTTGTTGTTTATTTTTTTTCAATACTTGGAAGAGTATAGATAAGTGAGAATAAATATTTCTTGAGCTTAGACAGGAAAGCGAACAGATTAAGGTGGTTATGAGCTTGGCTGCTAACCAAAAGGTCGGCAGTTCAATTCACCAGCCGCTCCCTGGAAACCCTAAGGGGCAGTTCTACTCTGTCCTAGAGGGTCGCTATGAGTCGGAATCATTTTAAACCAAATCAAGCCCGTTGCTGTGAAGCCAATTTCAACTCATAGCGACTCTATTCCGGAGTAGAATTGCCCCATAGGATTTCCAAGGCTGTAAATTTTTAGGGAAGCAGATGGCCACATCTTTCTCACGTGGAGCAGCTGGTAGGCTCCAATCGCAGACATTTGGGTTAACAGTCGAGTGCTTTAACCACTGCGCCACCAGGGTGCCTTTTAATATAACTTAAGGCAGTTTAGGAGCCCTGATGGAGCAGTGGTTATGAGCTTGGTTGCTAACCAAAAGGTCAGCAGTTCGAATCCAGCAGCCGCTCCTTGGAAACCCTATGGGGCAGTTCTACTCTGTCCTGTAGGGTCGCTATGAGTCGGAATCGACTTGACGGCGTGAGGTTTGGTTTTTGGCTCAAGGCAGTTTAAGTTTGGTTTGGGAAGGCGCCTGTCTGTCCTAAGAAGTTTATATTTTCCCATCTTGTCCTGCAGTTCATTGCTTTGTTTGGAAAATAATACCCTCTTTTCAGGGCAGGCGACACGATTTGAGGGCCCAGTGCAAAGTGAGAAGTCAGTCTCTCCTTGCCCTGAGCCTGCCGCCCCAGCGCACGACAGACAGACAGCGACCCCCGAGGGACCGCACCCTCTGCCCCGGGACGTGCTCAGTATCTGGGTTGGACCGTGGGTGTGAGGGGGCCCCCGCCAATCGCCAAACATACTATGGTGCCGCCAGCCCGGGTCCCGCCCACGCCTCGTCCCACTCCAAGACGCCAGTGACAAGTGCCAGACGCCAACCCTCCCGGTGTCCATGCTGAGGACCCCGGGAAGGGCAATGGCAGAACGCAGGCCATCCCCTGCGGGGGGACCCCAGCCGCCCGGGGTAGAGCAGCCGTGAGAGGAGCGAAGGAGGAGATGGGGAGACGGGGTGGAGCCTAGACCCCGTCCAAGGGTGTCAGTGCTGCGTGTGGCCCAGAGCTCCAAGCCCAGGCACCTGCTCCGTGGTCCCAATCAGATCCACAAAACATAAAGTCAAAGACAGTACTATTGAGAAGTTCAACACGCGTCTGCAAAGCAGTAAAACCCCAGGGTGAGGCCTTTTGAGTGTGGGACCCTGTGTGACTGCGCTGGTCGTTCGCCCAGGTAGCTGGCTTGCCGGTTTTACATTCCTGAAACAGCAGTGCCAGAGCTCCTGTACGCCCAAGCAGAGGCCATTCGGGTTTCTTTCAATGCGTAATTTACATGGACTCTCAAATGGTTTCCACACTCACCAAGTTTACTTAAAACTGGGTCTTGGTTAAAAGGAGTGAATAAAATGCGGGTGGGAAGAAGGAAGGTGACGGGAACTCGCCAGCTTTCTTGGCTAGTAAAAAATAGCGTCCGTGGTATTCGATCTAGAAAATAGCATTTAACACACATGTAAAGCCGTTTTTCCTGAACATAATTCAAGATTCTCTTAAGGTTTCCCTTTTGCCCTGTATTTATACATCCCTGAGTATAGCACAGGAAAAAATGTATATAAATAAATATAGATTAAAAAATATATATATACATATATATTTTCCCTATGTTACACCCAGGGGTCTATAAAAAATCTTAAGAAAATCTTAAATTACATCCAGGGCACATTGTTTAAGAAATTAGGGAGGTTTGAAATGTATTTTAAAGATATTTCCCTTCATTCAAAAATGTTCAGAATTCAAAATATTTGCAAATACTTTTAAAGGGGCTAAGCTTTAGATGCTGGGAAACGTTTTGATTGTGTAAAACACCTCAGTGTCTTTTGATGCTGGATGTTTGAGGTGTTGCAGTATCTAGCCACATATTAGTTATGTAATTTACATTATTGTTAAAATAAGTGTATTTGAGGAGAAAAAAATCCAGACATAGCTGGACTGTATGCTTATGTAATTTATCTCAGTTATCCATTTTTGAGAACAGCCCACCTGTTTTACCTGTGTGGCTAAAACCAAAGCAGAGTGCGTGTGATAGAAGCTGCTGGAGTTATAAATATGTGTTGCTCTCAGGAGAAAATAAGCAGCATCTATAGGTGGCCTTCCTAGCTTCAGACCTGCTAAATAATAAGGGCCATCATAGGGACACACCTTCATTTGAAGTTCCTCTTGTTCTTTCTGATACTTTTGGATCATTTCTTGGTATTTTTCCTTTTCAGTATCAAGTATCAACTTAGCTTCTTCTTTAAAGAGAAGAGCTTGTTCCTCAAATTCAACTAAATGTTGGGCTCTTTGCTTGGCGAGTTCAGCTTCAATCTGGAAAACAGCAGTTAACACACATATAAAGCCGTTTTTCTTTAAAGCTAGTACATTCATCCTATTTAGAGAATCGACCATTTACAATTCGAAAACAAAACAAAACACGAAACCTTCTGACTTAGACCTTGGGTCAGGAAAACGAGCCTTAGATCAAAAGTTCTAAGACTTTCTTAAAGACTAAAATAAGTAGGAAATACAGGGCATTTTATGATGACAGTTTTCAGAAATGTTAAAAGATGAGTCTTCTGTACATTTACATGGCAAACTTAGTCCTTGCCAGCAACTCCATGAGAAAAAAAAGGATAAAAACGATCTCGAGGCCCTCAGACTAAGCTCTGCTTAAAATTCAGATGGGATACCAAGTGCAACCCGGGAGAAAGATGTGGCAGTCTGCTTCTGTAAAGTTTACAGCCTTGGAAACCCTACGGGGCAGTTCTACTCTGTCCTACAGGGTTGCTATGAGCTGGAATCGACTTGACAGCAGTGGATCTGGATCTTGGTTACTAAGTAAAATGTTGATTTTCCCAGTGGTAGTTTCTTGATAGAGGTCACAGAAAGTTCTGGATTCACAAATTGTTTTAATGTGACGAGGCTGGAAGAACGATTGAAGGACAGCGGTCTGTGACGCGTGTATCCGTATTTTGATTCAGACAGAATCACAGTTCTGGAAGGAGCCTTAGAAATGCCCGAGTTCTGTGAATTCTGGAGAGAATAAATGAGGGCCTGGATTCAGATGGGGTTGACCTTAAATCCTGGCTCTGAATCCTGGCTCTGCCACTTGCTAACTGTGATCTGCAGTTTGTGAATGTAGCCTCTCCTGGTTAGTAAAGTGAGGCTGTAATGATCTCACTGGGGGTCGTTACCAGGATTAAACGAGACAAAGCACGTGTGTAAAGCTCCAGCAGGAGCAGGAGTTCAACAGTCAGAGGAGGTGATCTCTATGCTCGGATCTTCCGTCTCTCCTGCGGAATCTGCATCAAACAAACGAGTGTCTGCCCTGGACCTCAACTCTTCCAGAAACCATAACTCACTCCTCCTTCCCCAGCAGGGCCTCCATTTTCAGACAGAGCTAAGCACTAGGCCGCTTTTCCTTTAGTTGAACCAGCCCCTCTCGCCCTGCGGTTTTTAACGATTGGCTTTGGCTCTGCCTATTGGAGCAAAGGAGAGAACGCGCCACCAGTGCTGGAGATGCTCATGCCTGGGAGTCATCTAGTGAGGGCAGACAAGGGACTCCTAGTGACTGGCTGCCATGATTATAAATTCTAAGAAGGAGTAAATGACTCTGTGTGATCCAGGCCACTAGGAGGAGGGGAGACAGAGGTCAACTTGAATTTGTCAAGGGAACACTGAAGTCACGATACCAGGAAACAGGAAGTTTACCAGGACAGTTTAAACCTGTTGCTGTCGAGTCAATTTCGACTCATAGTGACCCTATAGGACAGCGTAGAACTGCCCCATGGGGTTTCCAAGGAGTGGCAGGTGGATTTGAACTGCTGACCTTTTGGTTAGCAGCCAAGCTCTTAACCACTGTGCCACCAGGGCTCCTACAGATGAGCGCAAACTGTTTGCCCTACCTGGGGACCTTCTTCCTATCTGTCCTCCCTATTTTAGGCCGTGGCACCACCATCCATAGTTGTTCGAGTTAGTAAACGGGGAGTCATCTTCCACATCTCTCTCTCCTTTACCCTCCACACTCAATCCAGCCCCAAGTCTTGTTCATTTTACCTCCAAAAGATGCCTTGAATCCATTCGTTTCTCTGCATCTCCCATCCACCACCCTAGCTCCGAGCACCATCACCTCCTGACTGATCTCCCACCCCTGCCTCTCTCCAGTCCGTACCACACACAGCAGAGTGCTCTTTATAGAATATAAACTGGATCCTTTTATTCTCAATCAGTGGCTTCTCAATGCATTATACAGAAATCAAAACTCACATACATGACTTTCTACTGGCCCACCGCCAGCCCATATGGCGCCTTTGCATGAACTGACAAAGTACCCCTTCCTTAGATAAACACAGCCTCCTGGCCGGGCACAGGACTTGGCGAGCAGAACATAGGCTGGATTCCAGCTCCCTTCGCGCCCTGTCCTGTGCTCTTGTGTAGGGTGGGTGCATCCTGAGCACTACATGTGGCAGTCCGGGACCCCTCCAAGCTGGTCTCTACCGCTTTCCTGAGACCACTGTGCTCCAGCCACACTGGGGTCGATGAGTCACAAACACATGAAGGAAGGAAATCAAATGAAAACATTTGGAAAAGTTGAAAGTTATAACTTTAAGAGTTAATAACGCACAACATGCCTTGACACTATTAAAAAAAAAGAACCAAACAAATATTTTTTCAGCTGCTCAAGAAAAATGTGTGCTGAGGTACTGAAAGACTAAGCGTTCAAAAAAAATCCCTTGTTAATTGGCAGACTCAAGTAGTTATTTCAGGACAAAAGACATCTTTCAAAATATGGACTGGCTGATGGAATTAAGAGAAGAAGAATGTACCCGGACTAGGCGGGACAGGATAATATATAAATCAGAGGACAGAAGGCCTTTACAAGGACCTTTTGAAAAGAAGTTCTTTAAGTTTATTCTCAGGAAGAGGTCATTTAGGAAAGCGGCAGGGTCCCTCGATGAAGAGGAAACAAAGCAAGCATTCAGGGAAGAAAAGGGGATGGCTGACTGCTTGAACGAGTAGAATGTTCTATTCTATCTGAGTCAGGAAGCAAGGAGATCTTCCTAACCCAGGACTGTCCCTTGAAATGAACTATTGTAGATAAAGAGAAAAAAGAGAGGAAGGAATGTTTGGAGGGAGGAAAAGGGAAGCACTGTGAGTAGAAAGGGAAAGAGTGATTGACGTTTTTAAATTGCCCAACATTAGAAAGAGAAGCAAAATGATGAGCTTCAGATGGAATTTCCAAACATTTAGGGAAGCTGTAACACGATGCTGAGAGCCAGCTGAATGTGTGGATGCCACAGGACAGAGAGATGAGGCTCCTGGTCCCTTCGTGGTCCCATTAGTTTGACAAAAATGATGAGCCCACAAACACAATGATTTGCATAAGCCAGTATATTATTTGCCATTGAGAAGATGAATTCATGCCACATTGTCACGGTTATGTTTTCATATACTGATAGGAGCTGTTAGCTTAAACTATTTTGGATAGCAGGGCTTAGTGTTTATGTCAAATAATGACTTTGATGACAGTGCACATATAAAGCACGAACCACTTAATGCTTAATAGTAAATTTGATACTCACAGGGGAAACTCTGATTTCTAAAAGAAATGCATTAATAATATATGAGCTCAGGAGTTACACAGAGTAAAATCAATTATTATCTATATGCATGTTCCAGGTTTTCTTTCTTTTGCTTTTTCTTTATCTATAGCCTCCTTCAGCTCAAATTTTGACTCCTTGGTTAACACCTTGATGAATCCAGAGCGTTGTGAGAGTTTTCTTCTTTAATTACTTTCGTACTTGTTGTTGAAGTGCATAATGAGTGTTTTATGACATCTGTGTCAAATACCGATGTGCGAAATACTGTCTTCTCACTAATTATTTTCCAAGTGAGGTCTCTGTGGTTGATTCTGATTTTATCATTTTCTAACTTCACACGAAGCTAATTACCGTGTTATAACAATCAGTTATTACTCGGTTCTTTTAAAACCAAGGGGAATTTCATATGTCAAAGTAAGGATGAGATGATTTACTTACATTCGATATGCATATATTATTTTTGAAAATATATCTCCTAAAAATAAATTATTATGCTATTTTCCAAAAGTTACAAGCAAATACTGAGGAAAAAAAAGATTATGAAAACCAACACTTCAGATTATTTCTGAATTAACTGCTGAAAAAATAAATTATAAAGGTAGATGATTATTTAAAAAAAAGTGGTGGGTGATTATAAAGAAAAAGTATAGCAAAAAGATTAATGCTAAGGAATCAGAATATGTAGGCTGCAGGCCAAGTTCTACCACGAATTGTGTGAACTTGGGATGGAAGGAGAGAATGTTCGCTGAGTATCTAATAGAGCTAAGGTGGTATGGTAAAGGATGCTTTTCATGTATTACTTCATTTAATTCTTACTGGAAAGAAGGTATAATAAGTATGATTATTATTCCCATTGTATAGACTAAGAGATAGGCTCAGAGAAGTTAAGTAACTGCACCAAGATCATAAAGCTATTACGAGGTGGAAAGGGTGTGCGTACACAGATGTTCCTGGTGAACTGTATGGCTCTGCGTGTTTAGTTATTCCAATTAGCTTGCTTCCCCTCAAGTCTACACAGTATAGTGGTTAAGGGCCTGGATTTGATATTTTAGTTTCCAAATATTTGGAAAATTTCCAGAGATCTTTCTGTTAACGATTACAATTTAATTTCACTGTGGTTAGAGAAAATACTTTATATGACTTGGATCCTTTTATATTTATTGAGATTTCTTTATGGCCCAGAATATGGTCTATTTTGGTGAATATCCCACGTGTACTTAAGAAGAATGTGTTTCCGCTGTTGCCGAGTGAAGAGTTCCATGAATATCAATTAGGTCAAGTTTGCTAACAGTGTTGTTCAAGTCTTCTATATCCTTACTGATTTTCTGGCTCTTTTATATCAATTTTTGAGAGAGGGTGGGCTATTGACATCTCCAACTCTAACTGTAGACTTTTCTATTTTTTCTTACAGTTCTTTTTCTTTTTTTTCTTCATGTATTTTTAAGTTCTGTTATTAGATGCATAAATGTTTAGGATTGTTATGTCTTCCTGGTAAATTGACACCTTTACCATTATGAAACCAAAAAACCCATTGCTGGTGATTCATTTCCGACCCACAGTGACCCTACAGGACAGAGTAGAACTGCCCCATAGGGTTTCCAAGGAGTGGCTGGTGGATTCAAACTGCTGACCATTTGGTTAGCAGCCAAGCTCTTAACCACTGTACCACCAAGTCACTTATCATTAAGAAATGACCTTCTTTATCCCTGATAGTATTCTAAAATTCTGATTTATTTCCTCTGAAATCTACTTTGCCTGATAGCAATATAGCTACTCCAGCTTTATTTTGATTAGTGTTAGCAGGTATAACTTTTCCCATCATTTTGCTTTTAACCTATTTGTGTCTTTATATTAAAGTGTATTTCTTATAGGCAGCACATCATAGGGTCTTGTATTCTTAACCAATAAGACAACCTATGCCTTTTAATGGGGGTGTTTAAAACAGGTCTTGGTAAACTATGGCCCACAGGCTCAGTTCAGCTGTGTCCATTCATTTACATATTGTCTGTGGCTGCTCTTATGCTGCAATGGCAGAGTTGAGTGGTCGAAACAGTGATTCTCTGACACACAAAACTGAAAAGTTTACTAACTGGCTCTATAGAAGTTTGCTGATCCCTGGTTTACACCATTTACATTTAATGTGATTATTGATATGATTAGCTTTCAATTGACTGTCTTCTTATGTGTTTTATATTTGTCCTATCTCATCTTTTATCATAGTCCTCTTTTTCTTTCTTCTTTTGGACAGAGGGTATTTTTTTTTATTCAATTTTTATCTTCTTTGCCATAACTCTTTGCTTTTCTATTTTTGTGGTTCCTTTAGCGTTTATGGAATACATCTTTGACTCAATACAATCTACCTTCTAGTGATACAGCATTTCATGTATTGGATAAGAAGCTCACAATAGTACATTTCCATTTCTTCTCTCTGGTCTTGGTGTGATTTTACTTCTACGTTTGTTATAGCCCCATATTAAATTGTTATTATTATTGTTTAAATAGTCAGTTATATTTTAAAGAGATCTAAAACGATAGGAAAAAAAAACCCTCATATATTCACTCATATTGTGACTATTTCTGGTGTTCTACATTACTTTGTGTAAATCTGTATTTCCATTGGGTATAATTTTCCTTCTGACCGAGGGTTTCTTTTAACATTCAGGTCTGCCAGTGATAAATTCTTCCAGCTTTGGTGCATGTGAAAAAGTCTTTATTTCACCCTCATTTTTTAAAGGTATTTTCAGTTGGTACAGAATTCTAGATCAACAGTTGTTTTGTTTTGGTTTTTTTTTTTTGTAGTTTTTCCCCTTTCAGTACTTTTAATCCACTGTCTTCTTGCTTGCATTTTTTCCAATGAAAAACCTGCTGTCATCTTTATCTTTGTTCCTTGATACATAACATGTCTTTTTTCCTCTGGCTGCTTTTAAGATTTTCATTTTATCACTAGTTTTGAGCAATTTGATTATAATGTGCTTTGCTATGCTTGGTTTCGTTTACTTGAGATTCATCAATCTTGACTCTGTGGGTTTAGTTTCCATCAAATTTGAGATTTTTCAGCTGTTATTTCTTCAAATATTTTTTCTGTCCCCTCTTCTCCTGTACTTCAGGGATTACAAATATATTTTGTTGTTGGTGCTAGTTGCCATTGAGTTGATTCCAACTCATGGCGACCCCATGTGTGCAGAGTAGAACTGCTCCATAGGGTTTTCAAGGCTGTCACCTTACGGAAACAGATCACCAGGTCTGTGTTCCGAGGTGCCTCTGGGTATGTTTGAACTGCCAACCTTCTGGCTAGGAATCAAACATTTAACCTTTCGCACTATCCAGCCACCTACACGTACATTAGGTCACTGGAATTTGTCTAACAGGTCACAGTTCCCTGGTTTTGTTTGTTTGGAGTTTTTTTTCTCTCTTGTTTAATTTGAATAGTTTCTATTGCTATGTCTTTGAGTTCACTAAACTTTTCTTTTGAAATGTCTAATATGCCATCAAGTGTGTTTTTAATCTCAGACATTGCAGTTCTCATTCACAGAAGTTTAGTTTGGGTTTTTTAAATACTTCCATGTCTCTACTTAACATGGTCAATCTTTCCTCTAGCTTTTGGACATGTGGAATAGTTACTATAACTGTTTTAATGTGCTTGTTTGTATTTCAAACATCTGTGTCAATTCTGGGTCAGTTTTTATTCGTTAATTTTTCTTCTCGTTATAGCCTGTTTTCTTTTTCTTTGCATGCATGGCAATTTTTGACTGGATGCCAGGCATGTGTGATAAAATGTCAGGCAATTTTGTCTTGTTAGGTGCTGGATATTTTTGCATTCCTATGAATATTCTTGAGCTCTGTTCTGGGATGCAGTTTAGTTTCTTGTAATCACTTTGATTCTTTTAGGTCTCCCTTTAAAAATATCGTAGGCAGGACTAGATCAGCATTTTGTCTAGGGTTAATTATTCCTTACTACTGAGGTAAGACCCTTCTGAGTACTTAACCCAATGCCCTGTGAATTATGAGGTTTTCCAGACAGCTAGCAGGAATATTGTTCTTCCCAGCCTTGTGGGAGTTTTGGGTACTGTTCTCTCTAATCCTTTCAGGTAGATCTTTCCCCAGCTTTGGGTAGTTTCCCCAACACATATGCGCTGATCATACACATACTCAGGGGGCACTCTCTGTCTCCAGAGTTCTCTCTCTGTGCAGGTCTCTCTTCTCTTGTACTGTACTCTGCAAGCTCTAGCCACTCACATCTTCCTGGACTCTCATCAATGTCTCATTTCAGAGAATCGGCCAAACTCCCCTTGAACCACGGCCTGGAATTTCTTTCAAGGCATTACGTTGGGGCAATCACAGGGCTCACCTTGTTTCCTGTCTCCAAGAATCACTGTCCTTTGTTGCTTGATGTCTGATATTTTGAAACCCTTGTTTCCTATCTTTTCTCCAGTGTTTTTGTTGCTTCATGTGGGAGTGCAATTCTGTCCCCTGTCAGATTTGGACTTAGCATTTAGACACACAGACGTTAATTCTCAGCTCTGTCGTTTCCTGGCTATATGACCTTGAGCTAACTGCCTAACTTTGATCCTTTTTTTTTTTTTCCCATGTGAAAAATGGTGATTATGATGATTAAAATTACTTTTATGGGAACCGTACAATACAAGGCTTGGCATATAGTAAGCCTTCTAGTAATGAGACTATGTTTATTACTTACGTTAAGGAGTTAGATCAGATGATCTTTGTGGGTCATTTACTGTGCTTCATTGAAAATTGGTATTTTGGAAATAACTTCGACTCTGTCAAATTTTGTATTTTATAGTTATTCTTTTAAATCTCATTAATAAAAAACCAAACCAATCTCCTTGCCGTCAAGTCGATTTCAACTCATAGCAACCCTGTAGGACAGAGTACAACTGCCCATGGGGTTTCCAAACAGCAACTGGTGGATTCGAACTACCATTTTGGTTAGCAGCCGAGCTCCTTAACCACTGCGCCACCAGGGCTCCGAATCTCATTAACGGTACACTGAAATACATTAGGAATTATTAGGCCATTTGGCTCTTCCATTTCTAAAAGAGAATTTAAGATTTTTGTTTGCCTTCCTTCAACTCTGGGGTTGGCTATTTCTTGGAGTAAACCGCCCCTTCCCCCATTTCCACCATAAATCCAATTGCTTCAGTCGGGAAGTAAGGTTTTGTTTGTTTGTTTTACTTACTGGTTTTTAAAAAGCTCTACGTACTATTTAAAATGAGCTCAACAGTGCAATTCTAAAATGTTCTTACATGTGATATTTTGGTAATATCTATCTTAGAATTTGTTTATGGAACTAAAAAGTGATAGGTGATGTGAGTTGATTGTGTAAAGTGATGTGAGTTGATTGTATAAACAGTATGGCTATAAGAGATTTAATTAGAAAATTTGAACTGGATAGTAACAATATTGTGCATTTGGAACCAGTTTTAAATGTTCAGCAAGCACATTAATTTACTTTCTTCACATCAAAGCAATACTTGAAATAAACAAAATTCCGTGGCAATTAGTAAATACAAAGTTATTTTAAAATGTGCCATCCTTGTTGCATAGCAACTATTGATTCTATTATGTGCCTTTTACATACTCCAAAATAATTAAGCACAGGCACAAATTGCTATCTACTTTTTCTTTTTTGAATGTTAAAAGCATTTAAGTTATGAAGTTTATTCTAATATGCGTATTATATATTTGTAAAGGGAACATTTCATTCCTACGCAAAGGCACAGTGACCCAAGAAAGAGATGACAATGTCATACTAGTGATTCTCCTTTCTCATGGGAGGACTTTTAGGGAACTTTTTATTTCTAATCTCAGTAGCTAACACAGCCAAGACATAATTATCATTCCACCGCTTTGTTTGTCTGGATCTTGATTTACTGCTAAGCTAAATGATAACATTTATTAATAAGAAGTCATGTTCTCTCAATATAATGAAATGTTCATTTGTACTATAGAAAAATATACATCCAAAAATAAGTCTGTGGTATAATTAATTTATTAGAAAAATGTCATGGTCTTAGAACTTAGAGAATCTTATATAGGTTTATTTTTACTATCAAATCAGCTTCCCAGCATAAAGCACAATTAGTTTAGCAGCATAAAGCAAGAACATTATACTTTTGTACGGTCAGATGTTAACAGGACTTGCTCTCCTCCATACGTCAGCACCTCAGGACCAGGCCACGGTGAGCTGGAGTACTGGAGCAGCTCCTGAACACAGAGACCTCTTCTCCAGTCAAGAGTATCTGAAAACCCCTAGCGGGATGTGAATGCAGAGATGGGCAACTTCTACACAAGCAAAGACAGGAAAGGTCCCTCTGTTGTTCCAAGAGAAGGCACTCAGGAGGAGTCTGCGGCAAGAGAAGGAGCCATCAATCTTTGTCCACGTTAATTCCATCGGTGAATTTTCTGAGTCACGTGATGGGAACTCTACGGTGTCTTTTGATACATATTTCCAAACTGCTCTCCAAAACGTTGCCTTAATTTGCAATCCCTTACAGAGTGAGTATGAGAGAGAGACTACCTTACTTCATCACAATCTAAAAACCATTCTACCAATTGGATGAATTTAAAAAAAAAATCTCTCATTGTTTTCATTTTCCCTTTTTTTGATTACTAGTTAGGCCAAACATTCCACCTCTTTTTGAATTTTTTAAACATAAATTGGTAAGGATGAGAGAAGTAAATAAGAGCAGACTAGCCAGTTAAGTCCACTGACTGAGCCTAATAAATGTAAAAAGAATTAAAGGAAGTGTGGGCCTTAGAGAAAAAGGAAAGGAGATAGCCTATGCATAAAACAAAACAAAGAATGAGATGCTCATGGCAACTTTACTGCATATTCTCAAAGTTTGATTTTTGTCCATATGGAACCGTTATTATAGTGATCATTTTTGTCCCAGCCTGATTGTGCATCCGGAGGAACAAGGGAAGGAGAATCAATTTACAGTGGGCTAGTACTGGCTGAGAGTGGCCAACTGTTTGAAGTTTGGAAATGAAGGCAACCAATTCAGCCTTGACGTGGGCCAGCAACAATGCCTAAAGGGTTTCAATATGGTGGGTGGAAGAATGCGGTATTTTGGGTGGAGATGTCAGTTTGAAGGTGGCCTAAGTTTGTTGCTCTAGTCCCAAAGGAGAAGAATCTGTTAATAACCAAACGGTTGTCAGGGCTTCAGCCAAGCAATCTGAATTTCAGAGGATAGGTCCCGTTCTAGAGGCAAATTTAAGACATAATCAGAAAACCAAGGCAGAAGGCTACTGTTAGGAATAGATACAGGTCGGGGAAGAGAAGGGGCTGGGGAAGGCTTTGGCTCAGTGTGCAGGGCAGGGTCCAAGGATAAGTCTAGAAGTACGAGGCCATCACCCCAATGACTACACCTATGCATGGTTTGGGAAGGTAAGCACTAACGACTTTTTAAAATATTACCTGCTATATTCTTTTAAAATTATGAAAGTAATATACACTCATTGTTGAACCCTGGAAAAATACAGAAAAGCCCAAAGACAAAAATCAATGCACTGTTTTGCATACTCTGAGTGAACATTTTCTTTGTAACTAATAGCCAGAAAACTAAATACTTATTCATTTTTACTTTGCCAGGACAAATATGTCAAATGTTCATAATTAAGTAATTTTTAGTCATTTTCCATTCTCTTATATTATCTTCTTAAAAACAGAGAAGTTGTTAGAATTAATATTTCCCTGCTTTTAAGAACATAGTCAAATGCAGACTCTGCCACTTTATGAGAAAAAAACTAAATATATCAAAGTAAAAAATCATACTTTTGCATGAAAACTAAGGGCTATTTTAATCTTGCAAGGCTTCAAATTCTATTTGGATCTTTTATTTCTCATTTAGTTGTCTAATATTTTGGAAAAGACACGCATCGACAGCATGTTTGGTCTAGGAATTCCAGAAGGAACCAAAAGAGTGCACAAAAGCAAGGAGATCGCGCTGGGATACGGTCTTCCAGCAAATGGACAGAATTAAAGAAAGCAAAGAAAGACACGCTGACAACAGACACAGCATCGTTACCTTCTCCCTCCAGTTATCATCACTCAGCAGCTTCTGTGTAAGGGTTTCCTGCAGCTGCTTGACGCGTTTCTGATGGGAAATCAGCATCAACTCTCTGAAAACCATAAACCCAACACATGAGTCAAGACTCACTCCTAACACTCTCCCTCAGTCTCAGTTCCTGGCTCAGAGAATATTAGTTCATAACTTAGTCTGTTTATTTTCTGGAGCGATGTATACTCTGCTACTAGGAACTGGATTAACTGTTAACAGAAATTTATAGACACTGCATACAAGGTAAGTATGTGCTCAGGCTAAATTTTTAACAAGTTATGAATTATTGTTTTCACGTAAAATAAAAACAACACATCTGGAGTCACAAATAGAATAAGCTGTTCTTCAAAAAGCTGACAACTAAATTCTAACACCAGACAATCTTTTGTTTCTTAGAAAAGGAAAATATGTTGGGATGTGTCATAAAATCAATAAATTTTAGCAGTTCCTGCTGGATTTTTCTTTACTGATCTCAAATGCTGATGGGAACAAATCACATTAAGTCGAGGGTAAATGTCAGGGATGTGGTATAGGACGAAACATATTAGAAATTAGAAAACGTAAAGAACACTTTAACATTTTAATTTACTTAAAGGATCTAAAAGCTCAGTTTGTGAACCTCTGGGTAGGTAGATTCAAGAGAAAATTTCACAGGGACACTAAAATTGAGTCTTTGAATATCACTAAAACAAAAAAAAAAAACCTAAACCCATTGCTGTCAAGTCTATTCCAACTCATAACGACCCTATCAGAGTGAGTAGAACAGCCCTGTAGGGTTTCCAAGGAATTGGCTGGTGGATTCAAACTGCCGACCTTTTGGTTAGCAGCCAAGCTCTTAACCACTACACCACTAGGGCTCCTTGAATATCACTAGTAGTGGCAAAAACATAGCTTGTTGATCAGGGCTTCTTTCCCCTTTCATAATCACCATTTTCTTTTAGCATTTTTATAGTTTTAAGTTTTCTGTTTAGAGCTATGATCCATTTTGAGTTAATTATTGTATATGAATCAAAGTTCATTTTCTGTAGATGGAGACCCGATTGTCCCAGCACCATTTGTTAAAAAACCTATTCTTTCCCCAATGAGTTGCCTTGGCACCCATGTAGAAGATCGACTGCTCATGTATTTCTGGATTTTCTATTCTGTTCCATTGATATACTTGTCTATCTTGATGCTAATACCACATCGTTTTGATTATTCCTAGCTTGAAAATAAGTCTTGAAGTCAGGTATGACTTTGATATTTTGACTATTCAAAGATTTTATCGAAGTTGTCTTGGTTATTCCGGGTCCTTTGCATTTCCATATACATCTTAGAATTAGTTTCTTAATGTCTAGGAAAAGAAAGGCTGTTGGGGTTTTATTTGGGATTTTGCTCCTTGGGTTTCCAAGGAGTGGCTGGTGGATTTGAACTGCTGACCTTTTGGTGAATAAACGAGCTCTTAACCACCGTGCCTGACACAGGGCTCTGGTATGCTGAATAGTGGCTTCCAAAGATGACCATGTCCTAATTCCCAGAATCTGTGACTATGTTACCTTATATGGCAAAAGGGATTTTACCGATACGATTAAGTTAAGGGTCTTGAGATGCGGAGATTGTCCTGCGTTATCTGGGTGGGCTCAAAATGTAATCACAAGGGTTCGTATAAGAGAAAGGCAAGAGGGTCAATCTGGGGGAAAGACAATGTGACAATGGAAGCAGAGATTAGATTAATGTGGCCGGGAGCCAAGGAGTGCGGGCAGCCTCTAAAAGCTGGAAGAGGCAAGGAATGGGTTCTCCCCTGGAGCCTCCAGAAGAAACCAGCCTTAGTGACACCTTGGTTTTTGCTCCTTAAGACTCATTTGGACTTCTGGACTCCAGAACTGTAAGAGAATGCATTTATGTTGTCTTAAGCCACTGACTTTGTAGTAGTTTGCTGCAGCAGCCAGTAAGAAGCTAACACCGTAGTCTTCCTTCAAAGGATATCATACCATTTTACATATCATCTTGATCAAAATAAGAAGCAGCATCTAATGGAAATAAAGTGGCATTTCATCTGTTTTTCAAAATGCCAGGATCATAGAATGCATATGGCTGGCCATGCACTTGTTAGAAGTGGTCAGACAGCAGAGTCCTGGCAATTTGATCAACTTTACTTCTTAAGCCAGTTTTCCTGTTTGAAAAGAGGTCTTGCTGATTAGAAAACTCCAGTGAGCATTTCCAGATGGGGGCCTGTGAGTACTTTAAGAGCTACTTTTACTACAAAGTAGATGGCACTAAATATTTCAGATGCTAGAATTTCAGTCTTCCTGGAGATAGTTACAATTTTGATACCACTAAAAGTAGAATCCATTCCATATACATCCCTCTGACGGGCCTCATACAAAGCACTGCTGTTCCATGTATTACAAAAACTGTGGAAGTCTAGTAGGTTGTGGCAGCTAAAATACAGTATGCCAGGGTTGTTGTTGTCATTAGGTGCCGTCGAGTCAGTTCCGACTCATAGTGACCCTGTGTACAACAGAATGAAACACTGCCCCATCCCGCGCCATCTTCACAATCGTTGTTATGCTTGAGCCCATTGTTGCAGCCACTGTGTCAGTCCATCTCGTTGAGGATCTTCCTCTTTTTTGCTGATCCTCTACTTTACTAAGCATGATGTCCTTCTGCAGGGACTGATCCCTCCTGATAACACGTCCAAAGTATGTGAGATGAAGTCTCCCCATCCTTGCTTCTAAGGAGCATTCTGGCTGTACTTCTTCCAGGACAGATTTGTTCTTTCTTCTGGCAGTCCATGGTATATTGAATATTTTTCACCAACACCATAATTCAAAGGCATAAATTCTTTTTCGGTCTTCTTTACTCATTGTCCAGCTTTCACATGCATATGAGGTGACTGAAAACACCATGGCTTGGGTCAGGTGCACCTTAGTCCTTAAACTGACATCTTTGCTTTTTAACACTTTAAAGTGGTCTTTACGCCAGGATTAAAAAAAAACAAAACAAAACCATTGCCGTTGAGTCAATTCTGACTCACTCATAGTGACCCAATAGGACAGAGTAGAATTGCCCCCTAGGGTTTCCAAGGAGCGGCTGGTGGAGTCAAACTGCCTATCTTTCAGTTAGCAGCTGTAGCTCTTAACCACTCTGCCACCAGGGCTCCAATGCCAGAGTTAAAACACTGTTAATAAAGTGATAATTTTTCACTGGATTAAAAAAAAAGTTCTTTTATGACATTTCCACAAAGTATAAGGTGTTTTGAGTGAACTGTTATAAAAATTATGAATTTACATCTGTGATGAAAATTGTGCTTGATATCGGTTGGCTGGACATTGGATGGTTTCAGAAACAAGAAGCATTTTTGTGCCTCTTTGACCCGCTCCTCAGCCCTGCTCAGTCCCTGACTCCAAGAACTATTCAGTGCAACTCTTTAATGGGAACAAGGCAAGAAAGAATAACTGTATGTGACGTTACAAGCTCTTCCTGTTCTTATTAGAATGGAATGGGCAAAGCGAGACGTATACAGAGATGATTATATGTGTGGAAAAGAGAATCCCGATTCTTACAAGAAGAAGATACTTACATAGCACACCCCTAGCTTTAAAGTGCACCCGCCTTAAGACACTGATAAAGAAAAAGCAGCCTTGTTTTGAAAGACATGAGAAAGGGCCATCACTGGCTCTAGGGAACATTTTTGCTAGAAATCTAGAGGAATTATGAAAAATAAAACACTAATTTTTAGAGGCATAGTCTGTCATTTTCCATGTTATAAAAAGCTGAAAATGTGCAGCCATTTTTGAACATCATACACATATCTGACTTCCTCTTCAGAACCAATTTTTAGAGCTGTTAATGCTTTAGAATTACAGGAAACAACACAGACCTAGGTCTTGAACTGGGATTTTGCTAAGAATCTAAGAAAGAATATTACCACTAGAATCGTTGGGTTTTGAACTTTATTCCCAGCACGATTTTTGGCAAGTCAGAAGTTCTCCAGGCCTGAGAGAAATAACAAGAGACCCTCTCTGTTTTACATCCTGTGAGCAGTTGATTGGGAGTAAACGCATTCCCATTCATCCAGTACGTATCTGTTAGTAACCACTATGTGTCAGGCACTGTTTTAGTCTCTGGGGATACAGCAGTTGGGGAAAAAAAAAAAAAAGCAGACAAGGTTCTTTCTTGCCATTCCTTAGAAATAAGATAATGCAATTCCCTCATGTTTAGAAGAAACAAAGATCCTGAATGGTAAATGACTATCTGAGGTGACATGATTCACAAGTGGCAAAGCTGCTCAAGCCTATGCCAGCTCAGGGCGCTCTGCATGTCACGCTGCCTTTTCTTACCTGAGACGGAGGAGTGGCTGCCTGTGGCATTTTACCCTGTAACTTCACCAGATATTAAACTAATCATAACGTTTTTGGAGTTGGCAAAATAGGCAAATTAGCTTCTACTCAAAATTAAGAGTATTTGTTTAAATTTTTTCAACCTTTAAATTCTTAGACCAAAAAGCAAAGAATCTAATTTCTTACACACATACGAAAATCCAGACTCCCTCTTTGTAGTTAAAACTGAACTGCAAGCAAATGTCAAACCATAATGTCGAACGACAGCTTTAAGTTCTGCTTCACAAGTTGTTCTTTTAGAGACGTCTTCATACTGTCAATCAAAGAGAGAATTTAGATTTGGTCACAGCTCCCGCCTCCCTTAACAGCAGTAAGGCTGTGAGATTGTAAGAAGTTTGGCAGGCCTCTTGTCCCGAGAGCTGTTGATGGACAGGAAAACAGAGAAAGAGGTGACTCTTGGGGGGAAAGTCAGATAAGGGCTGTTTTTTTAAAAAATGATATTACTTAGAATACTTCATTTCATAATGCATTAAGAAGATAGAATCAAAATTGAATCACACCAAAGATTAGTCTTTACAACTGTAAGTAAAGCAGATAATATTGAATTCAGTAGACATTTACTGAGTATCTACATGGCCTATGCCAGGTATAAAAATTAATAAGCTATAACACTTTAAGGGGTTAGCAACCTAAAGGAAGGTGAAAGAGGGGGAATAATACTTTCTGAGTCCCTACAACCTACCAGGCCCAGTACTAGATGCTTTAATCTCCACAAGATAGCTATTACTAATATGCCCATTTTACAGAGAAAGAAAACGAGTCTTAAAGTGGTTAAGTTGTCCAAGCTTGACATTGGCCCAGTTTGGATTTAAGCCTACGTTTGCCCGCAGTACAGCCTGTCTGTTTATACCAGGCCACACTGCCACGAGCTATCAGAGGTCTTGACACATCATCTCCAAATCCTTTTTTAGAGTCTACACTTCTCAGTGCTTCTGGGCTCTACGAAAATATGACAAGCCTCACGGAACACTAAGGCTTTCTTCTTCTAGAATGAGGTGGTGGAAGGTGTTTATGCTATTTTCAATCTGAAACGATAAGCCCACTTCCAGTTTTGCGAAGACACTGGGGATGCAGGAGACAGGAGTCACTGTCCCATGATCACCGGGTGAGTGAAGAACCCTGAGGGGGCAGAGGGAGGTGCCATAAAGCAGGGAGGGGAGGGGAGAGGGGATGTGGAGGGGCACTCTGGGTTTTCTGCTTCCTGCAGGGCTGTGAGTCTCCTGAAGACTCACAGCCACAACGTGGTTGAGACAGAAACGTCGGGCCCAGAGAAGCTGACAGAAGTTAGCCCGTCCAGACAAACCCTGGGAGAACCGTGCAAATGGCAGGGGAGGACACGGGGCCTATAGGTCAGCCCCGATGGAGCTTGATTTCTGTCGTGCCCAGTTATGTGACCCTGAGTGAGAAATCTGCTTAAGCCGCAGGTTCCTCATCTGCCAAACGTGGGTAACGACGCCCGCTTCCCAGGCGGGGGCCAGGGCCCCACCAAGGTGCCATTGCCTCTGTGCACGTTTGCGATGGGCTTCGCCTCCGGGCAGATCGAAGGACACGGAACACGACAAGGCGGATGGCGCAGTTACTCAAGGAAAACAAGCCCTTCTTCTGCGGCAGGGGGCAAGGAGGGCAGGCTCTGGGCTGGCCCTCCACCCCGCTCATCCCTTCCCTGCGCATGGCGCATCGTACATGGCACCGTGCGCCGGCAGTGCGAAGGCGAGATACGGTCACGGTCGCAGGGGCATTCAGAGGTCCCCGACTGTGAAAGCTGTGGGCAGCTTGTGGGAGACAGTGAGTGAGAGAAAGAGGGAGGGAAGACGAGAGGGAAGACGGAGAGAGAACGAGAAACAGGCGTGGTAAACCACGGGGTCCTGTCACATATGGGAGAACCGGAAACGCCATGAACTTCCTGAGATAATTTGCTAATCATGTGTGTATTTTTCTGGAGCAAAGGTTTATAGCTTCCAATCCAAAAAGAGAGAGAGAGAACAAAAGAGGAGAGGACCAGGGAATAGGAAGAGAAGTTAATGCTACGGGGGAGCATACATGGGCTATATCCCTAGAGCCTGAAAGATATTCTTTGGGGTCCAGGGTATCATTTATTTCACTGAATATTTTACATGCAAGCAGCTTGCATCTGACTCTGATTACAGCTAAGCTTCTCCTCTAACGCTCTTCCCCATTCCTGTCGTGTTCTGGGCAAGGACATCAGAGAAGTGTTTTCTCTATTCTCGGAATTTACCGAGCTACGGATAACACAGCTTTGGGGAACACCTAGGGTGTGAGGACCTGTTGTAAACAGCTGTGAGTTCCAGCAGTTCGGCTGGACGCTACATGGCGGTGCATGAATGAATTTCTCTAAGTGTTGTACATGGGAAGTCTCCAAGCTTAAACACATATGTCCTTTTAAAATGCATCTGTAAGTTGGTTATAGGGAATTTAGAACACATTTTACCATAAAAATGTTTTTCAAGGAAAGTGGAATTAGGCCCCCAGGCCAACCCACAGAACCCTGTCTAACCAACAGCACACCTGAAGTGGTGTCGTTTGTCAGTGGCACCGGGAGGAGGCCCTGGGGCCCAGAAGCGGGGGAACTGAGTGCTCTTCACACAGAATATAAGAACAGCCCCATTTTCCTCTGGCACCACCCCTGTGCCTCACTGCATTCCTGCTCCACAAAGGCCGCTCTCGCCAGCCCGAAGGTGTCCATGACCAAGCTGGCCAGTCCTTCTCTACCTTGCATCCCATGACCCCAAAGGACCTAGTTCCTTCCTTTCAGCGAAGCCTCTTCTCTCCTAAACAGAGTTTTCTCAGCCGGGAGGGGAGGGAGAAGAAAACAATATATGATAATTAAATAGATCTGTACTAATGTATGACTTCTCTCCTAATCCCTAACTCCCTTTCCTGTTCCAAATCCGGAAGTTCTGTCAGTCTTTTTCTAGGATCCAAAAACCAACCAAACCCACTGCCATTGAGTCAATTCTGACTCATAGCAGCCCTATAAGACAAAGTAGAACTGCCCCATAGGATTTCCAAGGAGCGGCTGGTAGGTTCAAACCGCTGAGCTTTTGGTTAGCAGCCGAACTCTAGAGTCAGTTCTGGCTTCTTACATATTCTCTTTCTCCTCTTCTGAAACAACACAGCTTCTAAATTAAGTGGCGCGTTTTTCATAACAGTCCCAAAGCCAATGGGAGATTAATTTCCCATCATATTCACTGGACTTATTTTCACTAGATCTATCTGAGAATGTGGAAAAAAGTATATCCATTCCTGAAGGGCAAAGATTTGTCATACTGAGGAAATTCTAAAGCATAGTCCCTTAAGCCAGTCCTCAGAGAAGAGTTCCAAATAGTTTGAACAAAGGTAGGATCTTCTCAACAACCACCATAAAGGAGCTGACATCCACCTAGGTAAACAGCTAAGCCTCACTAATCTGGCATCATTGGAAATGAGGTGTTCTAGACAATACGTTAATTGCTCAGACAACCAATAAAAATATAATACAGAAAGTTTTTTTGAGGGGGGAGTTAAAAAATTATAGAATTCCACCAATTACTTGCCCAGGTGAAATTCAGTAGTACAAGTACCACACATAGTTTTATTTGATTCTTTTTAATAGAAATCTAATACCAACTGCAATTTGGGTTCCATTCCTCCTTCTGTCACTAACCAGTTGTATGACTTTAAGCAAGTCATTTAACCTGTTTGGGCTTCAGTTTAATCACCTGAAAAATGAGGTGGAAGGATATTATCAACTCACAGGAGCAATACATCTTTAATCTTCTCATTCTATTGTTATTATAATATGCAGAATCTTTATATTTGGGAATATCCAAAAAAAACCGTTGCTGTCAAGTCAATTCTGACTCATAGCAACCCTACAGGACAGAGTAGAACTGCCCCATAGGGTTTCCAAGGAGTGGCTGGTGGATTCGGACTGCCCACCTTTGGTTAGCAGCCGAGCTCTTAACCACTGTGCCATCAGGGCTCCATATATGGAATCCTAAACCCAAACCCATGGCCGTCGAATTGATTCCGACGCATAGCGACTCTATAGGACAGAGTAGAACTGCCCCATAGAGTTTCCAAGGAATGCCTGGTGGATTTGAACCGCTGACTTTTTGGTTAGCAGCCAAGCTTTTAACCACTGTGCCACCAGGGCTCCATATACGGAATAGCGACTAAAAAATAAGATATTTTTGTAAGAAATTATTTCTGACTGCACCTTTCATTTTTCAGTGTCACAACCTCTTCCTTTGTCTGATTCAGAAGAGTTTTCATTATTTCAAGTTCATTTTCTGCAAGGCTAATTCTTCTTTTTGCATCTTCTTCTTGCCTTTCTTTTGCAGTCAGTTGTTCCTGTAAGGTTGTGTGTATTTTTTGACAAGCCATTAAAGATTCTTCTTTTTCTTTAAGCAGTCTTGTGTGACTAAAAGAGAATTAAAAAAACAAACAAACCACCAATGTGTATTAGATACGAGATTTTTGTGTTTATTAAAGATATACGAAAAGGCCATTTGAAATTATAGAGTATTACTTTAAATTAAAAAAAATTAAATATGTTAAGAAAATAGATAGTTCTGTGATGTTAAACTTTTCTTATGTAGGCATGAGGCAAAATCAATGAACTACAGCAAGACATTCTAAACTCAGATTAGGTATTTTATATGTAAACAATACAATATGAAAAGCTAAGTATCTTTTAAATACAATGTTTCAAGTTCAGTTATTAAATTTTTAATTAAAAAATCTTGCATTGTATACCGTGACTCAGAAACAATGGATTCAAACTTCAGCTTTCTAAGTTTTCTTTGACAGTCATCAGCTTCATTAGATTTATTCCTAAAACAATACAAAAGAGATTCAAGTATATTGTTTTAAAATAGTTAAGGTATAATTTTTCATATCATTATTTTATTCATCTATAGAAAGAATATATTAGCATCATCATAATATTTCTTTGAAGAAATAAACATTTAGTCCACTTCTGTAATGGTCAAGTAAGCTCCTATCAGACTAATCTCCCCTTAGATAAAAGATTAAACTCCGGACAGTATTCAAAACAAAACAAAACAAAACAAACAAACCCGAGCTGTGTGAAGGTACTAGACAGTGAGCAAAAGCAGGCAGATTCTGGAGGGGAGCTGACACTTAGAATGAGGGGAAAGCATACAATCAGTTTTGGTTTTGTATTTGTGTTTGTTTTTTGATGGTCTTAAGCCTGAGGGCAGGTCCCAGTGTGCACCATGCATGACAGATAAAACTCTGACAGAAATCTGGTAGAAAACTCAGTCTGTCTGGCCTGAAGACCCAGAGGACGGAGTTTGAGACAATTACACCCACTAGAAAATGAAGGGGGAATCCTGAATAGGAGAGAACCAGAGAGGGAGCCTCAAACACTGCACATAAACCTTACCCAAATCTGAGGCTGAGCGCTGAACTACACTTGCACTAGGAAGAATCCAGGATCCCAGTTAAAGATAAAATAACTTAATGAGATTTGAGCTGCCACCCTAGAGTCACAGTTTGTCAAAGCCAACCAAACTAACTGCCTGCTCAAAACAACAACAAAACATCCTTTGGAAGACTATAAGAAACCCAGAGTCTCCACAACATATCATTCACCGTGTCCATAATACGGTAAAAAATTACTCAACATACAAAGAAAGAGAAAAGTATGACCCAGTCTAAAGAAAAAAGACAATTAATGGGGACTGACTCTAAGATGACCCAGATATTGAAAATTAGAAGTCAAGGATTTTTGAAGGAGCAATTATAACTCTGCTGGAAGATATAAAAGAAAATCTGCTATAATTAATAAAAAGATGGGATATCTCAGCAGAGAAATAGAAACCATTAAAAAGAATGAAAAGACAATTCTAAAACTGAAATGAACATTTGCTTGATCTTATATAATTAGGGTTTTGCACCAATACTCAAAAGTTTAATATCCTAAGAAATAGTAATATTCCAATTTCAATTTCTTATTCAGACTGCAAATTAATAAGGTGTCATTGTCTGAATACACCTTAAAATAGCTTATAAACTGTACAATGAAATATGTTAGATTATTGATGGCTTTGCCCTACTTGTAGAATGACTTTCATTTTCTAATACGTAATCATTTTAAAGTCATCAAGAACATAAACAATATTCATCTATTTTAAAACCTTTTTTATTAGAACATATGACACAGAAATAGAAAATTACATAAAACAGATATACAACATAATCAGGTATTATAAGGAAAAAACTCTTGTAATTATTATTCAGGTAAAAAAATAAAACCTTAACAGCTACGTATAAGTCCTTCATATCCCTGCTCCCAGTTATAGCTAACTCCTCGCCTCCTACAAATAATTGTTTTCTTGAATTTTATGGTAATCACTTTCTTGATTTCCACTGGAGTTTTATCACCCAAATTTTATTCCTGAACCCTATAGTTTAGTTTAGCTTATTTTTTTAATGTGTTTTTTAAATTTCTATTAATCTATAGATACTTCCTCTGTTAATTCCTTTTTGTATAATGGTTTTATTGAGGTATTTTACAGAAATACAAAAAACTGGTATCTTTAAAGGGTACAACTGATAGGTTTTGATGTATGTTTATGCCCATGAAACCATTAAAATCAAGAAAATGAACATATCAATCATCCCCAAGAATTTATTCAAGCCCCATTGTAATCCATTCTTCCCATCCCTTCTGCTGCCCTTTATCCAGAGAACTGATATACTTTCTGTCACTATAGACTAGTTTGTACTTTCTATGATTTTATATAAATGAAATCATACAGTATATCCCTCATCCTCCTTTTTTCAGGCTTCTTTCATGCAGAACAATTATTTTTTGTTGTGTGTATTAATAGTTCATTCCATTTAATTGTTGAATAGTGTTCCACTGTATGGATATACAACAATTTGTTTATCCATTCACTTGTTGGTGGATATTTAAGTTGTTTCCCATTCTTGGCTATTACAAGTAAGACTTCAGTAAAATTTTATGTACTAGTCTTTGTATTGACATATGCTTTCATTTCTCTCGGGTAAATATGAAAACATTTTAAGGAACTGTCAAACTGCTTCCCAAAGTAGTTGTGCCATATATTACATTCCCACAAGCGGTATCTGAGAGCTCCATTTTCTCCACATCCTTCTCAGCACGTGGTATGATCAGTCTTTTTCATTTTAGCTGTTCTAATTGGTATGTGGTTGTATCTCATTGTGGTTTTAATTTGTATTTTCCTAATGATTAATGATGTTAAGTAACGATTTATGTGCTTATTGGTCATCTTTAAATCTTGTTTGGTAAAGTGTGTTTAAATCTTTTTCCTGTTTTTGAAATACATTTTTTATATATTCTGGATACAAGTCCTTTATCAGATACCCAATTTCAAATAATTTTTACCAACCTGTGGTTTGTTTTTTCATTCTCTAAATGGTATATTTCAAAGAGCAGAAGTTCTTAATTTTTATGAAGTCTAATTTATCAATTTTTTAATTTTATGGATCATGCTTTTGCGTTATATTTTAGAAATCTTCAACTCCAAGGTTACAAAGTTTTTCCCCTATGTTTTTGTCTAGGAATTATAGTTTTAGCTCTTACTTTAAGATATATGGGAAATTTTTAGTTAACTTTGTGTATGGTGTGAGGTAAAGGTCTAAATTCATCTCTGTTCATGTAGATATTCAAGTTTTACAGTACCATTTGTTGAAAAGACTATTATTTCCTCCATTAAGTTATCTCAGCTTCTTGGTCAAAAATCAATTGACCATAAATAGAAAGGTTTAACTCTGCATTCTCAATTTCATTCCATTGATCTACATGTCTATCCTTAGACTAGTACCAAACTATCTTGATTAGTGTAGCTTTACAGTAGGTTTCAAAATCAGAAAAATGTTATGGATTGAATTGTGTCCCCCCAAAATGTGTGTCAACTTGTCTAGGCCATGATGCCGTATGATTGTCTACCATTTTGTCATCTGATGTGATTTTCCTATGTGTTATAAATCCTCCCTCTATAATGTTAATAAGGCAGGATTAGAGGCAGTTATGTTAATGAGGCAAGACTAAATCTACAAGATTAGGTTGTATCTTGAGTCAATCTCTTTTGAGGTATAAAAGAGTTGAGCAGAGAGACAGGGGGACCTCATGCCACCAAGAATGAATAATCAGGAGGGGAGTATGTCCTTTGGACTCAGGGTCTCTGCGCTAAGAAGCTCCTAGACCAGCGGAAAATTCATGACAAGGACCTTCCCTCAGAGCTGACAGAGACAGAAAGCTTTCTCCTGTAGCTGGCACCCTAAATTTGGACTTTTAAGCCTCCTAGACTGTGAGAGAATACATTTCTGTTTGTTAAAGCCATCCACTTGTGGTATTTCTGTTATAGCAGCACTAGATGACTAAGACAAAATGTTAAGTCCTCAAATTTAATTCTTCTTTTCCAGAATTGTTTTGGGTATCCTGGGTCTTTTGCATTTCCTTGTGAATTTTACAATCAGCTTTTCAATTTCTACAAAAAGCTTGTTGGGTTTTGACAGGGATTGTGTAGAATCTATAGATCAACTTGGGGAGCATTGCCATCTGTTATGAATTGAGTTATGTCCCCCAAAAAATATGTGTTGTAAATTCTAACTTCTATGCCTGTGGTTATAATCCCCTTTGAGAATGGGTTGTTTTTGTTATGTTAATGAGACAGGACTAGTCTAGAGTGTGTCTTGAGTCAATTTCTTTTCAGATATAAGAAAGATTAAAGAAGCAAGTGAAGGAAGCTGAGACAGGGGAAGAAAGATGCAAGCCACATGAAGACTGTCCAGGAGCAGAAGCTCCAAAGAGAAAAAGACCTTCCTCCAGAGCCAAGAGAGAGAAAAAGCCTTCCCCTAGAGCTCGCACCCTGAATTCAGACTTCTAGCCTCCTAAACTGGAAGAAAATAAATTTCTGTTAAAGCCATCCACTTATAGTATTTCTTTTATAGTAGCACTAGATAAACAAGACACCATCGTAACAATATTTTTTTAAATCCATGAACATGGAATGTCTGTCCATTTATAAATTTTTAAATTTTCTCTCAGCAATTTGTTGCCGTTTTCAGCATATAAGTCTCGTACTTCCTTTGTTAAAATTATTCCTAAATCCTTACTGGTGGTTCAGTGGTAGAATTCTCACCTTCCAGGCAAGAGACCTGGGTTCAGTTCCCAGCCAATGCGCATCGTGTGCAGCCACTACCTGTCTGTCAGTGGTGGTTTGTGTGTTGCTATTACGTTGAACAGGTTTCAGTGGAGCTTCCAGACTAAGAGAGATAGGAAGAAAGGCCTGGCAATCTACTTCTGAAAATCAGCCAAAGAAAACACTATGGATCACAATGGTCCAATCTGCAACCCATTATGGGGAGGGAGCAAGACAGGCAGCATTTCATTCCATTGTGCATTAGGTTACCATGAGTCGGGGGCTTACAAGATGGCAACTAACAACAAGAACAACATTCCTAAGTATTTTTTTGGATAATATTGTGAAGGGAATTTTTTTTTTAATTCCATGTTCAGATTGTTCATTGTTTTTATATATACTTTTTTTTTTTTTTTGGTATATTGATTTTGATCTTGGGACACTGCTGAACTTGTTGATTAGTTCTATAGGATTTTTTGTGAATTCCTTAAGCGTATCTATGTACAGGATCATGTTATCTGTGAATTAAGACAGGGTTTTTCTTTTTCCTTCCCAGTCTGAACGTCTTTTATTCCTTTTTCTTGTCTGATTGCACTGGCTAGAAACTTTAGTACAACACTGAGTAGAGTAGAGAGAACAGATACCCTTGCCTTGTTCCCGACCACCATTAAACATGATGTTATCTGTAGGTTTTTGTAGATGCCTTTTGTCAGCTTGAGGAAGTTCCCTTCTGTCTTAGTTATCCAGTGCTGCTGTAACAAAAATACCACAACTGGGTGGCTTTAACAAACAGAAATTTATTTTCTCACAGTTTAGGAGGCTAGAAGTCTGAATTCAGGGTGCTGGCTCTAGGGGAAGGCTTTCTTTCTCTGTTGGCTCTGGGGGAAGGTCCTTGTCTCTCTTCAGCTTCTGTTCCTTGGCGAATTTTCATGTGGTATGGCATCTATCTGCCCCCATCTCTGCTTGCTTGCTTATCTGCTCTTTTGTAACTCACAAGAGATTGACTTAAGAAATACCCCACACTAATACTGCCACATTAACATAACAAAGAAAACTCATTCCCAAATGGGATTATAGCCACAGACATATGGGTTAGGATTTACAATACATATTTTTTGGGGCACCATTCAATCCACAGCACCTTCTATTCCTAGTTTGTACAGAATTTTTACCAGGGACGGATGCTATATTTTGTCAAGTGCCTTTTCTATGTCTGTTGAGATCACTGTTTTTCAGTCTTTTAATATGATGAATTACATTGATTGATTTTTCAATTTTAAACCAACCTTGCATTACTGGGAAGAACTCCATTTGGTTAGCATATATTATCTTTTTAATGTAATGTTGGATTCAATTTTCTAAAATTCTGTTTAGAATTTTTACATACATATTCATGGAGGACAGTAGACTGTAGTTTTATTTTCTTGTAATATCTTTGTCTGGCAATTTGTCTGGCCAGTAATGCTGGCGTCATAGAATTAATTAGGAAACATTCTCTCCTTTTGCAGTTTCTGGAAGAGCTTGTGTAGAATTGGTATTATTTTCTCCTTAAATGTTAGGGAGAATTCTCCAGTGAAGTTATCTGGGCCTAAGGTTTTCTTTGTGGAAAGGTTTCCTGTTGCTGTTGGTGGTGTATTTATTTTTATTTTATTTTTTCATTTAGAATTTTTATTTTAAAATGATTATAGATTCATGGGAAGTTACCAAAAAATGTATAAGGAAGTCCTAACATATTCTTCACCCAATTTCTCCCATTGGTAACACCTTGTATAACTATAGAGCAATATTAAAACCAGGAAGTTGACATTGGTACAATCCACAGAGTTTATTCAGATTTCACAGTTACACATGCATTCATATGTGTGTGTGTTTCTATGCAATTTTATCACATGTGTAGATTCATGAAATCACCACCACCATCAAGATACAGAACCTCTTTCATTACCACAATACTTCCTTGTGCTATTCCTTAAGAGTCACACTCATCACCATCACCCCACCATCCCTGCAGAAAGGTATTTAAACTTCAAATTCAATTTTTTAAATAGATATAAGACTATTGAGGTTATCTATTTCTTCTTGCGTGAGTTTTGGTAGTTTGTGTTGTCTTTCAAGGGATTTGTCCATTTAATTTAAGTTGTTGAATTTATTGGCATATAGTTATCATTAAGATTTTCTTACTGTCCTTATAATATCTATAGAATCTTCAGTGATGTCACCTTACCTTGACCTGATGTAATTTGTCTTTCCTCTTTTGCTTTCTGATTGGTTTGGCCTGAGGTTGACCAATTTTACTGATCTTCTCAAAGAACCAGCTTTTATTTTATAGATTTTTCTCTATAGTTATTCTGTTTTGAATTTCTTTGATTTCTGCTGATCTTTATTATTTCTTTTCTTCTACTTACTTTGAGTTTCATTTATTCTTTTTTTCCCTAGTTTCTAAAGTGGAAAACTTGGATTTTTTAATTTGAGATCTTTCTTCTTTTTTAATATAGCTGATTAATGCTATAAACTTCACTCGATGTACTGCTTCAGTAGCATCCCACAAATATTTATATTTCATATTTTCATTTCCATTCTGTTTAAAATACTTTTAGAAAGTCAAAGTAATCTTGAAAAAGAAGAAGAAAGCTGAAGGACTCACCTTTTCCGATTTCAAAATTTACTACAAAGCAACAGTAGTCAGGACAGTGTGGTGCTGTTATAAGGACAGACATACAGATCAATGGAATAGAATTGAGAGTCTAAAGACAAACACTCACATTTAGCTCAGCTGATTTTCAACAATTGTGCCAAGGCAGTTCAATGGGGGAAAGGATAATTTTTTCAACAAATAGTGCTGAGGTTACTAGATATTTATATGCAAATGAAGTAGACCCCTATCTCACACCCTATACAAGAATTAACTCGAAATGTATCAAAGACTTACATGTAATAGTTAAAATTATAAAACTCTTAGAATATAGGTAAATTTTTGTGACCTGATATTAAGCAGTGGTTTCTTAGATATAACATCTAAAGTACAAGCAACCACAGGAAAAAAAAAGATAAACTGGACTTCGTCAAAATTAAAAACTTTTGTTTTCAAAGGACACTATCAAGAAAATGAAAAGACAACCTACGGAATGGGAGAAAATATTTGTAAATCATATATCTGATAAGGAACTTGTAACTGGAATATATAAAGGACTCTTACTACTCAACAATAAAAAGACAAATAACCCAATTTAAAATCGGGCAAAGGACTTGAACATATATTTCTCCAAACAAGATATACAAATAACCAATAATTATATGATACTCAACAGCATGTTAGGTGCCATGGAGTAGGTCCCTGACTCATGGGGACCCCATGCACAATGGAGCAAAACGTTGCTGGCTCCTGTGCCATCCCCATGATCGGTGGCAGATCAGACTATTGTGCTCCATAGAGTTTTCATTGGCTGATTTTCAGAAGTAAATTGCCAAGCCTTTCTTCCTAGTCTGTCTTAGTCTGGAAGTTCCACTGAAACTTGTTCAGCTTCTTAGCAACACACAAGCTTCCACTGACAGACGGGTGGTGACTGTGCACGGGGTGCATTGGCTGGGAATCAAACCTGGGTCTTTCGCATGGAAGGCAAAATTTCTACCAATGAATCACCATTGCCCCCTTCAACAATATTACCTGTTGCCATCAAGTCAATTGTGATTCATAGCGACCCTATAGTGACCATATAGGACAAAGCAGAATTGCCCCATTGGGTTTTCAAGGCTGTAATCTTTACAGAAGCATATTGCCACATCTCTCTCCTGTGGAGCAGCTGGTAGGTTTGAACTGTCAGCCATTTGGTTAGCAGATGAGTGCTTAACCACTGCACCCCTAGGGCTCCTTTCAACATTATTAGTCATTAGGAAAATGAAAATCAAAACCATAATGAGATACTACTTCACACCTACTAGAATGACTATAATAAAAAAGACAGACAATTACTATTGACTAGGATGTAGAGAAATTGGAACCCTCCAAGAGTGCTGGTGGGAATGTAAAATGATGTAGCAACTATGGAAAACATTTTGGCAGTTTCTCAAAAAGTTAAACATAGAGTTACCATGTGACCCAGCAATTCCACTCCTAGCTATATACCCAAAAGAATTAAAAATATATGTTCACACAAAAACTTGTACAGTAATGTTCATAGTAACATTTTTTATAATAGCCAAAAAGAGGAATAATCCAAGTGTCCATCAGCTGATGAAAGCGTAAACAAAAAAGGTGGTATATTCATACAGTGAAATATTATTCAGCCATAAAAAGGAATGAAGTACTGATTCATGCTTATGGTGCAGTGAATTACTTAATATGGCCCATCCTAGCCATAGTCTTTGTGACTCCCAAACAATGATTGGGTGGGACTGTGCGAATAAGGTGCTTGTGGCCCACCAAGGGGATTGGACAGTGTCTTACGCCGAGTTTTCTAGAGAAGCAAAACCAGTGAACTGTATATATATGTGTGTGTGTGTGTATATGTATATATATATACACATATATACATATACATATATGTATTCAAGCTGGATTCAGAAGGGGACGTGGAAGGAGGGATATCACTGCTGATGTCAAATAGATCCTGGCTGAAAGCAAAGCATACCAGAAAGATGTTTACCTGTGTTTTATTGAGTATGCAAAGGCATTTGACTGCGTGGATCATAACAAATTACGGATAAGATTGCGAAGAATGGGAATCCCAGAACACTAAATTGTGCTCATGGGGAACCTGTACATAGATCAAGAGGCAGTCGTTCAAACAGAACAAGGGGATACTTCATGGTTTAAAGTCAGGAAAGGTGTGCGTTAGTGCTGTATCCTTTCACCATACTTATTCAATCTGTGTGCTGAGCAAATAATCCGAGAAGCTGGACTATATGAAGAACAGGGCAGTAGGACTGGAGGAAGACTCCTTAACAACCTGCAATATGCAGATGACACGAACTTGCTTGCTGAATGTGAAGAGGACTTAAAGCACTTACTGATGAAGATCAAAGACCACAGCCTTCAGTATGGATTACACCTCAACATAAAACAAATTGGAATATAGAGGGTAGATTAAAGTATTATATCAATGTAAATTTATGACACTGATTACTCTGCTGTGGTTATATAGCCTATCCCTGTCCTGAGGAAATGCACACGGAAGTATTTAGAGGTAAGGGGTAACATTCACTTCTCTACCCAGACTCTTCTAAACCTACGGGCAGGGACGGTAGAATGTCTTTCAGTGGGTCAGGAAAAAAAATTATATGTGTGTGTATGTATGTGTATAGACATAGGTAGATATAGATAAAGAAATAGAGAGAGAAACCAATAGGTTAAGATGTTAATAATAGGTGAATCTGAGTTAAGAGTATTTGGGTGCTCTTTGTACTACTATTATTTTTACAACTTTTTGTAAATTTGAAATTATTTACAATAAAACATTAACAAAGAAGGAACAAGGACAAGATTAGCATGCCATTAGAAAAGTGGGCAAAGGCTACATTCAGCTGAGTCACAAATGGAAGAATACAAGAAGCCAAAAATGCAGGGCACAATTTTCCACCCACTAAATTAGTTTTTGTTTTTATTTTTGTAAGTTATAATACCTAGCATTGGTTAGGAAGTGGGGAAATGGGTATTTACAAACACGACTGAGATTAAAATTCACTATAATCTTATAGGAGGGCAATTAGTCATATGCATTAAAAGCCTTAAAGAATGCAAGTTTAATACTAGCAAAATTATCCTAAGGAAATAATTGTGTACGAGTAGAAAGATTTATCTATATGGATTTTCAAAGTACTTTAAGTGAAAAATTTGGATATCCTAGAAACAAGGAATTAGTAAATAAATTATGCTTCATCCATAGGTTCAAATACTATATAGCCGTTTATAATTATGTATAAATGTGTCATGTAATGACATGGCAAAATGTTCAGGAAAAACGAAAAAGCAGTTTGCAAAACAGTGCGTAATTATGCGAAAAATACATGAAACTTAGAAAGATGGACTAGACCGATAAATCGGAATATAGCTGGGATTTTCTTTTTGTGTACTCCTGTATTTTTCAACTTTTGTACATTTACTTTGACATCAAACAACAGTGTTACTTGTAAACATGCCCTGGGATTCAGCAGCCCCACAACATTCACGTCTCTGCCCAGACTCTTTTCCACATCTAAGGGCAGGGAGAGCAGAGCGTCTTTCAGTGGTCATTTTACTATGCAGATAATCAGCCTGGGTTATAGATTTTTCTAGAGGAGCCAGATCACTAGGAGCTGACCATCCCAAGAGCCCCTTCCCCCATACACACCCACCTCCCAGTTCAGCCAGTCCTTCTGTGGTCAACCCTTCACTACCCAATTCTGTCTTCACCACAGTCAGGCCTGGAAGAACTGGAGCCACCAGCAAGAATGGCGGCATCTCTTTCAGCGCTGCTTAGCAAAAGTGTTAGTCCTTTCTTTTCAGCCGAAGGGCCCCGGCTGCTCCTGCCAATCAAAGCAAAGGAAATAAGATCGAACAATTGGATATTTTCCCCCAAATCTGAAAGGTAATGGCCCTTACTAGTCCAGTCACTTAAATGGAACAGCCATTCTCAAACGGCCTCCGTGATAGTTCCACTTTGCTGTCCAAAAAAAAAAAACCCCATTCTCCTCCTGTCAATTCCACTCATAGCGACTCTGTAGGACCCAGTAGAATGGCCCTACAGGGTTTCCAAGGAGCAGCCGGTCGTTTGGAACCGCTGACCTTCTGGTTAGCAGCTGAGCTCTTAACCACCGTGCCACTAGGGCTCCTGCTGTCCAAAAGGCGTCTCAAATCTAACAGAGCGAAAAAGCCTCATGTTTTATTTCTCACCCCCCCCATGTCTGTATCTTACAGATTTTCCCACTTCAGTGAATGGCATCGACATGAAAACGTCAGGGATAGGTAACACTTTACGTAGCTCACGCAGTTCTTAAAACTGCCCTATTCCCATGTTACAGATGAGAAAACTGAGGCCAAAGAGACAAGTAACTTGCCCAAAATGACAGGATTACTAAGTAGCAGTGCCGGGATATGAATCCCAGCAGCCCCGGCGGCGCAAGCTGCTCCTTGGAAACCCCATGGGGCAGCTCTACTCTGTCCTATAGAGTCGCTAGGAGTCAGAATTGACTCGACAGCAATGGGTTTTTTTTTGTTTATTTTTTTAGTCTGGATCCAGAGTCTAGGCTCTAAGTTACTACACTCTGCTGCCTCTGTCTATGCTGAGACTGAAGCCTCAAATCCCATCCTTTATTCTCTGCTTTCAAGTCCCCTTCCTCCCCAGCCACATCTACTTCATGAGGTAAGTCCTGTCAGTTGGCCCTCTAACATCCACATACACCAAAAAATAAATAAATAAAACCCAAACCCACTTAAGTCAATTCCAACTCATAGAGACCCTATAGGACAGAGTAGAACTGCCCCATAGGGTTTCCAAGGAGCAACTGGTGGATTCGAACCGCCGACCTTTTTGGTTAGCAGCTGTAGCTCTTAACCACTACATCACCAGGGCTCCCACAGCCTCTTGATCACCGATTCCTCATTCACTCTCACTCCAGTCCATTCGCTAAGTCCCAGCCACAGCGCCTTTTGAAATTGAAGTCAAATCACATGACTCTCTTGCCTACAATCCCCCAACAGCTTTCCAATGCTCCCCAAAGAATTCTAAGCTCCTCACTAGGCTCTGGGCATGCGGACGTATTAGCTTCTTATTGCTGATATAGTGAATCACCACAAACTTGGTGTTTTGGATCAGCGAAGATTTACCACCTTACAGTTCTGGAGCGCGGAAGTCCTAAGATTGAGGTGTCACCAGGGCTGGGCTCCTCCAGCAGGCTCCAGGGGGAGAATCTGCTTCCTTCCTTTTCCAGCTTTTACAGGGCACATGCATTCGTTGACTCAAGACCCTTCCTCCGTCTTCAAAGTGCTCACTCCAGCCTCTGCTTCCAACCCCACCTCTCCTTTCCTGACCCTGACCCTCTTGCTTCCCTCCTATAAGCCCCTTTGTGAGTATACTGGGCTCACCCACGTAATCCAGGATAAACTCCCCAGCGAACAATCCTTAATTTAAACACATCTGCAAAGTTCCTTTTGCCATTTAAGTAACATATTCACAGATTCCAGGGATTAGAAGGTGGACGTCTTTGGGGCCCCGTTGTTCTGCCTACCACAGCTGGTGTTCTTCGTGATTCTGGAACTTGCCAAAGCTCATTCCCAAGACTTTGCAGCCTTTGCCGTGCTGTCTCTGCCCTCAGATCTGAGCACAGCTGGCTCCTGTCTGTTCCTCAGGTCTTAACTCCAAGGTCATCTTCTCAGAGATGCCATTCCAACCACTCTGTCAAAAGCATCCTGCCCCTCCCTACTATCACATTCCTCTCTGCCTGTTTACATCTTCGCAGAACTTAGCATTACCTGAAACGATAGAAAGGCAAACCCTAGGAGAGCCAGCGCACTACTGAAGAGCGGACTTCACGACTGAAGGGAAAGCTCCACCCATCAACACCGTGCAGTACCGGCAAAAGAAGAGAAAATAGGTCAGTACAATAGAATGGCGGGCACAGAGGTAGCCCACGCAAATACAGTCGACTGACCTCTGACAAAGGATAAAGATACTTCAATGGAGAAAATGTAGTTTTTCAACAAATGATGATCAACATCCACATGTAATAATAATAATAAAGAATCTAGACACAGACCGTACACCTTTCACAAAAACTAACCCCAAATGGATCACAAACCTAACTGCAAAACATAAAACTAGAAATTTGGAGAAGGTAACACAGGAGGCCCTAACGCTTTAGGTCCAACCCCAAGAGCATGATCCACGAAAGAAAAGATGTACAAACTGAGCTTCATTAACATGAAAAACTTGCACTCTGCGAAAGACGCTGTTAAGATAATGAAAAGACAAGCCACAGACTGGGAAGAAATTTGCAAACCACATACTGATAAAGGACTTACAGCCAAACTGTAAACTCTTAAAGCTCAACAATAAGAAAACAAAGAACCCAGTTTTTAAAATGGGCAAAAGATCTGAACAGACATCTCAACAAAGAAAATATACGGATGGCAACTAAGCACATGAAAAGATGCTCACCATCGTAAGTCGTTAGGGAATCGCACATTAAAACAACAGTGAGATAGCACCACACCTTTCAGAATGGCTAAAATCCAGAATACTGACAACACCAAATGCTGTCGAGGTGTGGGGCAACAGGAATTCTCATCCACTGCTGCTGGGAATGCAGAATGGTACATTTGCGAAGACAATCTGGCAGTTTCTTACAAAGCTAAATACAGGCTTACCATATGATCCAACTGCTATCGAACTCTTAGGTATTATCCAAATGAGGTGAAAACTATGGTCACACAAAAACCTGCACGTGAATGTTTATAGCGACTTTATCCCTAATTGCCCAAAACTGGACAGCCGTACGATGCTGTAGTCACTCTACGTTAGCATATCCATATAACGCAGTGTCATTTAGCAATAAGGAGAGATGAGCCACCGACCCGGGAAAAGACACAGAGGAGACTTCAATGCCTACCACGAAGTGAGAGGAGTCGGTTAGCAAAGGCCGTGCGCGCTGTATGATTCCGACTACGGATATGACGTCTGGGAAAGGTACAGCCATAGAGACAGCAACAGATGTGCAGTTGCCGGGGGGTCAGAGGGAGTAGGTGGAGCACAGGGGACTTGGGGGACAGTGAAACTGTTCTGCATGATTCTATAATGGTGGACACATGATACTATGCGTTTGTCGAAACCCACAGACTGCATCACACGAAGAGTGAACCCAAATGTAGACTGAGGACTTAAAAGTAACGTATCGGTATTGGCTCATCAATTCTAACTAATGACCCACACTACTGCAAGACATTAACAAGAGGAGAAGCTGTGTGGGGAGGCAGGACGGACGAGGGTTTGGGAACTCTCTGTACTTTCTACACGATTTTTCTGTAAAACTAAAACTGCTCTAAGAAACAAAGTCTATTCAAAATTAGAAATTAAATATTTTTTAAATTGATTCGGCCACAACCAATAACCTTTGTTCCTTTTCGCCAGTATGTCTATTTCTGCATTTAGCTGCTGTCCTGGTTTTCCCGGGCCGTGCTCCATGTGCCGCGTCTTGGAACGTCCAGGAACCCCTGCTTAGCTTAGTCGGGGGCCAGCCCCACCTCCCAGCCCCACCTGGGCTCTTGGCACCTCTGGAGCTCCAAGGAGTCAAGGCCACACAGCAGCTGTGCCTCGCTAGGCTCCTGCCCACGTGAGACATCCACAGGGACAAAGTCCTCCCTGACGTGACTACCAGGAGGGGAACAATGACTCTGGCAGTTACCAGTTTGTTTCTCGTTTCCCTGTTTTTCGTATTTCTCATGTCCGCGGACGGCCAGAAGAACGAACAAGTCTGTCTTGGAAGAAGTACAGCCAGAGTGCTCCTTAGACGCGTGGATGGCGGGACTTCATCTCACATACTTTGGACACGTCATCCGGAGGGACTAGTCCCTGGAGAAGGACATCAGGCTTGGTAGAGTAGAGGGTCAGTGAAAAAGAGGAAGACCCTCGACGAGATGGACTGACACAGTGGCTACAATGGGCTCAAGCACAACGGTTGTGAGGATGGCACAGGACCGGGCCGTGGTTCCTTCTGTTGTGCTTCGGGTCGCTATGAGTCAGGACCGACTCGACAGCACCTGACAACAACATGTCCAGATAGTTCTCATCTCTCAGAAGTTACTTCCTGGGCCCACTGGGTCTCCCAAGGACCCCTCTGCCCACCCGTTTCTTCAACCTCAGCTATCATACGCAGGTAGCTGGACTATTATACTTACTGTATGATTAACCACACAACACAAAGCACATATATTTGGCTTTTCTTGATTTTCAAAAACAAATTACTTTGCTACAAACAATCAAAGTATACATTCATTTGATAAGGCATTTTTGGAGTTTGTTCTTTCTTGTATTGTTAAGGATTTTATTAAACACATTATTATTAGAAGTAATTCATGGTCAACACAAATTCTTGGTTGCTAAGCATTCTAAATATTTGTATTTCTTATGAGGCTAACTTCTAAAATATAGGAACTGAAAACCAGAGTTACCAGATCATATACCACAAAGTTTAAAAAAAAAAAATTTCTTGTCAAAGATTATATAAATTCTATTTTAATACTGTAATTATAGCTGTACTATAACTAAACCAAATCCATTGCTGTTGAGTCGATTATGACTCAATAGATATACTATAAAGTAACTTCCGAAATTTCTGGAATAAAATTCATTTTTAAAAGAAATAGTGCTATAGATATTTTACAAGGGCATTTTCTTACCATTTTGTTCTAAAATTTTCTTTATCACTTACGTAAAGTGTTAAGTACTCTAGCATTTCAAGGGTGCTAGCTCTCTTTTTGAACCTATAAACGGTCATTTTAAGAAACAACTTTACTGTGTATGTGGTTTGTCATGGGTAGATAATAAAGAGAGAGACAGAAGACAAAGTGCAGAGAATATTTCATAATAAGTTACTACATTGGAACAATCAGGAAAGGGTTTAACACGCGGATGGGTAAGTTTCTAATTGAGGGAAAGAAACACCCGTGTATCTAAAAATATTTACAGGGCTCCACAAAGTAGCCAAGAAAAGTAGCAGCAGACTGCACCCCCACAGTTGAATCACTGCCAAAAGAGTCACAGAGAATACGCAGGGATCCTTCTAAATTCTCCACTTCGTGGCACACCTACAGGGCGCTGGAACCCTGCACTTGGTTAGTGTTCCCGGTCTTACGTGCACATTTCTTTGTAGTTGTCCCTCTCGGTCACTGCTTTCTGAAGTTTCAGCCCGAGCGCCTCTACCTGACCTTGTAAGTCTGAAAAGACACAATGTATTCATCTGATTAGTGAGCCTTAAGTGCCCAGATATTTTCATACCAAAAACCAAACCCGTTGCTGTCAAGTCGGTTCTGACTCATGGTGACCCCCTGTGGTAAAGGGTAGAACAGTTCCATTGGGTTTTCTTGGCTGTAATCTTAAGGGAAGCAGATCGCCAGACCTTTCTTCCACCATACCTCCGGGTGGGTTCGAACTGCAGTAAACCATATTCTTTTGGAGTTGTCACTCAGCTCCTGAAGAATAATTTGATTTTTTATTACATGTTGCCTGGATGACCATATGGGGCTCCTGCGCTGCTCAGTGCTCCCCATGCTGACACCCCATAGAATTACTAGGTTCTGACAGGCCCAATTTTGGGCTTCTTCCTACCCCCACCATCACACTAATTTTCAAACAGCTAATAGGCAAAAGTTTATTAATGTTTTCAGAGGAAATCTGTGTAGCTTACATACTTCTGGAAACCCTGGTGGTACAGTGGTTAAGTGCTACAGTTTGAATCCAGCAGGTGCTCCTTGGAAACCCTATGGGGCAGTTCTACTCTGTCATATAGGGTCACTATGAGTCAAAATCGACTCAACGGCAACGTTTTTTGGGTTTTTTTTTTTTACACACTTCTGAATTTCTGAAACGCTTGCCTGAGCTCTCTCTTGTGGCCTGGAACTGAGAAGCCCTGCTGAGGCCTCCTGGTGGAACTCAAACAGGCAAACCACTGCAAGGCTCCTGGTAAGGAATCTGTTAATTCTGGGCAGCATTTAAAAAGCAGTTTAATGACTTTCAAAGCCAAAGAAATATAAGCAAGAAATCGGCTCCCATAGAGCCTTAACGTGGGGCATTCAAGCAGCATTTGAGGCAGATGATTCAAGCAGCGTGGCTAATGTCTGTGCGGGTGCAGAACAGAAACTAAAGCACGAAGAGGGAACGGCTTGAATTACCCAAGTCCAGCCGTCAGCCTGCGTGTGGACACGGCGATCTGAACCCCAGTCCCAATGACAGCCTTTGCTGGCACTCTCTTTGGGAACATGGGAACATAGAAAACAAGTTTGCACAGATGGACTACCTGCTTTCTATGCAGAATACAGTTTAAAACACTGGGATTGTAAAATGTCTATGTCACATCTACTGAGGTGTTTTAAGAACATATTTTCAATAGGAAACCTTAAGATCTTTATATGCCTATATATATACAGATACATAAAGTTTCTATTGACATCTTTGATCTGCCTTAATAACTTTGGTTTATGAGGAAAAGCCAGTTCCTTAAATCAGAAAGTAAATTCATTCTACATGTTTTAATCAGGATTTACCAGACATTTGTATCAATCTTTGTTTATCTGGTATTTTCACAAGCGTTATTTAATTTTGCCCCTTAAACTGCCATGCAGGTGTTAATGGGGATCCTTCCTGACTCACGCGTAAGGTCTTGCTGGTGTGTTACGATCAGTACATGCGTTAGCCGGCAGTCAGACGGACTGAAGACTTTCAACTCGGCTGAAGAAAGGAGTTTGAAGGGATTACTCCTCAAAAGAAGATTTAGTATGGACTTGGTAGAAAATATTTGTGGGGCACGTCTTCTCCATTTATCAAATGTTAACATTACGTGTGAGAAAAGATAAACTAACTTACACACAGAATGTATTTTTTGAGCACAATTTCTGAGACAAAGCCATCTCTGTTCCATAGTACACTGCTTTGTTTTAAGCTTGTGGAGGGGTTCTGTTCACACAGACACAGTCAGAAGATTGAGGCCTCTACTCTGAAGAATAACGTTTGTTGACGGTGTACTATGTCCAGGCCCTGCAGGGTGCCTTCGCCTGTGCCATTCCACTCAGTAGTCACAACTACCATGAAAAACATTTTACAGGTGAAAAATCTAAGGATTGGAGTAATTAATTAACTTATCAAAGGTCACCTGTTTCGTTAGAAGTGCTGCTGTGATTCACACCCAGGCTGCCTGATTCCAAAGTCCCTATCTTTCTGCTCTCTCATATTGACTCTTGAGACATAAAACCTGCAAGAGGATATGAGGTTTGTCTATAAAAGTGTTGTTAGCATAGCTCCGGATCTGTTTGCCATATCCCAGGATCTTTATGTGGAAAGTATCATTCTAAATAAAATACGTAGTAAATGAGTAGAATTTCTAACTCCAAAGGGTGGTTTTAGATTGCAATTTATATATTATAATTAATGAAAGATATTAAGATATATCTGGTATCACTGTGACTGGTTTTATGAGGCCAAAGAAAGAGAGAACTATGCCCCCCATTAAATGTTTCCTTGGAGCTTTCGTAGGATATAATCCTAAATGAGATGAAACACAGGTCCGCGCCCGTGTGATACATTCCATGTTGTGACTTCTAAATGCGGCTATAGGTAAAAGAACAGATTATCTTAAAAATAAACCCCAAAGAACTGGTACTTGATATGTGAATTTTATGCAATTAATTCTAAACTACCTGAGAAGTAGTACAATAGTAGACAATAAACATGGCAGCTAATTGAAAGCCCACTTTTATAGCATTGAAAGGTATTCTTAGGCACACATTAGAATATGCTTGTGCATCACGGTCCCAGAATTTACTAGGTTTAAAAGTAAAATAATGTACACGATGAAGACCTGTCTCAAGAAGAATGTAAAAGCTACTAATTACTTCCCAGTGTTCTTCTGTCTACCCACCCAAATCTCCCTTTCTCCCTGCTTCAAGCTAAACACAGACGGCTTAGCCTTTCCTTCACAGCACCCAGTGAGGAGAGACGCTTCTCCCTCCATGACTGCTTCTTCACTGTGTAGCCTCCAGCATCTCTGAGTGCAAATGGGAAGGTAGATAAATGTCTTGCTTTAAAAACACGAGAACCTCTGAAGGCTGTCACGCGAAGTAAATAGAAACAGAAAATACAAGGAAGGCCAACAGAAACCATTTCCTGTAAACAGAGAAGATACCACACAGATGGTAGAAAAAAAGATTTTGTTATGAATAATCCATAATGTAAACAGTGCACCAGTGTATAATTACAAGTTAACATATTTTCCTGGTTTTTTTTTGTTTTGTTTTGTTATATTTTGTCTAATATAAAGTTATTTTAAAAAACAGAACACATCTTTGCTGTTCTGGATGAGGCGGAAGCATCCTACTGGTTTACCACAGGCTTTAGTAGACTAGCTGGGTCCCCTCGTTTTCAGAAGCAGAGCACACAGTTTCCGACCTCAACACAGAAGGGAACACAGGATGCGCAGAGAGATTCAATCACCTGCACAAGACAACTCCTTCAGTTTCTGGGCAAGGAGTTCTTTAAAAAGTGTATTGTTCTGTGCAGTCCTTCTCTATAGTTACACAAATTCCACTTCAATCTTCTGTCATTCGGCATGACATTGGATTCGGAGGCAAGAGGCCCTGAAGGCCCCCACAAAGAAAGGAAGCATTGGCTTTAAACTCCACACAGATGTAAGGCAGAAGCCAGGGAAACAATCCAGAATTTACAACAGCGAATTCTGCTATGATGTGACTGTGTTCTTTGTGGACATTAAATAAGAAGCAAATGATTTTAAATGAATAAGACAAAGAAGAGCCCTTAGCCTCTCTTCATATGGAGCCAGCTGCTCACTGGAAAGCATTACAGAGGCTTCAGGCTTGGGCTAATTAGACGTTTAAGAGAATCCTGTTATTCTGAAAGGTTTCTAGGAAGTAAACACAAACGGTATTCCTCGTCAGACAGTTGTTTTGTAGGATACAAAACTTTACAGTCATTGAGAGAGCACGTTAAGTTAGTGGAATGTTTGAAAAACAATTTATAAAACCTTTACGTTGTTGTATGCCCTCGAGTCGATTCCGACTCATAGCGACCCTATAGGAGAGAGTAGAGTTGCCCCATAGGGTTTCCAAGGAGCAGCTGGTGGATTCAAACTGCCAACCTTTTGATTAGCAGCCAAACTTTTAACCACTGCACCACCAGGGCTCCAAAACCTTTATAGTGGAATGATATTTCAAGCCTAAAACTTTCTTGATAAAGGCAATAGCAAAAACTCAAACATGCGGTTCAAATGTTATACAGAGGACAATGACTCCAGGTTCATGGAGCAGGACAGAAGGACAAGCAGGCCAAAGTGACGCCCAGAGATCAGAGAAAAAGAAAAAAGAAGTTCTTAAAATGAGAAATTAAAGTCTGTGTTTTAAAAAATTGAGAAATTAAAAGTCTGTATTTAAAAATACAGTGGTAGAGATCATTGAAGAAAAGGAAAAGCTCAACACTCCTTGAATGTACTCCTAAGGCAGGATGGTATGGAGGTGCCGTGTGTGAACCCTGAAGCCTCATTTCAAACCCTGGCTCTGTGACCTACTGGCTGTGGGGCTCTAGGCGCTTCAGTTCCTCCTCGGTGATACCGTTGCTACCGCACAGGACTGCTCAGAGAACAGAACCACTTAGTGTATGTAAAGCAGGCAGTTACAGCGGGTTCCTGAGGCCACCCGGCCACTTCTGCTTTGAGTCTCATCAGCTCTCACCTACTCCAGGAGCTTCTTGCAGCTGGACTTGCGCTCACTGGTGGTTACCTTTGAATGGGGAAGCATAAAAATGGGGGATTCCACTGTGTTTTTTTCTTTAGAATATCTACATAGTAAATACGGTGAGATGCTGAAACTTATTAGACACGGATGTGGGGTGGCATGCATTTGTTCGATTATTCTCTGCATTTTTGTGAACTGTTTTATAGGTGTATTGTTTAGAGAGGGACCTTCCTTGAATGAGTCAAGGAGGACGGCATGTTCTGCCCACAGTCCAAAAGAACACAAACCGAAAAGGGCTGGGAGAAAGTTGGAGGGCGGAGGGCGGATGAAGTTGAAACAGGAATTAAAGACAATCAGTTTGATTCTGTAAACAGAGAGCAAAGAAATTCAGTTGTGAGCTAGAGAGGGTGTGGTAACAAGGACGGCTGTTTTTTGTGTTGTTTTTCATATGAGTGCTATTGAAACATGTTTGTTGACATTTGGGAAAGATCTACTCTAGAGGGCGTGCGTTCTTCTAATCTGTCTCATTCTTTTCAGGTATTTAAAAATTTACATAAATGGCGTTAAGTTATAACTCTCGTTCTAATTCTGACTGTTTTCGCTCTGCGTTACGTTTGTGAGACCTATTCATGTAGCTGCATATGGACAGGACTGATTCATTCAGGACCACTAGATAACATCTCATTCAGTGTACATATCACATTTTACTTACAGTCCTGTAGTGATGGAACCTAGGCTGCCTGCAACTTTCTCTCACCACAAATAATCCTGCAATAGAAGTTTGTACTGGTCTTCTCGTGCACTCGTGGAAGAAGTTTCTGTAGTATGTCTCCCGAGCGGACTCATGGGTTGTAGGCATACACATACTTAAATACTGACAGATCACTGTCCAGAACAGAGGTACCAGCTTACACTCCCACCTCACTACAAGAAGGTTCCTTCTTCCCTAATACCCATTAGAAATAGCTATTTTCCTAAAGGTTGCCGATCCAATGGATGCAAAGTGGTGTCTGACTGTTGTTTTCATTTTTAGTTCTCTGCCTACTCTTGAGGCTGAGCATCTCATTCTTCTTGGCCATTCATGTTTCCCCTTTCATGATCCGCCTTTTCTAAAGCCTCTTTTCTGTCCACTCCAACTGAGCTTTCCTCTTCACCCCTCCACAGAAATAGCTCTTTTCAAGGTCACCCAGAGCCCTATACTGGCAATCCCCAAATTAATTTCTGTTCTTGTCTCCTCTGAACTTAAAGCAGCATCTGACACAGTTGATCATGCCCTCTTTGAACTCTCTCTCCTCTTGTCCCCGTTACACTATACTCTCTCGTTGCCCTCGCTCACTGGCTGCTCCTTCTGTGTCCATCAAAGATTCTCCTTCTTACATCCTCCCTAAATGATGAGGCGCCTCAGGGTCTCAGTCCTGATCCTTCGTCTCTACCTGCATTTTCCACCTAGCTGATCTCGTCTGGTCCCGAGGCTTTGCACAGCACCTGTGTACAGATGGCTCCCATCATCATCAGAGCTAGTAAGTGGTGAGGACTTACTATCTGTTCTACACTCATGGAACCCTCACAATGAAAACTTGCTGGAACGGAAGCTCCGCGAGGGCAGAAACCTCATCTGTTGTATTCACAGTGCCTGAGACACTGAAGGTGCTCAAAAAATAATTGTTCAAAGAATGACTCATTTTTTTATCTATCAGAAATAAGATGCCAACAAATGTTTAAAACAATGTACCTAAGATTAACACATGCAGAACAGAAATAGTTGTGCAGTTTTCATTGATATTATCTGGTATGTATCTTGGCATTAAAATGCAACTCTTTTATAATTGTTATTTTATTTCAACAACACTTACTAAACACCTTTTCTGTGTATAGCTAGGCTCCATGCTAGCCAGATGGAGTGTAACAATATCAATAAAAACATATTCCCTTGTCCTTAGGGAAATCATAATCAAGTACCTTATTTAGCCTTGGTGAATGATAGTGTTTTTAATAACAAATCAATAAGTCCTTTAAACTAAAGCCTGTTTTATTTTTTACTTTTTAAATGATTTTATTTAGTTAGATGGTTAGTTAGTTAATTATTTGGATGAAATTGTGGGATTTATGTTTGGAAGTAACAGATCTGAATGAATGTATCAGTATGCTGCATTTAGGTTATATATATGTGTATATATATATATATACACACACACACACATATATTCCACAGTTTGCTGATGTGCTCTTATCTCTTTATAAAAGCAATATCTCATTTAATTTTTTAAAATGAGCATTCATGGAGGAAATCATTATATAAAAATAGATGCCAGTGATAAAAGAAAGTACTTTAGTGAGTATTCAACTATGTCAATCGCAAATTAACATATTTTAACTTTAACAAACACTTTTCAAAGCTTGGATGGTGATATAGTCACTTGGAAAATTCACTTCATGTTAGAGTTTATATTTCAGAGGTTTGATTCACATCTATTTTGAAACAAGTATTCTTGAAGTATATTTAACATTTTCTGCATAACGTCAGAAGGGATTGAAATAACATTTGGAGATTTTTATAAATCAGATGGTACAGCAGGTGTGGATATACAGCTAAAAAGTTGCAATGCAGTCCAGATGTAGTCATATTAAAACCAGAAAATTATTTGGCTGGGTGCACGCTGGTAGTGGGGAAAGTAGGTTAAAATGAATGAAGCTAAAGAGATAATCAGAATATATTTAAAATTTAAAAATGAATTATATTCTAGCCTTAAGAATTAAGACTTTCGCTTCAGAATGGTTCATGCAAAAAATGCTTCTAAACCTCCACTGTATTTTTTTATTCTAAACATTAAACCAATGGAATATATCATGAAGACAATTATAACTTACAAGAGCTTATAAAATACAATAAATAAGGGATGGATAAGACAGAGAGCCTTAAGTTCTTTTTTTTTTTTTTTTTACCCTGGTTAAGCCATTTAATCACTCTTTCCTTAATTTCTGTTTCTCAGCTGGCAAAATGTAGATAATACTTTGCCTATCTTAGAGGGACTATCCTGATGAACTTAGAAACTGCTCAGAATGCTTTTAAAACTGTACTTTGTTTCCTAATCAATTTGTACAAATAAATTCACTTAATCACTTGTATTTATAGGTTATAATGAGATTTTTCAAGGCAGAAAAATACTAGCAATGGGTAGGGACAGTCTAGAATGAGAGAAGTGGGAAGAGACAGGGACCTGTAACGAAAGGAGCAGAACACTGTCTAAAAACACGTACGGGATTAAAAAAAGACTTACGGTTAATAATAAAGGAAATGAATAAATGCAAGATAAAGAAGTTTAGATCTAAAAATATTTAAGACATTTTCTAATACAGTAGAGTCACACAGTCATATGAACATCAACTTTCTTTAATGAATTGGTATGTTTTATGATCAGAGTGTATAAAAGATTCCTTTACACAGGACTAATTCTACAAAACAATGCTCAGTGAATGGAGCGAGTCTTCAGCTGCGCAGAGGGCTGGCCAGTCTTTCTGCACCCTTTCTCCTTGCTGCACTGGGATGGCAGTAAAACAGGCAAAGGGCAAGAAGTTCTTGAAAAGAGTGCTCAGATGCTGCAGAACCACTTTGAGCTAAACGTATTCTAAAAAAAAAAAAAAAAAAACCCTACCACACATACCACACAACTACATAATTTAAAAGTAAAAGTCATCAAAAAGTTTGAGAGAAAAAAAAGTCAAGAGGTTTTTTACACTTGGATTTTATAATTTTAAAACTGAAAAGATCTAAGGCAATACTCACAGATACGTGAAAAGATTTAGCTGTGAGGATGTTTATCCCAATATCGCTTTAACAGAAAAAAAGCAAAAACAATAGGGTATGATTAAATAAATTACAATTCATCCAAACAACAGAAGACCATGAATATCGTTGACATAGAAATATCGTTGACATAGAAATATCGTCATGACAGAGCTAATGGGAAGGGAAGCAGATTATAAAACTCTATTATTCTGTTTTTATAAAAATATATATATTCACAAAAGAACGACGGGGAGGACACTCGCCAAATGTTTACAATGGCTCTATCTGCATGCTGGAGCTGCCTAATCAATAGTGAACCTGGCTTACTTGGATAATAGAAGAAAAAAACAAACATATTACACAGTGCACCTCCCACCAAACCGCCATGTCCCCTGCGTAGGTAACAGACCCTTTCTCAAACCCGTCTAGATAGTTCTTGTCACTGGTCAGCAGTTCTACAGTCCTCTGGACGTCTGCTTTCCCCATATGAAAACTTAGGTTCACTTCCAGCCAAGCTGGAAGAGGACCCCTGGTGGCACAGTGGTTAAGAGCTTGGCTGCTGACCAAAAGGATGGCAGTTCAAATCCACCAGCCACTCCTTGGAAACCTATGGGGCAGTTCTACTCTGTCCTATAGGGTTGCTATGAGTTGGATTCCACGGTAATGAGTTTGGCTTTTGGTTAAGCTGGAAGGAGTGTGGTAAGCTAGCTCTCTCTGAAGTAAGAAGCAATGATAACAGTACATATGACTTGATGCTCACAGGTAGCAGGATGCAGCCATCAAGAGCCCAAGTTTTGGCAGCACAGTTCTGGACTCAGGTTCCGTTTCCGATGATGAGTGGCTGCATGGCCTTAGAAAATGACTTAACTCCTCTAAACCTCAGTACTCTCATTTGTAATCAGCCTGTCCTAACTAGAGCCCGTAGGGTTCCTTTATACTGGTTTTGTGCGCCCCCACTTTGGACTGTCTGGCCTGCAATTCCTCTAGAGGTCCTGGGAAACTGGCTATTTTTGTGCTCCCTGCAGCCTGCAGGGCCCCAATATCCAGCTGGTCTCTTTGGATTTAGTATAACTAAGGATTACTGCGAACCTCGGTTTTCTGCTTGTAAAATCAACGGTTCTCTACTTTTATTGGTTACATTATTCCAATTGGAGTCCAAGGGTTCAAATCATAAAAGCCAGCTGGTTTACCACAGTGAGCTGCCACTAGAAATCATAACCTGCAGGTGAGCACGCTCCCAGAGGACTCTATTCATAGACTCCTTCATCCAACAGACAACCAGTGACCTTTGAATTAACCACAGTTATTCCCTTCTTCAGCAATCTCTTCTAGGTGCAGGCCCAGTATAGCTAACCAAGGCTTGTTACAGCCAACCAAAGCTTCTCACAGCCAACCAAGGCTTCTTACAGCCAACCAAGGCTTCTTACAGCCAACCAAGGCTTCTTA